>NC_053498.1:116059706-116372921 GCF_905171775.1 Rana temporaria | reverse complement strand
TGACTGATAATGGGTCACAGGAGTGCAGAATGAACTGCACTCCTGTGATCCATAGGAGAAGAAGGGTCAAAAAAGCAATGGCCATACCTGTCCTTTAATTCTGCTTTTAACATTATTCACCTAATATAAGGGACTGCATACATGGAGTACTTTGTCTCATCTTACTTGGTGTAACACTAGTTGCAATATTAGACATGGCAGATAGCAAGGAGATGACTGCTATGATAGCATGTGTCGTAATGCAGACAAATCAGCCTCACTGCGCTCGCTATTAAAGCAGCTGTCTCTTAGCTAGCTGCAATGTTGGATGGCTGTGCACCCAATCTGATATCATAGCATCCAGGAAGATTGGACAAAATAGCACTTTTGGTTTGTTCCATTAGAAACTGAATAATGTAAAAAAAAAAGTGATAATTCATCTTTAGTTTCCTCACCCCATTAATCCCTATGCATTTTTCCAAAATAGCAAACTGTCATGACTATTGTGAAAATGTCAGCAAAGCAAAAACTCTTATTTTTTCTCATCCCTAATACATTGAATGTGAGTGATTATTTCAGCAGGTAATAAAAAGGATTGCATTTGCTGGACACTTGTACATACTCACATGCAAACCTGTAACACAAGCATGACTATGGCCTCGTACACACGACCGAGGAACTTGTCGTAAATTAAACATTGTTTTCCTCGACGAGTTCCTTGTTAGGCTTGTCGAGAATCTTGACAAGCTTTCTTTGCGTACACGCTGTCAAGACAAAATCTCGTTGTTCTCAAACGCGGTGACGTACAACATGTATGACAGCACTATAAAGGGGAAGTTTGATTCCACTGGCGCCACCCTTGGGGCTGCTTTTGCTAATCTCATGTTACTGCGTGTTAAGTAAAAGTTTGGTGAGAGACGATTTGCGCTTTTCAGTCTGTTACAGCGTGACAAATGTGCTATCTCCATTACAAACCCTACTTTTACATAAGGCATGCTCCCATCTCATACTTTATTCTGAGCATGCGCGGGTTTCTAAGCATACACACGAACGTGTTTCTCATCGAAAACCAGCCCGACAAGGAACACGACAAGGAAATTGAGACTCCAGATGAGGAAAAAGAGAACATGTTCTCTTTTTTTCTCATCGAGTTCCTCGACAGTTTTCTCGATGAAAAACATACACATGACAGTTTTCCTTGGCAAAAAAAGCTCTGCCACCAAGTTTCTTGATGGATTCTGTCGAGGAAAACGGTCGTGTGTACGAGGCCTGAGGCCTTCATAATGAATTCCTGCTCTTGTGAATTTCCTTTTGATGGATCAGACCTAATAGAGGAACAATAAATCTTAGCAAATTTTCATCTCTAATGAATGACATTTGTATCATATCTATGTCATACTGTCTATCCAGACACAAACAAAGTGCAAAAGCATGCTGAGGTGTCAGAATATTATCACAAATTTGCTGATTCGATAACTTTCAAAACTCGATAACTTTCAAAAAGGAAAAAAGCTCAAGGCTTTTTGACACCTACACAGGACATAAATGTTTTGTTTGTAGCCTAGATTTTGCCCTATCAAAGAAACTGCAGATAGTATGAATTTTACTTTATTTCTAAGATTCTTCATGGCACAGTCAGCAGAAGAGCTATCAATAATAAGCACCTTGACTTCTTAATAGTCTCCTCTGGGCAACTGCCTTGGCCTATGTGGGTTTAAGCAAAGCTGTGCTTTTCTTTATCCACACATATAAATCTTTAAATTACCTTTTAGTATTCAGGTATGTTCTCCTGAGAGAGAGCAAAGGTCTTAACGCGGTGAAGTGGAATTAAGCAAGTTGGAAAGACTACACCAAGCATTACTTTAACACTGTTTGAAATCCTTCTGGGCCAAAATAAAGACCAATTACTCAAAGTGTAATGCTATTTAGTGACTGTATCATGTGCTTTCCAACTCCTGCTAAAGACACAAATGTACACAGCCCTACAATAAAGTGAAAGTTGAGTCTTAACTAGAAGTTTACGCATCCAACTTTATGAGGAGAAGATCTACATTTTTTGAAATAATATATGCTAGAGTTTTGTGCGCTTGGCTTTTAATGGGGATGCATATGGAAATAGATTTCAGGTGTGTTGAAAGTTCACATATATTCCTCAAATACCATAACTACTTATTTACCTTCTGAATTATGTTAATTCAAAATGCTGCTAGCTGTCTTTGTAAGTTAGAGTATATCTAAACCCTAAATAGATGCTAAAGCAGTATTTATCAATTATAATGCACTCAGCAATTAATCATTTGCTTTTTCATAAAATATTTTTTTTACAATTTTTGCATCTTTTTTTGTTTGTTTCAAACATGTTTTATTGAAAATGTATATCATATACAATACAAAGAGATGTAAATTGCATAATAGTACAATGAATTAGCCAAATCTGAGATATAGCATAAGAGAATGGGGAGGAAATGAGGGAGGGGGGTGTGTTGAGATGGGTTTGAAGGATGGTAGTCGCAGAGGGGGATTGGCTAATGGTGTAGAGGCGGTTATAGAGGAGTTTAGAATGGCTAGGGAGTCCCACCGGCAGGAGTCCAGTCCTGTCCTGTCTGAAAAACTTGTTATGTTGATCACGAAAATAATACTCATTTATTTATGTGTTGGTATTAAGAAGGTTGTAACTATCAGTTGTTTGGAAGTAGAGCCAGCATGCCCAAGTTTTGGTAAATTTGGAAGGAGAGTCTTTTTGCCATACAAATGAGTTTCTCCATGTTCACTACTTTTTGTAAGCGAGTAATCCATTCTGTCAGAGATGGGGTATAGGTGGAGTCCCAGTGGAAAGGTATGCATTGTGCTGGAGTGTAGTCTAGAGCAGGTCTCAAAATTTCAAGTCCTGAGCTACTAGACAGGCCTTAAGAGTTACTCGCCACCTGTTGCTCTGCCCAGCCCCTAATTCCGCCCCTAAACACGCCCTTGTAAATTATCTCATGAAATTACACTTAAAGCGGATGTGCCATGAAAAAAAAATATTAAAAGCCAGCAGCTACAAATACTGCAGCTGCTGGCTTTTAATATTAGGACACTTACCTGTCCTGGAGTGTTCCGCAGCAGATCGCTCGTCACGCTGCTGCTCCCCCCGCCATTCTCAGTGAGGGAACGAGGAAGTGAATCGCTCCGGCTTCACTACCCGGTTCCCTACGGCGCATGCGCGAGTTGCGCTGCACCGCTTATTGGCTCCCGCTGTGCTCTGGGAGCCGAGTGTTCCCAGAACACAACGGGGGGAGGACGGGAAGTGACGTTCTGCCTGCAGTTTACCCGAAACTGTGTGGCCGAAAGTGGGTGCAAATACCTGTCTTTAGACAGGTATCTGCACCCCCTTCCCCCCTGAAAGTTATTAAATGTGACACCTGGAGGGGGGGGTTCCGATCAGCGTGAGTTCCACTTTAGGGTGGAGCTCCGCTTTAAATGTTTTATTCAGAATCAAGTTACAAAAATAAATATTAACAATAACAACAACTTTAACAATATTAACATAAAACAATGTAAACATAACGCCTCCCCCCAGTACACCTCTACCTCTGTCCACACTTGCACTCCTCATAATTTCACTCGCCAAATGCGAGCAGGCGAGTGGAATTTTTGAGGGCTGGTCTAGAGTATAGGTTGTTACTTGAGTAACGATTGAGTGTATTTTGGACCAGAAAGGTTCAATCAATGGACATTCCTACCAGATGTGCAGGAGTGTCCCTACATGTTGGTGGCATGACCAGCAGCAGTTGGATATGCTATTTTTCTCTCTTTTAATCACTTCCTGTCTGCAACCAGTTGATCCAGTAGCAGCTGTCCATCGTTGCTCTGGTCCAGCATTCTAATAATGACAATGGTGAACCATGTCTGTGTATCTTCTGTTGCATATCAGCTTGTAGTCTCAAATTTGGAGCCCCTGTAAGAAAATGACAAGAGCACATTTGGGAAGCAGTTGTTAAATGCCTGAACAAGGAGCTTTGGGACATAATCACCAGATATCATTTTAATACAAATGAAGTTTTAAAAATGTTGTACAGTACATGAAGATACAAATTATCAGCCTTTCAATACATTTGTTTCACCAATTTATTATGAACATTTAAAGTCACATATGTCAGTTAACCAATGTTTCTGGACTTATTAAGATGACTCAGTGGGTATTGTATAATAGCGCTTGTCTATCATTTTCTTGTTCAATGTTTTAATTTAATAGAAGAGAAATGAAACCTTGGTATACAATAATACAATAGCAAAAACACAGACAGATGAGTTTGAAGGCTGTTCGCTAAAACTACATAACTTTTTAAAACATTAGATCCAGAGGAAGTATTGTACATTGGATGAATAAGCATTGAGAACATTATACCAATAACAAGCTACATCTGTCTGGTTTGTATACATGTACAGGCCAAATAGAAGCAGTGGGAAGGAGTAGTGTAGTCAGGATAACGTTGTTATAGTATTGCATAATTCAGTAATGAGACTGGTTAAATCAGAGATCAGCTAGAGGGAGGAGGCTTTACATTGTGTATCAATCATAATTTCCATAGTTGCACTCCGGATCCCCCCTTCCCCACGCACCATGACTTATTTTTGTCAATCAAATTTGATGGGTGGAATAGTGAATAGGTGGGAGTTTATGGATAAGAGTGTGACTATTGAACTATGCTGGACATTTGTTTATGAATATTAAAGTGATTGTAAATCCTCTTCTTTAACCACTTGCTTACTGGGCACATAAACCCCCTTCGTTTCCAGGCGAAATTTCAGCTTCCGGCACTGCGTCGCTTTAACTTACAATTGCGCGGTCGTGCGACGTGGCTCCCGAACAAAATTGGCGTCCTTTTTTCCCCACAAATAGAGCTTTATTTTGGTGGTATTTGATCACCTCTGCGGTTTTTATTTTTTGCGCTATAAACAAAAAAAGAGCAACAATTTAAAAAAAATATATATATTTATTTTTTTATTTTTATTTTTTACTAGTAATGACGGCGATTTGTGATTTTTTTTTTGTCAGGGCTGCGATATTGCGACGGACGTATCGGACACTTTTGACACAATTTTGGGACCATTCACATTTATACAGAGATCAGTGCTATAAAAATGCACTAATTACTGTATAAATGTGACTGGCAGTGAAGGGGTTAACACTAGGGGGTGAGGAAGGGGTTAAATGTATTCCCTCATTGTGTTCTTACTGTGTGGGGGGAGGGGGGTGACGGGGGGAGGTGACCGATGCTGTGTCTCTATGTAAAGAGACACAGCATCGGTCTCCTCTCTCCCTCACAGCACGTGGAGCTCTGTGTTTACACACAGAGCTCCACGTCCTGCTGTGTTTACCGACGATCGCGAGTGTCCGGCGGACATCGCGGCCGCCAGGCACTCGCATCGGCTCCCGAGCGATGCGCCGGGCACGTTGTTTCCCCGCTGCTCGCCCCCGCGGCGCGCACGGGGAACAACAACAGCAGGACGTCCAGGGACGTCCACCCGGCAGTTGAGAGCCGCGCTGTGGACGTCTTTCGACCATAGCGCGGATACTCACCTCCCTTCTCGGGTCTCTCGCCTGTGTTCCTGGCTCCTTCCCAGTGCTGCCCTCTATGAGAGCACTTGTGCATGCTCACTCCCGAGCCTCACTGTCTGCATCTATTGACTGGCTTTGATTGGCAGCAGTGGGAGCCAAGGCTTTATAACCACTACAATGAGTATGACAGACTTTTTTTATGCATTTTTTAACGAAACAAAATAAATAAAAACTAATTTCGAAGTAACTAAAATAACTCATTTTATTTTTCGGACGAAAATAAAAAAAAAATTAAAAGAATAAAAAAATAATAGAATAGAATAGAACAGGATATACAAGAAAATAATATAATATAATATAAAAGAAAATAGAATTGAAAAGAATAGTATAGAATAAACAAGTAGAAAAAAATTGAATAAAAAAATAGAATAGATTAGAAAGAACATAACCATTTCCAAAAATTCTAATAGAATGATTACATTTTAATTTGAATAGAATAGAAAATAATGGATTAGAATGGGAAGATTGTACAAATTGCTTCTATTCTATTCTGTTTTTTTTTCTATACTCTTCTGTTATTTTCTATTCTATTCTATTCTAATCTATTCAAATTCAAATTTCTATTTTATTCTATTGTTTTTTTAATGATATTTTTTTCTATTATATTCTTTTCTATTTGAATTTCAGAAGATGGTTATATTCTTTCTATTTTAGTCTATTATTATTTTTATTTTTTTCTATTTGTTTCTATTCTGTTCAATTCTATACCATTATTTTATTTTCTGTTATATATTTTTTCTCTATTATATTTTTTTTTATTCTATTCCATTATTTTCTATTCTATTTCATTCGCTTTTGGAAATTGGATAACTATTTGAATTCTAAAATTTTCGAATTTGAAAACTATTCGAATTCAAAAACGAATCAAAATTTATTTGAAAAACTATACGAATTAACAAAAAAAAATTCCGAAAACCAAATAAATGGGTTGAACAAATTTAACTATTCAAATTTATGTAAATAACAAATTTAAACCAAACAAACAAATTCTATATATATTATAATGGTATACAAAGCATATAAACTCCTTACCTCATTATGTGACAGGAAATCTATTTAGCAAGGACAAACAAAACAATAAAACAACTTTTAGTAAAAATAGGATGAAATCTCATCTAGGTTTGCATAGCTGTCTGTAATCCCACTGGGGAAATTTCCCCGCATTGCACATTCAGTAGACAATTATCACTGGTCAAATGAAATGAAAGAAAGCCCTCATAATAACACCTGACAAATGACCTAACCATGTGCCTTTTTATCCTAAACTGAAAAATATGTCCAAATGTGTGCCTATTGGGAATAATAAACTTAAGCCTCGTACACACGACCCAATTGTTGTCAGGGGATTGTCTGTTGACAGACTGTTGTCCTAAAATCTGACCATTAGTTCGCTCCTTTTGACAATTGTTGTCCAACTTTCAGCCAACAAATGTTGGATGACATGCTAGTAAATTTCTGGCAGACAACGGTTGGTTGTCAGATTTTTTGTTAGTCAGTACACAAATCCGTCACACAAAAGTTGAAATTACAAACACGTATGCTCGGAATCAATGCTCACCAAACATGAAATTAGCAGAAGGGGGCGCTCAGGAGCTGAAATTCCTCATAGTACATCACTACGTTCGTGTTTGTTGCCCGACAATTGTGTACACAACAACAAATATTCGATGGAAGCTGTTGGTCGGAAATTCCAACCATGTGTAGGCCCCATCAGATATTTTCTGTCGGAATTTCTGACAACAAAAATTTGAGAGCTGGTTCTCAAATCTTCCGACAACAAAATCCGTTCTCGGAAATTGGACAATTCCAAAGCACAAAATTCCATGCACGCTCTGACTCAAGTACGAGACGGAAGCGCTCGGTCTGGTAAAATTAGCATTCGTAATGGAGATAGCAAATTCGTCACGCTGTAACTGACTGAAAAGCATGAGGCTGAAATCGTCTCTCACCAAACTTCTACTTACACGACTGGTATTGAACTTCTCTTTTCTAGTGCCGTCATATGTGTTGTACGTCACTGCGTTCTTGAAGTTTGGAATTTTCAACAACATTTGTGTAACCGTGTGTATGCAAGACAAGTTTGAGCCAACATCTGTCGGAAATATATCCACGGTTTTGTTGTCGGAATGTCCGATCGTCTGTACGCGGCATTAGTATGCAAGACAAGATCCAGGCACACGCCCTGAAGACAAAAATCAGATGCTCTGTTGGCCAACCATTGGATCGTGTGTACGAGGCTTAAGGCTTCTTTCATACTAGGCGGACTCCTTCCCAGCAGAGTCCGCCAGCTCAGCGGGTGATCTCTCTGCTGATCTCCGCTGAGCCGGCGGATGACAAGTCCCTCTCTGCTCACTGAGCAGGGAGGGGCTTGTGCAGCACCGCTGTCTCCTATGGAGAGATCTGATAAAAACGGACAGCATGTCCGTTTTCATCAGATCTCACCCAATCCGATCTGCCATGGACGGATGGGGATGTATCGCCATACGTCTGATTTTGGTCTGATTTTGGTGGATCGGATCGGTCGGATGTCACATACATGTCTCTGCTGACATCCGACGCTCCATAGGATTGCATGGATCGGCCCTTCAGGTCCACCGACAAAACTGACTGGCGGACCTGAATGGTCTGACCGTGTGAAAGGGGCCTACGTTTTGCAAACAATGAAACTGCCAATGCTGTTCTTTACAGAGTTTGGTGGAGTGAAGGTTAATCTTAAATTGTAATAATCATGGGAAGACACTGTACTTTAACTCCAGATTCTATAAAGGGCAATGCAGGTAAAATGACAGCTCTTAGTTGTGTCAGGTACTGGAAAATGTGGAAACAGGGATCTAAAAATATATACAGAGTATGTACACTTGTTGCTTAATCACAGCCCCACTGTCTCCTGGGTAAGGAACCCAGAGCCTCAGTTAGCAAACAGCTAAAAAAGGGAAACAAAGAAAACAAAAAAAAAACGCACAGCAGCAAATTAGTAAGAACTGGCTACCATGTAAAATGTGGACCTAGAATTGGAGGTCTCCTTCCAGCCAAAACACTACAAAATCTCCAGGACTCAAACAGAAATTTGCAAATATTTCTACATTGATGCAGTGGGACTTGTTTTCTCATGCATGCAGTACCTAAATATCTAGTACTTTTACCACAGTTGACTTGCTGCAGGCACATGCTACAGACCACAGTAACAGATAAGTTAAAAAAGGCACACGCTGCAGAGCTCGGAGGTCCAACCCTTGGTATAGTTATGTATTGTATCTGTGGGGCAGTGCCACTAGATGGGTTGGGTTGGCTTCTCCCTCCAGTTCTCTGCACGATGCCTAGGACAAAACCCTCCCTAGCTGCTACTTTTCCCTCAGAATATTCCTCCTCTCCAATTAATGGCACCTGCAGATGGTCTGATACTTCATTATCCACATCCTCCTCATCACTGGAGCCCACATCACAGTAACAACCAGTTGCTGGAACATTAATGCCTCTTGCTGATACATGCCTCATGTTACTGACTTCTATGTGGCTAAACCCTCTTCCTCTTTTATAGGCATTGCACTGTCTTCCTCATTATTAATATCTGAAAGGAGTAATTTTTACACATGACCACGACCACCTTCTTGCAGCCAGTCAATGCTCTTGTGATTAAATACTTTTTCCAACTACTCAGAAACTTTTCAAGGCTATGGCAGGATTAGTAAACGAAGAGAAGGAGGAAATACTAACAGCACTTGCAAGACAACTGGCTGCATTAAACCTGGGAGGAAGAATAAGAGGAAGGCTATGTCAACCACTCGGTCTTGTCTGGCCTTTAGGGTGTCAGAACCATTGACGTATCTCGGCATAGAGCCTACATATACAGTCAGAATGTTTATACTGAAATATAAAATATTATTGTATTTATGAAAATATGTAAATCTGTGCTTTGGGAGATATACAATTTTTCATACAATACAAGAAATCCAAAATTATTTTATCCGTGCTATTTTGAGGATAAGTAACACAAATGAATATTTAAAACATATATATTTATTAACTAAAGATATAGTGCAAAATTAAAATCAGGTGCAATTTGTGATAAAACAAATACTTGATATACTTCTACAATCAGAGTTACATGATGGTTGAATGTTCAGATAATATTTACATTATATATGGGAAGGTATATTCACAGTTCTTACTGATCGTCCTGGTATATTTAAAACCTGGTGACTTGTAATATAACCTTCCGTGTCTATACCGCTTAATAAATAGCTTGTGTTTACATTGACACTGTGTTATCTCTTCTCAAATCAAACAGTTCTCCTCTTCTACTTCTTTAACGGTACAGATCATAGAACACTGTACACAAGCTTGGCAAAACAGACAAGCGTATTTAAATTTAGAGAGAATTTATTTTCAAAGACATCACCCTAAAACCATTGTACAACTGTTGGCATTTAGCTTTTTAAAGACAAACATAATGCGTGTATGTCTCCTAATATTTGGAATATAATTATTACATACTGCAGTTAAAAATAATATAATCCAAATTATTTTTGCCAAGTATATTTAAAAGGTTTTAGTTATGGGTATGCGAAAAACCTCCAATTACCTAAATGGTAATAATCAAAATTATACATTACCAGTATTTAAGAGTTCTTTCTGTTTGAGAAGTTAAGTCCCTACATCTTTGCGTTCAATCTCTCCTTCCAAATATGGAGAGATAGCTTTTAGAGATAGAGTGAGAGCTCTCCCATCGCCGACCCTCCAAGATTTCTCCCTGGATCCATCAGCTCCCTCCTCTCCAAGATTGCTCAGAGCTCCCAAAATGATCAAGATCCCTTTGTGCTCTCTGCAACACCTTTTTAACACCCCCAAGAAGTGGGTGTGTATCTCACTTTTCTACGTCACTGACGATGTCATATGATCAGGGCCGGTACAAGGGGGGGGCAGAAGGGTCGGGTGCCCTGGGCGCTACTATTTACTGGAGGAAGGGGGGCGCATGTGAAGTGCTAGCTGTGTGCTTAAAAACTGTCTGCACACACCAGCCCCTAATACCTACACCTGCAATGATGTGCCGAGTGCGCGCCTGCACCCGGCAGAAACGTAGAACAGACCAGCACTTCACTTATTGATTCCCCTGTCAGTGGAGAACCCCCCCCCCCCGCAGGCGCTTGGTATTCCCTACCCAGCGTCACACACTGAGAGGCTGGCCGGAGGCGGGATGGGAACAGTGCGAGGAGGGGTGGTGGACAGCACCCAGGTGACACCATAAAGAAAGCTGGCAGTTGTAGTGGGTGCTGTCAAGCCCCCCTCCCTCCACCCCCCATCATTGAAGCTGTGATAGCGGCAGTGTGAGCGGGGGAGAGGCGAGCTACAGGATCTCAGAATGTTTCGCCCCCCCTTTCTCCTGTCAGCAGTGCGGGAGGAGAGACAGCGGCTCTCTCATTACTTTCACCGCGTTGTTAATCTTCTGGAACTACATGTCCCATGATGCTCCAGACTAGTGGAGCATCATGGGACATGTAGTTCCAGAAGATCAACAACGCGGGGGAGTCAATAAGTGAAGCGCGGTGAAAGTAATGAGAGAGCCGCTGTCTCTCCTCCCGCACTGCTGACAGGAGAAAGGGGGTGGGAAACATTCTGAGATCCCGTAGCTCGCCTCTCCCCCGCTCACACTGCCTCTATCACAGCTTCAATGATGGGGAGGGAGGGGGGCTTGACAGCACCCACTACAACTGCCAGCTTTCTTTATGGTGTCACCTGGGTGCCGTCCACCACCCCTCCTCGCACTGTTCCCATCCCGCCTCCGGCCAGCCTCTCAGGAAAGAGACTACAGCTCCCAGCATGCACTCTGCTTGGGGAAAAAAAGAGAGAGAAAGAGATCCCATAACCCAGAAACAAGCCGGGGGGAACGAATGATATACTTAACTGCTCCAAAAGACAGAAAGAGAGGAGTGTACCGAGGGAGCCACGCTGCTGCTGCTAACCAGAACCACCAGAGAGAGCCACGCTGCTAACCAGAACCACCAGAGAGAGCCACGCTGCTAACCAGAACCACCAGAGAGAGCCACGCTGCTAACCAGAACCACCAGAGAGAGCCACGCTGCTAACCAGAACCACCAGAGAGAGCCATGCTGCTAACCAGAACCACCAGAGAGAGCCACGCTGCTAACCAGAACCACCAGAGAGAGCCACGCTGCTAACCAGAACCACCAGAGAGAGCCACGCTGCTAACCAGAACCACCAGAGAGAGCCACGCTGCTAACCAGAACCACCAGAGGGCCACGCTGCTAACCAGCACCACCAGAGAGAGCCACGCTGCTAACCAGCACCACCAGAGAGAGCCACGCTGCTAACCAGAACCACCAGAGAGAGCCACGCTGCTAACCAGAACCACCAGAGAGAGCCACGCTGCTAACCAGAACCACCAGAGGGCCACGCTGCTAACCAGCACCACCAGAGAGAGCCACGCTGCTAATCAGCACCACCAGAGAGAGCCACGCTGCTAACCAGCACCACCAGAGAGAGCCACGCTGCTAACCAGAACCACCAGAGAGAGCCACGCTGCTAACCAGCACCACCAGAGAGAGCCACGCTGCTAATCAGCACCACCAGAGAGAGCCACGCTGCTAACCAGCACCACCAGAGAGAGCCACGCTGCTAACCAGAACCACCAGAGAGAGCCACGCTGCTAACCAGAACCCCCAGAGAGAGCCACGCTGCTAACCAGAACCACCAGAGAGAGCCACGCTGAGCCACTACCAGGGTACAGACATGCTACACTACTGCAGAAGTTTCGCTGGGTCTGGTAAGAGGGCCTGTAGGCAATTATCCTTTACTGATCCTAGGGACTGAGCCATTAGGAACTGCCTAAGCTGCTATCCTCTAGACCTAATACAGCCTTTGCAGGCTAGAGGATAGCAGGTTAAGCAATTGTTGACTGCCACAATGAGCTCCAATGCTGTGCTGATGGCCCGAAAATATTGTGTGTGTGGGGGGGAGGGGGGGGGCGCAGTTTGCCATGTTCGCCCTGGGCACCAAATTACCTTGTCCCGGCACTGCATATGATGCTATGTTAGGTAGGCAGCCATTAGCAATCACGGATGTGGCTATTTTGAACAATGCCAATATTGACCTGTAGGGGCGGTGGTGTATAAGGAATAATTCCTAATGATAGGTCGTCCAGGGTCAGTAATAATTTATGATCCCCTTTGACCTGAGTTTTGGTATAGCACCATAAATTGTTTTATATGTCAAACAATTGTCAGACATCCTGGCATTTCTAGCCAATTTATAGGCTGGGATGTTTACCCACCATTAGCTTAGACATTTGTTCAATTCTTAGGGAAGTGAAATCCTTAGAAGTACTTTTCAAAGCGAAACCCTTTACTTCCCAAATACAGATTCTCAATGTCACTTTGTATCTCACATTTGTAAGGATAATAATATATATGTATTAAACAGATTGATATATGAATTGCCAATACACATATATTGTTAAAGTGGAGTTCCACCCATTTTTTTTATGTTTGGCTGTGCTGAATGCCCTTAGCATATAGTTTTCACAATGGGCAACATTTTTATTTTTTTTGGCTGGTAAATACCTTTTTTCCCGTTTTTTCTGCATAGCTTCCTGGTCCTAATAGCCTAGGCAATTACGTCACAAGGCGATTCACAAGGGTTCCTTTAATGGTGGCTATGGCAATGTGGGGGGTTAATACGTGGCGCTTTCGTGTACCCTACGTTACCACACAAAAATGCAGAAATGTTTGCAAGGGCAGCTTTGTCTGTGCAAACAGCTAAACAGGAACTTTCATTGTTTCTGATACACACAAAATAATAGTCAAAAAAAAAAACTGATGACACGCTGAGCTCTGAACAAAAAACAAAAATGTAGCCCACCACACTTCAAGCACAATATAGCACCATATATAAACTAACTCCCCATACGGAGACTGTCAGATCTAAACCAACCCAACATGCACACTGACAAAAAGCTGTTGGTACTGATCCTTTTATAGTGGGGAGAAATATAAAGGTTGGAAATAAAGATCAATATATTTGCCAGATCCACTAACCTTGAATACCACAGATTCTGCACAAACCACTGACTTCAAACTCCATACCAACAAATAACCAAAGGAGAACCATGTCTGAAGCCTCGTACACATCTGAGGAACTCGACGGGCGAAACACATCGTTTTGCTCGTCGAGTTCCTTGTGAAGCTGCCAAGGATCTCGGCGAGCCACATTTTCCCATTCCCGTCGAGGAAAAAGAAGACATGCTTTCTTTTTGGCCCGACGAGATCCTCGACGGTTTCCTCATCGAAAAGTGTACACACGACCGGTTTCCTCGGCAAAAAAAAAACCCTGCAAGCTTCTTGATGGTTTTTGCCGAGAAACTCGGTCATGTGTACGAGGCCTGATTCTCTTCAAACACAGCAGTGTGACATTGCTGGCACCATAGTGTTCTTTTCTTGGTCCTCATGTTTCAAAAGTCTTGCTAAAAATGTTGTCGACCCCAACCACATCATTCTGAATTAGCCATTCAAGGAGCAGGAAGTTGCTTGTTATATAAAAAAAAGTTCTTACTGTAATATCTTATTATTGTGTGAGTAGTAGTACATATCTTTAGACCATTCATTACAGCTATCCTTGATATGTGTTGTTTGAAACCTTAGCTCCAAGGCATCTATGCCTTGCCAACATGACTTTGTTACAAATCTGTTGAGTAGAGTTAATTTGTCTGTCCATCTTTGGTATCATCTTCAGAGATTGCCCTTGGACTCCTTGTCTTAAATAACCTTATAGCAAATGCTAAGGGGGATTTCTAGAAGCCCACTGGTTTTGATCTCTTGGTTGACTGTCATAATAAATAGATTTGTTTTAAGCTTTCTGTGGAACAGAATATTACTGGATGTCAAATTGTGACCTCCACTTTAGGCTATTAATTGAAAAACATACAGATATGTATTCAAACACGTATATGTTGCTAAAAAGATTTTTTATAGATTTATAAAAAATTGTCATAAAAACTAAAACAAGATTACTTAGACCTTAGTTAGGCCTTATTATTTAGATCTTTTTTGTAGATAATTGTTATTTTAATATGGCATTTTATTATAGTTTTTATAAAGCACAAATGATGTGATGAACGTGATAAAAACCAGCCGATAACACGTGAATACAACGCACCTGATGAATGTGCAAATTGCGTGAAAAATCAATCAAAATAAAGGTAATAATAAAAAATAATAATAAAAAAAACATCCACAGACTGGTGAGATAAGCTTTCCTGATAAAATGACTGACAATGTCCCTGCTGTTTTTATGGAACAATCCTGTCCACAATACAATTTGTAATAGATTTCAGGTGTTCTCACGTTTGTTCCCCTTACAGTGCCTTGTGTAGCACTTATTTTCACCAGAGCATAGTTAATGTGTGAGGCTTCACTTTGTAAAGAATACCCAATTAGATACAAGGAAAAAAAAACCTGCATTTTTACTTGAACATAATTGGATGATGGAAATCAGCAGAGCTTTACCACATTCACTAAGCTCTGGGGAAAATAAGTGCAACTGCACTTGCAAAGTATAAAGTCTATGTACCTTTAGTAAATCCACCCCTTCAAATAATAAGCACAAAGATTGGACATATATTGGACAATGGGGTGTTCTCAGTGTCATAGCTGATATTGCTTTGGTATTTTTAAATGTATATAATAACAGCTGATCACCACTGTTTAGTTTTGATTCATACTACATTATTCTATTCTGTTCTAGCTTAATAAAAAGCAGATGTTTTATAGAACGGGGAAAAAAAGCAAATGTAAGGTTTTCTCACTTTTCTTACATCTTGATTCTCATTATAGAGCATTTATCTGCCTTTATTTCACCTTGTGAATCATGGTTTACTAAGGAATGATAAAAATAACTAAAATGTGTGAATGTGGGGTTGCTGTAGCTGAACAGTTTTGCTTTGTCATCCATTCCCAACTTAGTTATCCTAAAATCCTGCAACAATACCACATTAATGATTATGCAAGATATATTTTTTTGAATATTTATACCTAATATTTTATTTAGTATTTTAAAAAAGTAGCATGTTCAAACTATTTCTTCATAAATTATAAAAAAATCCAAATATATAAATATAAAAGGATATTATAAACTATTTGAGCATGAATGCTAAAATTAATAGGGCAGATTTACATAATCCAACCTAAATTGCTCAGATTGTCCCAATATATACATTCACAAACTTTTCACAGTTTTTTCTATTCCTTCGGCAGAGACGCGCTATACCTCTCTGCCTGTGGTACTCGGCTCTTGGTTGGAAAGATTGGTAGCAGCACAGCCATTGACTCCTGCTGCTGTCAATCAAATCCAATGATGCGGGCACCGGGGGACGGGGCTGAGTCCTACATTCTGCGTCTATGGATGCAAATGCTGGACTCCGGAGCGTGCCCACAAGGTTACCCCCCCCCCCTGGGAGAGCGCTTCTCCTAGGGGGGTTATACGATGCGGAAGGAGCTGATAGTGCCGCTGGGGGACCCTAGAAGCGAATGATCAGGGCCGCTCTGTGCAAAACGTACTGCACAGTGGAGGTAAGTATGACATATTTGTTATTTTAAAAAAAAAGGAAGCTTTGCGATCACTTTAAGTTAAATAGGCTTATGAAAGCATTGCAGAGCATAGGGTGTCAGAGATGAATTATGTTTGCTTTATTACCCAAATTACTTATCTACATGGCATCACTGAAGTTAGACTATTAATTAGATTCATTAAGTCCAATCAAAGATATCATCATGACACCATGTTTAGATAAACAGACAGAACCAACAGAAAACAGACATTTTGAGGCCACTAGGGACCTCTTCCTCAGGCAGAAGTCACAATTAAGTAATATATTACAAAGTATAAGGTCATATCTGGTATTCTAAAAACCTAACATGTTTTTTTTCCTTTTTTACACTTGTCATCTTACTGGATACCACCATATTTTCATTCTGTTATTATTTACCCACAAAGCTAGAGCGAAAACAGCTCAGGTACCATCAGAACTCTGTTTTGTTTCATGTATCTGTTATTACTGTTTCTTTTCTGATCCTTGTGATTTTTCCATTTGTAGTTTTTATCCTTTTTTTAATCCTTCATATGTTTCCCTATATCAGTGCTACATTAGTGCACTTTGAGTTTCTAAGGTATGCATTGTTCCTTAATCTCCCTAGCGGTATGATTCTTTCAGATTTTTGGTGCTGAAAGCAGTACCATTATTTTGCATGGAAATTTGGCGTTTTACATTGTAGGCCTGTAATTCTTAGGAATAACTCACTTAAATCTGTCCAAACAAGAGTCTAGTAGACATCCCGGGTATAATAAAGTTTAAAAAAACAAAATCATAAAGTATAATATAATAAATAACTATAAATAATTATAACTAATAATAATAATAATAATAACAATTATTCAATAATGTAATCAAATCAAAAACACTGAAATTTGCTCAGTTGCAGAATTGTCGCTGTCGTTACTTTCAGTGTTTGATGACAAATTTCCCCACAAAATCACTATCGCTCAATTCTGCAAGTGATTCTAATTTATTATCGCTGTTTTCTAGCTGGTCTAAAACCACTTTTGACATAAACAGACACTTTTTGGTTGCTATGCACAATCTCCAGTTTCCAGGCAGAAAGAACAGATTTTATAATATAAAACTGCATGTAGGACACTGGGCAGACCACTAGGGACAAAGGGGATGTGTAATAATTTGATACAGTATGGTAATCTGTAAGATTACAGTATACTGTATCTATACTATGTTTTTGAATTTGGCGCCGAACTCCGCCCCGTGCGTCGCAACGCTCAGAAACAAAGCTCGACACCCAGCAGTGTGAATCGAGTGAGGAGACAGCTCGCACACACAGCGGGGAGACATCGCAGGATCCAGGGACAAGGTAAGCAACTTTCACTGTATCCTGCAATGCGATCCCGAGTCTGGCTCGGGGTTACCGCTTTTGGTATGAAAAATTCACCCTGAGCCAGACTGACAGCCAGACTGATAGCATTATCCCTTTCAAGGCCACCTACAGAATTCCTAAAGGTAGTATGTATATTGATGGTGGCTGTTTTCCCGAATAGTAAGGATGAGTTTAAAGTTCGACCTGAAAACGAGTTAGGACTAACCCTTGGCTGGTCAGGTATTCAGGCAAATGTCCAATCATTTACCCGTTCATTGGGGAACATTAAAGGGGTTGTAAAGGTAATTTTTTTCCCCTAAATAGCTTCCTTTACCTTAGTGCAGTCCTCCTTCACTTACCTCATCCTTCGATTTTGCTTTTAAATGTCCTTATTTCTTCTGAGAAATCCTCACTTCCTGTTCTTCTGTCTGTAACTACACACCGTAATCCGAGGCTTTCTCCCTGGTGTGAAGAAAGCCTCTTGAGGGGGCGAGCAGGAGTGTCAGGACGCCCACTAACACACAGCTCCTTTCTCTATCTGCAAAGTAGAGAATGTACTGACTTGCCTGCTCGCCCCCTCCCCCCTCAAGAGGCTTTCTCCACACCAGGGAGAAAGCCTTGCATTACTGTGTGTAGTTACAGACAGAAGAACAGGAAGTAAGCATTTCTCAGAAGAAATAAGGACATTTAAAAGCAAAATGGAAGGATGAGGTAAGTGAAGGAGGACTGCACTAAGGAAGCTATTTAGGGATAAAAAAATTTACCTTTACAACCCCTTTAAGTACTGTATAATACTATTATACATGACAGATCCCCGCTCAGAATGGTTGTTAAGGACGCTGGTGGGTGCAGGCACTGCTGAGTCTTTAACAACTAGTGATGTATTCATCCCGATTAATTTACGTGGCTGGAAATCTCCAGCCATGTAAGCAAAAGGCAGGGTGGTGGGAACATCACAGACCAAATATGGCCATGGCCCTGGACTAAATAAGACCATGTCCGTATTTGATCATCGAGGTCACCACATTTCTGACCCCTTGTATTCAAGCATTATGACAACTCTAGAGAGCTCATGTGCGGTGCAAGTGGGCAGATAAGTGTATTTACAGGTTATTTTCTTTTGACAGTGGGAGATGTTCATTGGGATTGATTATAAAATGTACACTGCTGATTTTTTTTAAAATAAAAGACTTGTCTCAATCACAATAAAACAGTTAGAAATAAACACACACGTTTTTTGACACCAGGCCAGGGTTGTGGGGAAGAGTGCCCTGTCCTCTTCAGACAAGGGTCTGGTTTGGATTGGGGGGGGGGGGAGCTTTATAGAAAAAGTAACATACACTATGTTGAAAAGTATCGGGACGCCTGCCTTTACACACAAATTAACTTTAATGGCCTCCCAGTCTTAGTCTGTAGGGTTCAATATTGAGTTGACCCACCCTTTGCAGCTTCAACTCTTCTGGGAAGGTTGTCCACAAGGTTTGTGCACTGGTGCACAATCATGTTGGAACTTAAAGGGGCCATCCCCAAACTGTTCCCAAAGTTGGGAGCATGAAATTGTCCAAAATGTCTTGGTATCCTGACACCTTAAAAGTTCCCTTCACTGGAACTAAGGGGCCAAGCCCAACCCCAGAAAAACAACCCCACACCATAATCCCCCCTCCACCAAATGGTTTGGACCAGTGCACAAACAAGGTCCATAAAGATATAGATGAGCGATTTTGGGGTGGAGGAACTTGACTTGCCTGCACAAAGTTCTGACCTTCAACCTGATAGAACACCTTTGGGATGAATCAGAGCGGAGACTGAGAACCAGGCCTTCTCGTCCAACCTGATCTCACAAATATGCTTCTGGAATAATGGTCAAACATTCCCATAGACACACTCCTTAACCTTGTGGACAGCCTTCCCTGAAGAGTTGAAGCTGTTATAGCTAAGGGTGGGCCAACTCAATAATAAACCCTACAGACTAAGACTGGGAGGCCATTAACCTCCTTGGCGGTATGATTCTTTCAGAAAAAACATGCTGAAAGCGGTACCATTATTTGCAAGGACATTTGGCCTTTTATACTGTAGGCCTGTAATTTTTAGGAATAACTCACTTAAATCTGACCAAACCAGAGTTTAATAGGCATCCCGGGTATGACATTTTTTTAAAAACAAAATTATAAATTATAATATAATAAATAATTATAAATAATTATAAAAAATAATAATATAATTATAATAAAAAATATTCAATAATGTAATCAACTCAAAATCACTGAAATTTGCTCAGTTGCAGAATTGTTGCTGTCATTATTTTTTTTTTTATGACGAATTTCCCCACAAATCGCTATCGCACAATTCTGCAAGTGATTATAATTTATTATCGCTGTTTTCTAGCTGATCTAAAACCATTTTTGACATAAAGGGACACTTTTGGTTGCTATGGACAATCTACAGTTTTCAGGCAGAAAGAAAGGTTTTTATTATATAAAATAACATGCATGACACAGGACAGACCACTAGGGACAAGGGGGGTGTGTTTTTTTTACATACAGTACTGTAATCTATAAGATTACAGTATACTGTATGTATTGTGTTTGTTTACGTTTTTGAATTTGGCGCCGATCTCCGCTCCCGTGCATCGTAACGTCGCAGGGAACGGAGATCGACGGCACAGGAGGACGCTGTGTGAATCGAGCGAGGTCCCGCTCGCTCACACAGCGCGGTGACATTGCTGGATCCAGGAGAAGGTAAGCCAGCGCGCGCTGCAGGCTCTGCACAGCTACCCCGAGCGTGACTCGGGGTTACCGATTTTAGCCCAAAAAATCAACCCCGAGTCACGCTCGGGGATACCGCCAGGAGGGTTAAAGTTTATGTGCGGGTAAAGGCAGGTGCCCCAATACTTATGACAATATAATGTATATAAAAAAGGCTGTTAATTTACTTTTTCTCTGAAGCTTTTTACAATTTGTAAAAATTGCAATGGGGACCCCCAAAAATACAAACCAGACCACCATCATCATTCATGAGGACTAAAGATGCAAACCTTCCCCACCCTATTTAAAAAAAAGAAAATTTAGTATTTCATACTGCTAGAAGTTGTTACATTATTTTGACACTTTAATATTTAACACAGTACTTTACCATTATATAACATTATACAATCAGTTAGTGAGCAAATACCACATTAAAACTGGAATATCATGTAAATATTTAGTAAATAATGACTTGAAAATATCTAAATACATGCTGAGCGAACAAACTACACATCCTTCTGCTTATCTGTTTCTATTTTAATGTGCTTTGCTGCACAAACGTGCTTTTAATAAATATGCCTCATTAGGAAAGAAGAGAGCATTCTTACCAGCCAATTCTTACAGGGAGAGGGAGCAGACTGCGATGTTACGCCGTTGAACAGAGAAAGCCTTCACTTATACAAGCTGCTAAATACAGATGGAGATGGCAGCCCCCTCGGGAATGTTCAGAAAAAATAAATAAAGGGATTCATTAAAACTTAATAAGTTTACTAATAGTGTTAAAAATAAAAATGTATCAATGTGTTGTTGTAAGTTGTTTTGTTTACTTCATTATCTCATCATATGAAGTAGAGATTATGAAAAAACAAAAAACAAACAAAAAAAAAACACCAATGAGCACATAAACAGATTTATATTAAAAAATATAAATCAATGTAACAATATGCAAAATGAAAGCAATATTGGGAAGTTTACCTTCTAGATAGGATACATATAGTGGGTTCCAGATTGCATGCGGTGTGTAGATGTCCGGACACATTTTCCCTAAATACAGCATGCAATCCTGCAACTGTCAATTCACTATACTTTTTTTGCAGTATTCACTGCAAAATGCTTAAAGTGGAGGTTCACCCGCAAAAAAAATTTTAAGATTAGATTCATGCTCATTTTGTCTAGGGGAATCGGCTAGTTTTTTTAAAAACGAAGCAGTACTTACCGCTTTAGAGAGCGATCTTCTCCGCCGCTTTCGGGCATGGTCTTTGGGTCTGGGCGTTCCTTCTTGATTGACAGGCTTTCGACGGTCGCATCTATCGCGTCACGAGTAGCCGAAAGAAGCCGAACGTCGGTGCGGCTCTATACGGCGCCAGCGCACCGACGTTCGGCTACTTTCGGAAAATCGTGACGCGATAGATGCGACCGTCGGAAGCCTGTCGGAAGCCTGTCAATCAAGAAGGAACGCCCAGACCCGAAGACCATACCCGGAAGCGGCGGAGAAGATCGCTCTCTAAAATGGTAAGTACTGCTTTGTTTTTAAAAAAAATAGCCGATTCCCCTTGACAAAATGATCATGAATCTAATCTTAAATTTTGCGGGTGAACCTCCACTTTAAGCATTTTGCAGTGAATACTGCAAAAAAAGTATAGTGAATTGACAGTGGCAGGATCGCATTCTGTATTTAGGGAAAATGTGTCTGGACATCTACACACCGCATGCAATCTGCTTAGTTTTTAAAAAAAACTAGCCGATTCCCCTAGACAAAATGAGCATCAATCTAATCTTAAAAAAAATTTTGCGGGTGAACTACCTCTTTAAACTGTCAGTAAATGACACATTAAAAGGTGTTAAAGTTAGTTCACGAAGGGAAAAAAAAATTAAATGCATGCAGTCATTAAGTAGTGGTCCAGGCATGCAATATTTAACCACTTCAGACCCGGAAGATTTGGCTGCTCAATGACCGGGCTATTTTTTGCGATACGGCACTGTGTCGTTTTAACTGACAATTGCGTGGTTGTGGGATGTTGTACCCAAACAAAATTTACTTACTTTTTTTCCCACAAAAAGAGCTTTCTTTTGGTGGTATTTGATCACCTGTACTGTTTAAATTTTTTTGCGCTACAAACAAAAAATTGAGCGACTATTTTGAAAAAAACACAATATTTTGTACTTTTTGCTATAATAAATATGTCAATTGAAATAAAAAAAAAAGCACATTTTTTCTCAGTTTAGGCCAATATGTATTCTTATACATGTTTTTGGTAATAAAAATTGCAATAAGCGTATATTGATTGGTTTGTGCAAAAGTTATAGTGTCTACAAAATAGGGAATAGATTTATGACATTTTTATTATTTTATTTTTTTGCTAGTAATGGCGGCGAGCAGCGATTTTTATCGGTACTGTGACTTAATGGCAGACACATCGGACAATTTTGAAAAATAAAACAAATAAGTGCGCAACCAAAAAAATAATTAATTAATGCAAATGTCCTTGCTGGAGCATCAGCAGCTGACGTCACCACGCTCCGACCTGATCGGCCCGAGCCGAAGCTGGCTGAACTTTTTGTGCTTAGGTCTCTTAACCTTGTCTATTAAGAGCCTTTTAGATGTCAGTACTCTGTTTCCATTGAGTGGAATTAAGTGGCCCCCCCTTTTTTACTAAATACTACACCATGAAGCCATATTTTTCCTCTTCATGCACATGTTCCTGCATCATTTTCTGACGTGGATACCATCCCCGGAGAGATTTGCCTGAGACAGCAGTGTCCCCCGAATCATCTGTGGAGGAGTGGACCAGGACTGAGTGTCTGGAACAAGCCGAGGATATCCTTTTGTGCAGAGCATGTTTGATCCCTGCGGGGGTCCTACTGATCCGGTAAGTGGCCATTTACTTACCTTTGATGGTGGGATTGTAATTTTTACATCCGTGTGATGTTTTAAGCACTGTATCCCTATATCGTTTATGCAATATATCGTTAGTTTGGTTGTTTTTTTTTCCTTTTTAGGAGCAAGGACATTTGCATTCATTAATTAATTTTTTGGTTGCTCACTTATTTGTTTTATTTTTCATGTGTTCCAAGCCTAATATTCCTTTTTTTTTTGTATTTAGGTGCTGCACCTTTATTCATATATATATTCACTTTACTTACTAAGTACCGTATTTATCGGCTTATACCGCGCACTATTTTGCCCTGAAAATCAGGGCAAAATCGTGGGTGCGCAATATACGCCGATACCCGCTTTCCCGCCATGAGTTTGAATACTGCGCCCGCATATAGCGAGCGCAGTACACTCGTGAATCTTCGGCCAGACTCGGCGCCTCTCGTACTGACGTCCTGAGCGTACAGGACGTCAGTGCGAGAGGCGCCCGAGCCTGCCCGAAGATTCACGAGTGTACTGCGCTCGCTATATGCGGGCGCAGTATTCAAAGTCGTGGCGGGAAACGAGCGAGAGGACGAAGATGGACGCCGGACCCGCCGAAGATGGACACCGGACCCGCCGAAGATGGACACCGGACCCGCCGAAGATGGACACCGGACCCGCCGAAGATGGACACCCGACCCGCCGAATACAGACGCCGGACCCGCCGAAGAGGACACCCGAAGCCGCAGAAGGACGCCGGACCCGACGAGGCCGCAGATGGACGCCGCGCAAGACATCAAAACTGTAAGTACAAAAAAACTAAAAATCTTTTTTTCCCACAGGATTGGGGGCCACATTGGGGGTGCGCGGTATACGCCAGAGCGCGTTATACCGCGATAAATACGGTATATTGTTTTTACCATTATTTGTTGTTTTTGCACATATTTATTGCACTTTGTTTGTTTTTAGGGGTTAGCACGGATTGCTCTTGCTATACACATCGGACAATTTTGACACATTTTTGGTTTTATTAATAATAATAATACTTAAAGTGGTTGTAAAGGCAGAAGGTTTTATATCTTAATGCATTTTATGCATTACAATAAAATGCCTTCTGTGTACAGTAGCCCCCCCTTAGCCCTCCTAATACTTACCTGAGCCCATCTCTATCCAGAGATGTTGCACAAGATACTTGGCTGTCCGGGAATCTCCCTCTTCATTGGCTGAGACAGCAGCGAAGTGGAGAGAGGACAGAGGGGGGGCGGGCCATGCCGTGGCTCAGTGTCTGAATAGACACAGGGAGCTGTGGCTTGGCTCAGTTGCCCCCATAGAAAGCTGCTTGCTATGGGGTCACTCAACAGGAGGGAGGGGCCAGGATCACAGAAGAGGGACCAGAGAAGAGGACGATCTGGGCTGCTTTGTGAAAATCCACTGCAAATGCACAGCATAGAGCAAGTAAGTATGACATGTTTGTTATTTTTAACACAAAAACTAAAAACTAGAATTGAGTATCACATTAATTGAACATAGTTGTTTTTGATAGATCACATGTGTCCTGTGAAAGCAGCTTTCCTTTGACTGGTATTCTAGTCACCCTTTTATTTTGTATTAACACATATGCAGGGACTACATTGACTGAGTTGGCATATTTCTATGGTTTACACCATTTACCACTTTATTAGCAAATAAAAACTGACACTGCGTGGTATCATGAGATAAATACCTCATATTTTAAAGACATACTGAAGGCAGTATTTTAGCAGGGTTTATTTGTGAATACGTTTTTGGAAAAACACTATGTTTTAACGGAAATTTTAAAGAGGGAAATAATGCTTTGTGAATTGGGCCCAATGCTCTTTTAATGTACAGCTAATACATTTACATCATTGACATCTTTCTCGATGCAGTGTGCTAAAGGGAAAACCCATATGAGAAAAAAAAAAATTCACGCTTATGATATGAGTTTTCACCTATACTCAGGGCTTTTTTTCAGGGGGAACTTGGGGGAACTCAGTTCCACCACCTTTGGCTCAGACCCTTTGGTGCCAGCTCACCACAATCACTTGTAAACACAGAAGTCTGGTTTCTTTGTTTACAAGTGACAGCTTTGTAACCCCTTGAACTCTGCTCTCTGTATGTAATGCAATTCTTGTATTTATTGCCCCTTTAGGACCCTCCTACTGTTTGTGAAATCTAAACGGGTCGTGGTTGAGTTCCTGCACCTATTTTCTGAGAAAAAAAGCTCTGCTTATACTGATCCTGTGGGGTTGGTTTACTAAAAGCTAACAGGGTGTGCACTTTCAGGGGAGGACTGACCATTTGGGAACTCGGGCACTGCCACTAGGGGGGCCTCATCAGGGTTGCCAGCCTCAGTAAAACCACGGACAGTATGTAAAAATCTGTGTTTTTTTAAAAAATACCAAGATTATAGCTCCCCTGCCTCTCCAGTACCTTTTTAGTGTGTGTATGTGTATTCTGTGTGCATGTATATTGTGTGTGTATATTGTGTGTGTGTGTATACTGTGTATGTATACTGTATGTGTGTGTGTGTATAATGCGTGGCCCCATAATCTATTGCCTGGGGGCCCCGTAATCTCCTATTGCCCAGGGGCCCATAATCTCCTATTGCCCGGGGGCCCCATGAGTTCTCAGTCCGCCCCTGTGCACTTTGGAGGGCTTGTTCTTGGACCTCTCTCTGCTTGATTCCTGATTGTGACCTTGACTACACTACTATTTGATCAGCTTGGCTAGAGACTATGGGGTTGATTTACTAAAAGAAAAATGTGCAGATGCACCAGAGCTTAATAAATAGGGTAAAGCCTCACTTTGTAAAGAATACCCAATTGGAAAAAACAAACAAAAAACAGCAGTGTTGCTTGTACATGATTGGGTGATGTCAGCAGCACTTTCCCTCATTTACTAAGCTCTATGCTGTTAGTAAATCAACCCCTTTGTGTTACACTTCAAGAAACTGCACAGACAAAATTGTATGCTAAGTAAGAAGAATACACAGAATTGATGGTAGTAAAAAGCGTTTACACAGACAGTGAAAATTTAGAAAAAATTGGGAAATTTGCATTCACGTTCCTCTTTTTTTAAGTCTATTTCAAAGAAAGATATCATGAGAAGCTTCAGGCCTCGTACACAGGACCGAGAATCTCGTCGTAAATGAAACGTCGTTTTCCTCGACGAGTTTCTTGTCAGGCTTGTCGAGAATCTTGTCAAGCTTTCTTTGCATACACACTGTCAAGACAAAATCTGGACGTTCTCAAACGCAGTGACGTACAACACGTACGACGGCACTATAAATATAAAAATATATCTTATTTTCCTCCACACGCACTGACAGGCGCGAGTAGAGGAGAGACGATCGGCTGCTCTCCTGACAGGGGGAGTCTGCGCTGATAATCATCACATTGATTATCAATGCAGACAGATCGAAGATGCCCACCCAGGACCACTAGGGATACCCACCCAGGACCACCAGGGATGCCCACCCAGGACCAACAAGGGATACCCACCCAGGACCACCAGGGATGCCCACCCAGGACCACCAGGAATGCCAATCAGTGCCCAATAGGGATGGCACTCTGTGCCCATCAGTGATGTCTGCCAGTGCCTCTTGATCAGTGCTGCCTAACAGTGCCACCTGTTAATGCTGCTCATCAGTGCCTATCAGTGCCACCCACCAGTGCCCATTAGTACCCAGTGCTGCCTATAAGTGCCCACCAGTGCCACTCATCAGTGCCACCTATCAGTGCCCAGTGCCACCTATCAGTGCCCATCAGTACTTAATATGAGTGCCACCTATCAGTCCTCACCAGTGCTGCTCATCAGTGCCACCTATCAGTGCCCATTAGTGCTGCATATAAGTGCCTCATCCTCAGTGCCCATCAGTGCCACCTCATCAGTGCCAATCAGTACTGCCTCATCAGTGCCTGTGAGTGCACCCTCATCGACACCTCAGTGTGAAAGCGGACTTAACCCCCCTGGCGGTGTTCCCGAGTCTGACTCGGGGTTACATTTTTTTGCTGCGATCGGTAACCCCGAGTCAGACTCGGGCTCGCCTCGCTGAATCCACAGGCAGTGTTTACTTACCTTGTCCCTGGATCCAGCGATGCCACCGCGCTGTGTGAGCGAGCAGGCGCTCGCTCAATTCACACAGTGCCTCTGTGCCTCAGTGTTCTGCCGATCTCGGTTCCCTGCGATGTTATGACGCACGGGAGCGGAGAATGGCGCCAAATTCAAAAAAGTAAACAAACACAATACATACAGTATACTGTAATCTTATAGATTACAGTACTGTATGTAACAAAAACACACACCCCCCTTGTCCCTAGTGGTCTGCCCAGTGCCCTACATGTCATTTTATATAATAAAAACCTTTCTTTCTCCCTGCAAACTGTAGATTGTCCATAGCAACCAAAAGTGTCCCTTTATGTCAAAAATGGTTTTAGATCAGCTAAAAAACAGCGATAATAAATTATAATCACTTGCAGAATTGAGCTATAGCGATTTGTGGGGAAATTCGTCATAAAAAAAAAAAATAATGACAGCAACAATTCTGCAACTGAGAAAATTTCAGTGATTTTGATTTGATTACATTATTAAATATTTTTTATTAGAATTATATTATTATTTGTTATAATTATTTATAATTATTTATTATATTATAATTTATAATTTTGTTTTTTAAAAAATGTCATACCCGGGATGCCTATTAAACTCTGGTTTGGTCAGATTTAAGTGAGTTATTCCTAAGAATTACAGGCCTACAGTATAAAACACCAAATTTCCTTGAAAATAATTGTACCGCTTTTGGTACGTAATTCCAGACAGAATCATACCGCCAGGGAGGTTAAGCAAGACTCCAGCCAAAAATAACATTAAACAAAATTAATAAAATAGAAACTATCTTTTGCTGCAATTTTACCATTTAACCCAGAGGATTCCACTGCAGTATTTTTTGTAAACCAATGTCCTCGGTCTAATAGCCAGTATCATTCAACCTGCTTTCTCTGAACCCAGGGTGTCCCGGACCTGTCCCAGAATGTTACTTACCAGTTATTTAACAGTCAAAGCAGAAGCAGCACAGTGATCAGCTAGTTTCTCTGCCACTCTGATCTCTATTCCTATCAGCATACTCGTGTCAGCACATGAACGGATTGGTTTCTTGTACTGCTTCTTCTTCTGACACTCAAGCTCTGCTGTACACAAACTACAAGTGGCTGATACCAGGCTATATCCAGGTATTAACACTGCTTGCATTTTAAAATTCACATTTAGTGATGTATTAAAGATTACTGAGCTGCATGTAGGCAGGTAGTGGTTAATGCTGAGAGGGAAACTGTTAATCTGTTTCCTGTATTTTTGCAGCACTTCCCCTCTCTCTCCCTGTACTGTAAATAAAAGGGAGAAGGGACCTGCCCACAGACGCACATCCTTCTGCAATGTAGGAGGATTGCTTGAACTTGCAGTCCTGGAGATACCATCAATGGACTCTGCCAAGCATGGACTCTTTCCTATGTAGGTATGCTGGGGCAGCCACAAGCCTTAGGCCGCGTACACACAATAGGATCGCCAGAGGAGAACGATCTGAAGGACCTTTGTAATCATACCAAACCGATCGTGTGTAGGCCCCATAGGTTATTTCACCTTCGGTCAAAAAAATGAGAACTTGCTTTAAAATTGAACCGATGGACGCCTAACGTCCTATCGTTAGTATGCCAAAGCATCGGATAAAAACATGCGCATGTTCAGAATCAAGTTGATGCATGCTTGGAAGCATTGAACTTTGTTTTTTCCAGCACGTCGTTGTGTTTTACGTCACCGCGTTCTGACACGATCGTTTTTTTAACCGATGGTGTGTAGGCGCGACGGACCATCAGCCAGCTTCATCGGTTAACCAATGAGAACGGTCCTTCGGACCATTCTCATCAGATGGACTGATCGTGTGTACGCGGCCTTAGGGACTAGGAATCTTCGGGAATCGACTGCACTTTATGTTGAACTGTTATCTTGTGATTCTCATTATGCCACATTATTCAAGTAAAGTGTTTGAAACTGTGCCTGATCTTAAGTTACTCAAGGAGAGTAATTCAAGAAACCGGCACATATAGTCTACAGCTCGGATTACTAAAAACATTTGGGTATGAAACCTGGAAGTTGCAGGTACAAGAGCTCATACAGTGTGAAGTTACTGGGATTACCAAGGGTAACAAAGGTTTCTCTAGCAACCTGTTGTTAAGCATGTACATGTGGCAGGTGAGATAGCCTGTTGTAGGGAGTTCTTGTCGGCACTCCTTTGGCTGCGAGCCATCTCCCATAGCAACGGGAGCAGATCTGCACTGCCAGGGCCCTTAGCTTGTACTCAGGTGTGGAAGAGGAAGTGAAGAGCACGCATGGAGTCCACACTAGGTGCATGGTCGGGACTCCTTAACATTGCTGGAAGTGAGGTAGCAGTGATACACTGGATAGGTGGCGATAGCAAGGGCTCTCCCGTCCCCCGTGAATACACAAGTAACCATGGTTGATGTTTAGCACATTGGAAGAGTCTAATCAAGTTTAATCGCCTTTTCAAAGTAAAGGTACCCCATGTGTAAGGCAGTGACCCTGTACTAAGTGCCTAGCATAGCCAAGAAGAACCCACCCCAGGTAAGGCCTCTCATGTGACCCTTGCTTGTCAATGAGAAGGGAAACATGAATAATGTAATGACCACCTCATCACACCACAACCTAACCCTGCTAACATGCATTAATGTTTAATTTTTATATATGGCTACAGTGAGGCTTTAAATTGGCATAATAACTAATTTAATAATGTAGGCGGCAGAGCTTGCAAGACAAGTTTTTGTTTTAATTTCACAAATTACCAGTGGAGTAAATTGTAAATGTTTATATCTATCCATAACATTCAGTTATGTGGAAAGAAAACTCCCCCACACAAATAATTGCTTAAAAAATAATGAGTAAATATTCCCTTCTGGTAACTGCAATATTTTATCGACGTTATCTTTTGAACCAAGCCAAAATGGTGAATACTAAGGATAAAACAGATTTATTTATGCTTTATTGGGATTCTCAGATGCACGTTAAGGAAATTGTTCATATGCATATAAATAACTTCTGCATAGATACTATAAGTAATACTATTGAAAAAAATATAGAAATGTGTTCCCCATACTAGTAATGAATTTTTATTAAAGTGTTACTAAACCCACAACAGTAAAACCAGTGTCTATGCAGTAAAGCATGCTTTATACTCACTGTGGAACCTAAGGGGTTAATCCTCCTAATTGTGTAAAAGGACTTTTCGATCCTGGCTTCTCTGATTCTCCCCTCCTTCCACTGGCCCCTGATAACTTTATGATAATACAGAGTCTATGGAGTCAGGCTGCACATGCTCAGTTTGGTGTGTATTGCTAGAGAGGTTTTCTTTTTTTCTTGGGTGGGTGCATGTGATCAGCACAGGGTCAAAAAGCACTGTCCAGAAACAGGGTCAGGGGCCTTGCAGTCTAATAGGACAGTCAAAAACTCATCTTACAAGCTTCAACCAGTGCTTGGGTGGACATTGATAGAAGTCACAAGACTGCTCTAACTGCTGATGAGAAAGGGTATTCAGCAGTTTACAATTACTGGCTGCAATCTTTCTTAGTCTACCTGACCTTAGTTTAGTATTAAGAGATCCCTCCCTGAACCCCCCCCCCCCAGAGGATCAACTAGTGGCAGTATTCTGATACCCTACACAATATAATTTTTCAAACAATCAACCATGTAACAATGAAACCCATAATTTCTATTAGCCCGAATCAAAACAAAGAATAAAAGGGTGCATGGCATGCTCATAGATGTCCACTCTTTGAAGGAGCTCCCGCCAGGCACCAGAGATTTCAGCCAATCACATGGCTTCCTGCCACCCACATCAGCTGCCTCAACATGAACGAGCATCAGTACACCCTGCAAAATGTCCCACAAGTGGAAAGACAAACCCCAGCTAAAATAACTTTCAGCCTTCTTACTGCTGGCCAGCAGCAGGTTTCAACATGGCACTGGCTGCCACTCTGTGTCCAGCACCGATCCTGGCTCCTCACAGTTCAGCTCCAGTAAAGTGCAGATCACAATAATGCAGTCCCACCTGGACTCACCTCCTCCTCTGGCTCCTCCAATTTTTCTACCAGAAACCCAGTGAAGTCCAAAGCACACCTGGCTCCTGAGGTGAGCACTGCCTGTGGATATGAATGATGAGGATGGGGAGCAAACAGACCATATCTCCAACTTTCTTACTACTAACCAACCCATGTTGGATACCACCATGAAGGAAATGTTATTGTCTCTCAGATCTTCATTATAGACTGACATGGTATCCTGTATAAGTCAATTTAAAGTGAAAGTGCAGAAATTGAGCAACAGAGTGAGCCATGTGCAAGAAACTGTGGATGACTTTATATGCTCTTTCAGTGCTTCATAATGATCAAAAATACATTTCCTGGCTAAAAGCCAAAGTAGCGAACCTAGAGGATAAGTCTCACTGCAACAACCTTAACATAAGGGGAATTTTTAAATCAATTCAACCCGCTCAGCTGCCTGGATTTATCCCAGAAATTTTCTGAGCCATCCTGCCAAATGCTTCCGCAGCTGAGTTAATAGTTGACAGAGTCCAAAACCTTCTTATCTCTCTGACAATGTGCCTAGAGAAGTCATACTCCATGTACACTTATGTCACATTAATAAACAGATTTAAGCAGCATTTCACAAATGCAAAGTGATACCAGAACAATTCTCAATGCTGAAAGTGTTTTCTGACCTCTTGCAAAATACTCTGCAACTTTTAAAAAAACCTGATCCTAATCACTAAAGCATTGCAAAACCATAAAATTGTCTACCTTTGGAGCCTTCTAGCTAAGCTCAATATCACCCGCAATGACACTTATTTCACGGCAACTTCATTGGACAAAGGTCTTCATATTCTGTGAAACTGGGGAATTATTCCTGAGGAAAACTTCTCCAACGCTCTGTCTCCTGCTATGCTCCAGTCAGACTGGCAACTAGTTTAACATAAGCAGAAAAATAAGAAACCGCCGCAGGGACGCACCTGACCAAACTCATCCCATTTTCTTCCCTGCAATCTCCAAGTACCTGGCTACATCCTGTATTGCTCTAAATCCCCCCAAATGACAGCTTGGTCTGCACCTGGAACCTTTGTTGGAACCTTTTTTTTTACCATCCATCACAATTTCTGATTCAAAATCACTATTGGCCTTCACTTCCAGTTACAGAGCCAATCACTGCATCGGACACTGGGAATTGACTAAAAAAAACTACCCAGAGATGGTACTGTATCTAACTCCACACAGATTAGACAAATTATATCCTTCACAGTTGCCCCTATGTTGGAGGAAATACGGATTATCAGGCTCTCTATATCATATTCTATGGCAATATAATATGGTATTTTGATAATTTCTGAACCTGGTCTAGCGATATTAAACATAGGTCTAGAGGCCTTTCCAACCCAATTCCACACCATTGTTATTCATATCCTGCTAGCTGCTGGGTCCACCATTACTAAATACTGGAAACAAAATCTTTCTTCTAACCCCTCAGAAACGATCAAGGTGAATAAACCCCACTACATCTATGAAAAATGTCTAGCCACCAGACAGGATAAACTCCCTTGGGCTCAGTGGGCTAATCAGAACTCACAGTGTTATATCTCCAAGATGCTTTGTTATGGTCCTAAAACGCTTTTACCCTCTGACTGCTGTTACTCATAAACTGTTCACTGTATTGCTACTTCATTTGAATGTATTAACCTGAAGTTCTTCTACTTTGTTTCTTTTTATCTGAAAAAAAAGCAAAAAAAAAGAAAAGATTAAAATAAAGATTAAAAATAAGATTCTCTCCATCACCTAATTTCTCCTCCTCTCCTATTGGTTGGCTATTTTTTCCTTAATAGCACTTAACAATCACTTCCACAAATGTCATGCTAATCTTAGAAACTTGGTAAAAAATACTAGAACAATTAAATTTCCTGGATTGGCACTTGGATTGTTTCAGTAAATATAGTACAAAAGTGGTTAATTTATTTTTATTTTAGATCTGAGAAATGAAATAAATACATGAAACTTGTAACCAGAATTATATTCCTAAAGGTCTGTTTTATATAATTAGATACAATTGTGTGGAAATGGCTGAAAGGTTTTGCAAAAAAGATTATGAAAAAAGAAATACTGAGGAAGGCAAAGAAAGCTAGAAAGAAAAAAATAAAGAAAGAAAGAAAGAGAAAGAAAGAAAGAAAGAAAGAAAGAGAAAGAAAGAAAGAAAGAAAGAAAGAAAGAAAGAAAGAAAGAAAGAAAGAAAGAAAGAGAGAAACAGAAAGAGAGAAACAGAAAGAGAGAAAGAAAGAAACAGAAAGAAAGAAAGAAAGAAAGAAAGAAAGAAAGAACATGTTTTATTACTGGTAAACACCGTAAGTACAGAGAGAAAGGCGTTTCAAAGGAAAGGTAAATATATTCCTTCCATCACTGACTTTGGGGCATGGATTGGAGGGGTTAATAGGATTTTAAAGAGAAATGGGCACATCCTGAAGGGGAATGCAATTCTGAATACAATTCTGACAGAGCAAACATACAGTACTGTATTCATATAGGGGAAAAACTTACTATTGAAGATGGGATTAAAAAAACACCATATTAAGACTCCTAACCTTTCCTCCTTACTATACGCTGACATATAGAAATCATTCGATTTATCTGCATACCTACCTATTACTAGAGCGTCCATCCAAACTTGGAGAATGATTAAACACTCCCCCCATCAACCCTTTAATTACCCAATCAAAAAACACCTCTTGCAATACTAAAACATCTCATTCCAGACATCAAACTGAAAGGTTGGGAAAACTATGGTATCTACTCTCTTGAAGATCTCCTTAATACAATACATTTGCAATACATACAATATCAGGCCGGTGTAGATGTGGATGGGCTAATGTATGCTAGGTCTGTGGGCAGAAGGGTGGAAAGAGTCTACCATAACAGTGCAACCTGCCACTGGTGTAAAGCCATGGACGCTCAGGAGCCAAGCTGGAGCCTGCCGGCGCTCCCGTGTGATGTCACCGCAATATCAGGGCAAAAGAGCCAAACAAGTGCAAACTGCCAATCAAACCAGCCTGGAACGCAGGAGAAGCTCTTTGCCGTGAAGTGGTGTTTCGCACGCATATGCTTTGTCAAGTCAATAACTGGTTTCTATACAGAGCTGCACCAGATTTTTCACTCTCCATTTTTAGTAGATCAACTCCACAGTGTAAACGGGGGGGCCTAGATCCTGGCTATTGGTAATACAAATGTGTCTGTCGAGGACATACAGCTTACCAAACATCATTTATTTTATTTTACTAATACTAATGACTAGAAGTTGAAAATCAATGCACAATTAACCATCACTGCAGTCACAATGTCCCTGATCACTGCCACAGCAGTCATAGAAATTGATTTACTAAAGGCAAGTGCAGTTGCTCCAGAGCTTAGTAAATAAGGTAAGGCTTCACTTAAAAATCATTTTTGTTTGCACATGATTGGATGATGGAAATCGGCACAGTTTCTACTCATTTACTAAGCTCTGGAGCAACTGCACTTTGCAAAGTGCCACATCAGTCATAGAAATGTTTCCCTTCACTAAATCTACCCCATAGTGTTAACATAAGGACTTCACATGTGCGATGCTCCCTGAAGAGCTACCCATGATGAATTTTCCTTCAGAGAGCATCTGAAGGGCAGCGAGGAGGCATTGTATCTCCTCCTCACCATCTCCTTTAACCACTTGAACCCTGCACAAGCAACCCTGTTGACTTGATGGGTCATGATCAGTGGGCACACATGGGGTATAAATCCTGCCACAGCTGCAAAGCAAAGCATCACAGTTATGGCATATATAAACCCCTAGCCACTGCCTCCGTAGCTAAAGGGGGCAGCGATAGTAAAACTGCTGCTTAACTGTGATCTTTTACTGCTCCCCAACCTTTATCTGCAAGCTACGGCTCAAATACGGAAGACTGATTGTTTTTTCTGCCACAGGGCCCAAGGAAGGGCCAGGCAGCATCGAAATCTACTATTGCATGTTGGATTCGACAAGTCATTATTCAGGCCTATGGTTTAGAAAAGAAGATTCCTCCTTTTCAGGTGAAACTAGAACAGTTGGTGCTTCATGGGCAGTGCATCCCCAGGCCTCCATAGCTCAGATCTGTAAAGCTGCTACTTGGTCTTCGGGCCATACATTTACTAAGTTCTACCAGTTAGATGTGAGAGGGTATGAGGATGCTGCCTTTGGGCCTAGTGTACTGCAGGCAGCAGTATAGATTCTCTGGCTTAATGGCGGTCCTTATTTCTGATCTGTGTCCCCCACCCCTCAATTTAAGCATTGCTATGGGACATCCCATTAAGTAATTAAGGCTCTGTGTCCCATGATGTATGAGCAAGAAAATAGGATTTTTTAATACAGCTCCTGCCCCTCTTCAGAGTTAAATGTGGGACACTTATTGCTTTGCTACAAAACTGAGGTACTCTCCATTTGGGAGGAGTTTTATAGGGGAGGAACTCAATTCTAATTGGGTTTGCCAGTGTCCAATCACCTGTGGTGACTACATAACCCATTAAGTAATTAAGGCTCTGTGTCCTGTGATGTATTCCCAAGAAAAGGATTTTACAGGTAAGCTGTGTTAAAAAATTTAATTTTTCCGGTGTAAATTTCTCAGGGCCCTGGCAGAAGCGAGAGATGTTGTAAGAAAGATCATCAGAAAAGAAGCCAAACATTCTTAATCTGGTGGATAAGAAATACTGTATGGCATAAACGTTAATTTTATTATTTTTGTGCAATGTCTCTATTTGAACTTACATATAGGTTTTTGTAATGGCTTGTATTAAAAAAAATGTTTTTCATTGCAAAAACTTTAATTGGCTCTTAAAAGTTCCATTTTCTTTCAGTGTGGTACACAGAACATAGACAAAAAAGAAGAAAAACAAAATGGTGTCTAGCATAACTGAACTCGTGTGCTTTGCCAGTTTAATAAAAATTATTTTTGGATGATGCTTATTTGTCAAAAATGTGTGATGTGTGTATCTTTAAGTATAATTTTAATAGCAAATATATTGTCAAATCAATAAGCCCATACCTAAAGCATAAACAAACAATCTGGTCTATAAGAGCACAAGTGGTTAAAGGATAAGTCCAACTTTGTAAAAAAAATAAAGATAAATGCACATCTTTTTGCAGGTAAAAAAGAATTAGCATTTATTATTATTTTTTACTAGGAGCCTGCAAAGCATTGCTTAATTAATTGAAATTAGGGCCAATCCCTATGTTTTGCCACACTCAAACTTTCAGTGCGAATTTCAGAAGTGGGAAATAGCTGCAATTAATGTCTCTAGCCAATGAAATCATAATGTAAAAAAAAAAAAAAAAGATGTTGACTTCCTGTGTACTTCCTGGTTTTTGTGTAGAATAATGTGGTTTAATTCGCACATATGTGAACCATCAAATGCGATTCCAGAACGATTTACATTCATGTCTATGGAGACTAAATTTGCAATGCAACACTCGAAACTTGCACAAGACCCTTTTTTTCATCGCATTGCATTCGGAGAGGAATCGCAATGCATAGGTGTATGCGGCCATCATTGAAAACAATTACTTTTTGGATGACATGCAAATCTAGTTTTTGTTGAACGCATCGCATTCGGTATCAACTCTCACAAGTGTGAACCGGCACTTACTCCATACAAGCTGACTTTCTCAGGGACCCAACTGGGGATCCACTGGGCAAAATATAACTGACACATAGAAATAATCTGATAAATTCAGTACCTCTACCAAGCCTGGAGTGCCATGCTCCACCACCCACGTTCTGGAGCACTCTCCATATTAATAGAGTGTGTGTGTATGTGTGAGAGGTTTGACAGAGTAGAGATGGGAATTATTGCTGGTAAGTTTTGTCTCAGAAATGACAGAGAAGCAGTGGGTTCAGCACATGTGTTTTTTGAACTGTAATTGAAATTAACATTTTTGATTAAATGACCCTTAGGTCTTTCTAACTTTGCTACTAAAATTGAATTACTATTGCAGTCCTCTTTGTAATCTGATTTTAATTTTTGAATTGCAATCATAAACATAAGGGCTAATCAGGATCCCCAGCAGGTGTCTGTAAATAAGCCAGCCAGAGGATCCCTGGTTATGTCACCCAGAGTCCCTTGGCTGATTTGTCTACAAACACCAGCCTGGATCATGTCAACTAATGGAGTTAGTGCTATCATCACTAAATTACACATCCCCAGCTGGTGTTTGGGAACAAACCAGGCAGGGAATCTTTAGTTACACCTTATTGGTTATTACAGACCCTGCTTCATGCACTGTTTTTGGTGATACTGTATCATAATTCACGGCGACCAATGCCATGATAGCCTGCCGCCCATCAGTGTTCAAATAATATGCTTGAGTTTTACGGCCAGAAAAGATGTAGCTTCTGCTGAAAAAGACCCGGAAGCCAGGGAGGCTTTACTACCTTATTCTTTATTTTGCATCTTAGTCTCCCCCTGTTGTCACTCTGTTTAGGCATTTGGTTTTGCTTTGCTTGCATTTGTACATTCGGTAGAAGGCAATGCGCTTACTGTAGCTTTCAAATTTCATTGCAGATGCTTTCTGGACATTCCGGGAATTGGCATGGCAAACGCAGATACCCTTGTTTGCCTGGAGCACCTTTTTATCTTGTTTGCTGTCTAGAATTTGACATAGGTTTATGTTTCCTATTTATTTTGTTGATACTGATTTTCCGTTTTAATATACAGTCCACCAGGAAATCCACAGGTCTCTTTCTAATTTTTGCCATCTCAGAGGTATTTTTTTCTTTTAGGTATTGCAAATTGGAAGGTGACTCTGTTGGCCTTTATCATATAGATTTTCTTCACCTCTCTGATTATGGTTTGGTTATTATAATATGGGTTTATAATCCATGATTTATGTGGCCATGGTATTGGGGAAGGGGCAGGTTTTTGTTACAGTAATATAAAAACCTGGCAGGTTCTCGGCTTTCGCCTCGGGATTTCCGACGGAAATTTTTCCCGTCGGAAATCCCGTACGCATGTACGAGGCATTAGAGAGATCGCCGTGGATGTGTGAGTTCTCCCAGTATACAATTTAAATAGAAAGAAGGGGGAAAAGAGGAATAAAAAGGCAAGCAAATATGTAGCAAAGATGATGAAAATGAGTCCAGTCTCCTAGGGCACTAGCACAAAAAAAATTAAAATATGACAGTTGAATACAAGGGCTAGCCTAAATTCTTTTTGTTTGTCCCACCCCCCACTCTTGCAGGTAACAATATAACCTGGCTGTGTAAGTAATACTATGATTTATATGCCCTTCAGTGGATGATAAAGAAAAGAGATTAACACAGTAGGTTCCAAGAAACTGAAGGAATGGGCTGTGTATTCAACATACATTTCTGATTGAAGAGCCCTTAGTTATCAAATAATACAACATTAGATTATTAAAACAACCACTTTAACCCCTGTGTGGATACACCTCAGGTAAGTGTTTTAACATGTCAAATAATAAATGTATTTATTCTAAGTGCAATATGGAATGACTCAAGATGGATGACTCATGTTGCTATTTTACAGTCTATTTTTGCACTTTAGACTTATATTGTTCTGTTGGTGGCCTTTTGTCCTAGCCCTGTTTAACTCGAAGAAAGTCAACTTAGAGAATTCTTATAATTAATATGTTAATAAACTGTTTATAGTTTAAAGGTCTTGTGTGCACAACAATTAATATTACACTGGGTCGGTAAAAAAAAAAAAATCTTGTAATTAGTAAGTCTGCCAGAAAATGCTTGTTTTGCTTTGGAATTTATATTTTTATTTTGTTAAAACTGTATGGCCCTGTACACACGGGCAAGAATCTCGTCAGGAAAAAAAACGTTGTTTTCCCTGATGAGATTCTTGGCAAGAAACTCTTGCCGCCCGAGTGACTCTTGTTTCAAAAGAACCGCGGTTCTCTTGAAAGGAAAGAACGCGGTGACACAACATGTTCTTGTTATACATAAACTAAAGCTGTACTTTCTATATACATTCTACTGGCACTTTCCTGCATAGAGTATGTGTATGTTTCTTGCCACATATGTAAATATATTTACACAGTACAAGTCATGCCCTGTACACATGATCGATCCATCCGATGAAACCTGACTGATGGTCAGTCGTGCCTACACACCATTGGTTAAAAAAACGATCGTGTCAGAACGCGGTGACGTAAAACACAACGACGTGCTGAAAAAAACGAAGTTTAATGCTTCCAAGCATGCGTCGACTTGATTTTGAGCATGCGTGGATTTTTAACCGATGGACGTGCCTACAAACGATTGTTTTTTTTCTATCGGTTAGGTATCCATCGGTTAAATTTAAAACAAGATTGCTTTTTTTTAACCTATAGATAAATAACTGATGGGGCCCACACACGATCGGTTTGGTCCGATGAAAACGGTCCATCAGACCGTTCTCATCGGTTTGACCGATCGTGTGTACGCGGCATCAGTCATAGCATGTTAAATTACAGGTATAGTGCTTTAAAGTAAGGATTATTATGTAAATGCCTCTGATAACTTCTGATCAAATTTAGAAAGATTATTATTAGCTGCATACAAACACCTTTGCCAGTGCTTATACAAATATTTATCAAATAAATTAATATTTTGTTGGGTAAAAACCTCTACTACAGAAAGTTTTAAATGCCACAGAATTTAGAAGCACGATAATTTTTTTGTTACAGTACCTTATTGTACAGTAACAAAGCATGCTTAGAAAAGCTAATAACCATACATGGGTCAATCTTGACAACGCAAATAATAAAAAGGGCAAAATTCTAGGAGTGAGAGTTACATTTGACAAGCTCCTTCAGCGTTGGTTACCTTCCCGATACTGACAACGGTGGGAGTGTTTTGTGCTGTCTATGTCTGCCTTTTGATCCGTTCAGCTGCAGTTGACAGGTGGGGAGTCTCCACCATTTTGATGAGCTGTACAGTGTCTGTGGTCCTGCTGTCATTCAAAAACCCTCCAGTCAAGGCCCAGGCTACTTCATTAGCTTTAAAGGCGTGCTTATCCGAGACACATGCAAGTGTATTTATTGTCAGTGTGCTATGTCTTTCATTAAAGGGTTCATTGCACTGGGAAGTTGCATTGTTTTATTTTCTCTGTGGATAACGTCACCAGTATGTTATAGATGTAGCATAAACCTTCATCCTGGTTCTGCTGTTTAACCCAGGTTCTGTTCCCAATTTTTTGCAAAGCAGCCAGTCACAAGGTAATTTGAGCCAAGTGCACAGAATGTCTCTCTGTCTTTTACACAGTGAACAGGCAGATAGTGTATTTTTTGTGTGTTTTTTATTGTTTGTAGAACTAGGATAAGGATTAGGGTGGGCCTTGGGATGCCCAGAACTAACAAACTTGATTAAGGACAAAACAATTTAAACTTTTATAGGATAGTCTTCTATGTAGAAATAAATTGAACAATTCAGTACAAGGGGGATCCCACAATGGAAAAAAACCTGACCAGCAGGTATAGAACAGTCCCTCCAACAAAAAGGGGCACAATGGCGACAGTCTCTAAGCCAGGATTTATCTTAGACCTATTCACTGTGTCACTGGCTACTTGGATGCCTTGGAAGGCTTAAAAGCCCCCTGCTGGTCAATTTCCCAACCAAGGATTGGCTAAGACTTGGTTGGAAAAAGGGAAAAAAAAGGAAAAAAGAAACTGCGCTACAAGTTTTGTGCAAATAATTGAAAAAAGCTGCAAGTCTCATGCATAATATTAATACAATAAGCGTAAATATCCATGTGATTCAAATTAATAAATCAAAGTGAAAATAAATTAAAATATGTGATCCACCTGTGTTTAACAAATAAGATCAGTCCTAAACAAAAGCAGTGTTTGCACAGAATAAATAAATAAAATAAATAAGTGTAAAGTCCACAGTGGGTTAATTGATAACTCCAACAGTGAAAACTCAATAAACTAAACACCAGTGCACTAATCAAAAAAAAGTCCATTCAAAATGTCTAATGACGACTTTAAATTCTGTTTGAAAAGAACTGTGCTGAATCCACCACCAAATCAGAAGAAGTTACTTCTCACCAAATGACCATGATCCCCCATAACAGAGGATCAGGGAATGCATGTATGCAAACACAGCTTGGATCCAGTAGGCAGCAGGCACATTCAATAAATCTTAGCGATCACCTCACAGCCAGTCAAACCATCAGATGGATATGCGTGGTACTTCATCTTCAGAGGGTTCATAGATCGGCTCAATTGCAGTCTCCATGGGGGTCCTCAATGGTGGTCAGCAGTCCCTGATCATCAATAGAAGAGGAGGGGTCTTCCTAGGTCCAGAGAGGAGTCCAAACAAGGGGGTTCTTTAGCCTGATGGAGGTGGGAGTGACTACACGATCAGCTCAGGCTCTACCTCCTCCACCCACTATGTTCCAGCACTTTTTGGAAAGACAGGGCGAAACTGGAAAGTCTGCAGCTGCAGAACCCAGAACAGACCGAGTCAATCAAATCCAGCTCCATCAGAGCCCAAAAATAACAAAATTTACCTATAGCCTCTTAGCACCTAACTAGGATGGTGCTATAAAGAGATAAGGAGGTGTTCTCTGTAGTTCTAACACACTTCTTGTCGTATGAGGGCAACACAGATTCTTTATGTGTAGAGAAACCAAAAAATACCACTCTAATACTCCTATCACGTATATCATCCAACATGACATGCAATGAGCTATAAAAAAATGGCAACCAACCTCACTCAGGACGCCGACTCACTGTGACCAAAACCAAAACAGGTAATGTAAGATGGCTCCACCCACAGAAGAGGTCTATCAGACACTGCTTCTACAATTCAAAGTTCAAACACAGAACCACCCTAATAACAGCACCAGGCACCAACTCCAATACGTTTCGTCCCAGATGGACTTTGTCAAAGGGATGTCTGACGCTGCAGCTCCAAGCCATAGGGGTAGATCACAAGAGAACAGCATTGCAAAACCAGCATCCGAACACAACTAAACAGACTACCAATGTTGCAGCTGTGATCCAGACAAGTAGAAAGCAGATGGAGATGTTGTGTTTATACAGCTTGTCAAAATGTATATCCTGCTGATCATATAAGGATACAAAAGGGAAAGTTCACTTTTGGAACATGTTTCATGTTCCACCCTTTTTGTGATTCCCACACCCGCAGCCACGCGCAGAAGTGTGAATCAAGCCATAGGCCTCGTACACACGACCAGTTTCCTCGGCAGAATTCAGCTTCCGACCGAGTTTCTGGCTGAATTCTGCCGAGGAAACTGGTCGTGTGTACACTTTCGGCCGAGGAAGCCGACGAGGAGCTCGACGAGGAAATAGAGAACATGTTCTCTATTTCCTCGTTGTTCTATGGGAGCTCTCGTCCCGCCGAGCTCCTCGGCGGCTTCAGTGCTGAACTGGCCGAGGAACTCGATGTGTTTGGCACGTCGAGTTCCTCGGCCGTGTGTACGAGGCTTTATAGGGTTTTTCACATGTTCACATTTTGCGAGGGTCTTGGTTTTATTTTTGTTTTTCTTTTGATAAACAGCAGGGTATCACAATATCTACATAACATTATTTTGAAATGCCTTGTAAAAAAATGCATAACTTTCTATAAATTATTTGATGCAAAAAGAAAAACAAAACATTTTACAGCAAAAAATCAAATAAAGATAATACTTTGAAAAAAGTACTAATATCAAGTTACATTTCCTTTGCAAGATTCAGATTGTGCTTCACAGCTATTAAATGTCAAATCTTTGTTTAGATAACGGCAGCCATAAAACTGAAAGCAATGTAGTTTTGTAAACGATTTTGGCAAGCGGAAGCATCTTCAATGCATTAGGGTATAGTGAAAGCTCAATCAATCAAACTGATTAAGCTTTCAAGCTGGATAATGCAAATGGAGTGTTTTATACACTCTTCAATGATAGTACCATAATTCCCTAAGGATGCAATCACTAAGTTATCTGCAAATTTCCTTCCACCTGCAAAACTTTAACACAACCGTTACCGCAAGTTAGTCCATTAAAGTTTGCATTGTTAAATCGTACTTTCACTTTAGCAATCAATTTTTTTTTTAATCTCGCTATATGTTATGTGTTCTCGTTCACACAGCATATCTATTTTTTTTTTTTGTTATAGTTCTTACCTTTTAGATGTTTCTCTGTAAATGTGAAGCCTGACTGCAAGTTTTTTTTCAACCATATTAGAGTAAATCTGTCCCAAGTCTGTCCAGGCCACAAAACATTCACAGGTTATGAATCTATCACTATCTTTTAGACTTTTTTATATTTATTTTTTATAATATTTATATTTGTCTTTTATATTATATATTTGTTTTTCATAATATAATTCTATGGTATGTTTCTTATATAGCCACTACTTCGCTTATGGCTCCCACTAAATCTTTTCCCATGAGCTAATATTCATTTGTATTCTTATCTACGTTTGCAAGAGCTGCTGGTCCTTGTAGTCCTCCACCTGTCCCTCAGGCTGACAAACGCTACATATAGCCCTCTATAGCTATGCTACCCCAGGTCTCTAGAAGAAGCTTGACGCTCTGAGCTCATAGCCTTGTCTTCTCATCTGGTCCTCTATCCTTCCAGTGACATCACTTCTGGTGTACGGGCCAACTTCCTCTCCCAGCAGCTGGAAAACATCACAGCGGTCTTACAGGTCGAATATATGTGGAATACTTCTACATACTCAGCACCAGATGAGCGTTTTTATTTTGTCCATTTTGTTAGTGTAATTAATCCATTGTTATTAAAGCATTTTAACCGGGATACTACACTTAGCTAGCGCTTCCTTCCTTTAGTTGTTTTCTCCCATTCATAGAAGTTACAAGACTGCTCTAACTTCTGATGAGAAAGGGTATTTCGCAGTTTATATTTACTGAAATAATTATATTTCCATGTTCTGTGTACTGTGGGAAATCAGATATGGAGTTGTGGCCAAAAGTTTTGAGAATGACACAAGTATTAGTTTTCACAAAGTTTGCTGCTAAACTGCTTTTAGATCTTTGTTTCAGTTGTTTCTGTGATGTAGTGAAATATAATTACACGCACTTCATATGTTTTAAAGGCTTTTATCGACAATTACATGACATTTATGCAAAGAGTCAGTATTTGCAGTGTTGGCCCTTCTTTTTCAGGACCTCTGCAATTCGACTGGGCATGCTCTCAATCAACTTCTGGGCCAATTCCTGACTGATAGCAACCCATTCTTTCATAATCACTTCTTGGAGTTTGTCAGAATTAGTGTTTTTTTTGTCCACCTACCTCTTGAGGATTGACCACAAGTTCTCAATGGGATTAAGATCTGGGGAGTTTCCAGGCCATGGACCCAAAATGTCAACGTTTTGGTCCCCGAGCCACTTAGTTATCACTTTTGCCTTATGGTACGGTGCTCCATCATGCTGAAAAATGCATTGTTCTTCAGCAAACTGTTGTTGGATTGTTGGAAGAAGTTGCTGTTGGAGGGTGTTTTGGTACCATTCTATATTCATGGCTGTGTTTTTGGGCAAAATTGTGAGTGAGCCCACTCCCTTGGATGAGAAGCAACCCCACACATGAATGGTCTCAGGATGCTTTACTGTTGGCATGACACAGGACTGATGGTAGCGCTCACCTTTTCTTCTCCGGACAAGCCTTTTTCCTGATGCCCCAAACAATCGGAAAGAGGCTTTATTGGAGAATATGACTTTGCCCCAGTCCTCAGCAGTCCATTCACCATATTTTCTGCAGAAGATCAATCTGTCCCTGAGGTTTTTTTTGGAGAGAAGTGGCTTCTTTGCTGCCCTTCTTGACACCAGGCCATCTTCCAAAAGTCTTCCCCTCACTGTGCGTGCAGATGCGCTCACACCTTCCTGCTGCCATTCCTGAGCAAGCTCTGCACTGGTGGCACTCCGCTGAATCCTCTTTAGCTCTGGCACTTGCTGGACTTTCTTTGGCACCCTGAAGCCTTCTTCACAAATGCAGTGGAATTTTTTTTTATGGGATTAAGTTAATTTTCATGGCAAAGAGGAACTTTGCAATTAATTGCAATTCGTCTGATCACTCTTCATAACATTCTGTAGTATATGCAATTTCCCATCTCAAAAACTGAGGCAGCAGACTTTGTGAAAATTAGTATTTGTGTCATTCTCAAAACTTTTGGCCATGGCTGTAGTGAATACAGGTTCTAGGTTTAGGTACACATTAAGCTAAATACTGTTCAAGTTTCTCTGGTACTTATTTTTTTGTTGTGTAAAGGATATAGGGGTTATTTACTAAAGGCAAATCCACTTTGCACTGAAAGTGCACTTGGAAGTGTAGTCACTGTAGATCCGAGGGGAACATGCAAGGAAAATAAAAAACAGCATTTTAGCTTGTACATGATTGGATAATATAATCAGCAGAGCTCCCCCTCATTTCAGATCTACCCCTCAGATTTACAGCCACTGCACTTCCAAGTGCACTTTCAGTGCAATTTTAAGTTCACTTTGCACTTGTAGTGCAAAGTGGATTTGCCTTTCGTAAATAACCCCCATAGTGTAGTATACCTGGAGTAATCATCTATAAAAGTGAGAAAATACCTCTTCTGTTCTGGAATACATTTTTTCATTGGACTGCAAAGATCTGCATGATATTAATCCAGAGGTTTCTTAGCTCTGCTGTTACTCTGCTTTGGAAATACCTTTTTTTTTCATTTTTTTCTTTTATACAGCTGGTGCATTTCGTTGTTTGATGACACTGACTATTTTTTTTTCACTTGCATAGTCATTCCCAGTAAATTTCTTTATTATGTCAGGACTTCTGTACCCAAGTTATCTGTGCCATATGTAAATTCAGTTTAAATGCCTTTCCTCCTTGGTAGTATTAACCACCTCATTGCAGTTCAGCTGATACAGTTGATCTGTAATTTTAGCCTTTACAAGTAAGATACTATCCCCTTTTTTGATGGCACAACTGTCATCTTAGAAGGTCACTACATTGCTTTGTGAACGTCTTTACTGGCAAAAGATTAGTTTCAAGAGCAGGCACAGAGTGACATTTTCACATGTATCTTTCTGGTGTCACTCTGGGAAATCAGACAGTAAAGAAAACTGTCTGATATTCCTTCTGATTCCAATATTTGCACGTTAGCTGTTGTAATTTTTTTCTGTTTTACTCTGGTCAAGGTGAATAAAGACATTTCTGCCATTTGTCATGTGACTCATAGCTTCTGAATCAACACACCATACCTGAAAATATAAGGTGAGACTTTTGGATTGAAAAACATATTCATTATCTGAAGAAAACAGTTTCTTCCTTCACACCTTTGGCCTTATGTAGTTTAGTCTGCTTTTGCATTCTAGCTTTCCAGATTCTGCAATCTGCTTTTAAATGATCTTATGTCTTGCACATAAAACATTCATGCGTTTCTTGCTGCATATTACTGCTTTTATTCCTATTTTCTGTCTTTAAAGCAGACTCTGCGACAGAAGCACAGTCACTATTAATGCTTTCTGTTTTAATGTCGTGATTCCCGTAGGAAAAACTGTGTAACCATAATGAATTGGTAATAGATATGATTTAAAGCGGGGGTTCACCCTAACAAAGAAATGTCTTTATCTACCATACAAACGAGCATACTAGCGTCAGCTACGGTATGCCTTTTTTTTTGCTGTGTACTTACGGTTTAATCCGTAACTTTCGTTTCAGACTCCGGACGGGAAATGGGCGTTCCTATGAAGAGGGGTACATGATTGACGTCCAGCTATGGCGTGTCATGCCTTCCGAAAAAAGCCGAAATAGGACGCGGACATATACGGCGCCTGCGCAATCAGCTCCTAGTCTGTGCGCAGGCGCCGTATAGCGCCGTGAAGAGCTGAGTCCTACTCCAGCTATTTTCGGAACGTGTGACGCGCCATAGCTGGCCGTCAATCATGTTCCACTCTTCATAGGAACGCCCATTCCCCGCGGGTGTCTGAAACGAAACTTACAGATTAAACCGTAAGTACAGCACACAAAAAAAAAGACATACTGTAGCTGATGCTAGTATGCTAGTTTGGATGGTACAAAGTTGTGTTTTTGGGTGAACCTCCGCTTTAATAACTCCTATAAATTAAATGTGATTTGTAAATACAATACACAATATGATATATTATGTATCATATAAATGATATATAATACATGATGTAAGCGAAAAGAGACATAATACATAATGATAATCATATTGACATATTTAACCACTATACTACCGGCCGCCGTCAATTGACGGTGGCACGATAGCTCTATTGTTCTGACAGGACGTCCTCGTCTTTCACAGCCACTAGGGGGTACGCGCACCCGCCACATTACTGGGAATACGATGTGCGTGCCCGGCGGCCGCGATTGCCCAGTAACTGAGCAGGATCTTGGATCTGTGTGTGTAAACACAGAGATCCACATCCTGTCAGGGAGAGGAGACCGATGCTGTGTCTCTTGTACATAGGGACACAGATCGGTCACCTCCCCCAGTCAGTGCCCTCCCCCCACAGTTAGAAATACTATGCAGGGTACACATTTAACCCCTTCCTCACCCCCTAGTGTTAACCCCTTCCCTGACAGTCACATTTATACAGTAATCAGTGCATATTTATAGCATTGATCGCTGAATTAATGTGAATGGTCCCAAAAATGTGTCAAAATTGTCCGATGTGTCCGCCATAATGTCGCAATAAAAAAAAAATCGCAGATCGTCCCCATTACTAGTAAAGAAAAATAAAATAAAAAAATCATAATTATGTCCCCTATTTTGTAGGCGCTATAACTTTTGCTTATTGAGATTTTTTTTTTTTTACCAAAAATGTGTAGAAGAATACGTTTTGGCCTAAACTGAGAAAAAATAGTTTTTACATTTGTTGTCGGAAATTCCGACCGTGTGTACGCGGCATAACCATTGTAGGAATACAGTATATACCTATGTTGCACAAAGGGATTGGTCATAAGACAGCAGCATACTTCTAATTCTTTAGACCCCTTTCACACTGAAGCGTTTTTACAGCGTTTTAGCGTTAAAAATAGCGCTATTAAAATGCTCAAAAAAGGCTCTCCATGCATCTCAATGGACCCTTTCACACTGAGTCCTGCAAGCAGCATATTTGAAGCAGCTTTTGGGCGCTAAAAAAACGCTCCAAAAACGTCCCTCTCCATTGAAATGAATTGAAAGTGCTGTAAAAACGCCTTACTCTTTCACACTGAGGCACTGCAAAAACGCCCTAAAATGTTAGGGTCTTAGCGGTGCATTACCAGCACATTGGGATTGCAGATGAGGCTTCGCTCCAATAACACTCGAAAAACGCTTGAAAAACGCCCCAGTGTGAAAAAGGCCTTATTGTTCTACACAAGCGGCTATAAGATAGGGACCTATTCACAAATAGGTTTCAGAAAAACAAGCCATTGTGACCATTGGAGACATTTTTTAATCAGCATCCACTGCTGTAGATCAGATAAGGTCTAATGTCACATGAGATACCTGAAACTGGGAGAAAAACGTGCTTTTATTAGGACCTTTACAGCGACCCTTGCATCGCATATCATTAAACTGGGGCTTTGATAAATGTAGATCCAGACACATCCACTTTGTAAAAGGTTTCGTTCTCAATTTTAAATAATGTGCTTTAATTTCTAGAAGTTGTCCTTACTGCCTACTCTGGCAAATAAATCAATTTCTCTTGTAGTAATTTACTAGCTAAGAATTTGTTGAAGAAAAGGACTAGTGACATGTAACGTGTTTCTTTTTAATCTGCGCTGAAAGCTGGGTGACATATCAGATCAATAGACAGCAAACAAGGTTTGCCTATTACTGATAACATTTAGCATGAGCAGTCTTTATAAGTTTGAAGAAAATGATTATATTTTTTAAGTGTGGTTGAAAGTACACAATTTAGTAGTTCATTTTAATTATTGGAAAGAAATGGGTTTATAGTGAGAAAGCTGTATTAACTTCTTCCCATATGAGTACAATAGTACTCATATGGGTATAAAATAAAATACATAAAATGTATTTTCTGTTTATTACCTCTTTGGCTGTTAATGTCAATGTTTATAATTTTAGCATGATTCAATAAATGTATACATTTCATTTTTATGAGGTGCTTAAAGACTAAGGTCACATTGTGTTTCCCCATAAATTTCAGCTTCCCTATATACCATAATGCCATTAATGTACCTCTGCTGCAGAAAAGAAAAAAACTTTAACTATATTCTAGAGCAGAGTTTAACTCAGCTTTGAGGCCCTGTACACACGTCCGAGAAACTTGACGGGCAAAACACATTGTTTCGCTCGTCGAGTTCCTTGTGAAGCCGTCGAGGATCTCGGCGAGCCAAGTTTCCTCATTGACTAACGAGGAAATAGAGAACATGTTCTCTATTTGGCTCGATGAGTTCGGTCTCCTCGGCCAAAAGTGTACACATTTACATGTACATGTACACATGTACACATACCGGTTTTCTCGGCAGAATGCGGCTCCGATCGAGTTTCTGGCTGAATTCTGCCGGGAAACTCGGTCGTGTGTACGGGGCCTTAGTGTCTCCTATAGAAAACTCCCCCATTACTTTTTGGTATCCATCCTGGTATTTGGGACAGGAAAACCATTAAAAGGAAGTACTTTAGCAGCTGAGCTCATTAACACACACCTGCCCTCCCCCTCTAGGAGATTTCTCCCGCCCCATCCTGTAGACATTGCCACATTGCGCATTAGAAGGATGTATCATTTGGAATGTGTGCAGGTCTTAGACAGCAAGCCATGATAGTGCCCACAAGTGTTGGAGCTGTTGTTATAACAGGTTGTTAAGCTGCCTACTTCTCTGCCTTTTCCATTAGTTGGAGCAGCTGTCACATGGTATCTGTCGCAACAAGCAGCTTCCTCTCTATGACTTCTTAAAACTATAAACATAGGGAAAGATGAATCAGACACAGACAAAGGCTGTGCACCAGCGATTAAGGCCAGTGTGAACTGCAATTGCCTCATTCACTATAATGACAGGTCACCACCAGACTCAGCTATTCATACCTCTCCACACAGCTAGCATTTTCCTTTGTCCAGCAGCTATCACCACGGGTAATCATTGGCTGTGTGGAGCACAACGAATAGCTACAGCAACCGGCGACCTGTTATTATAGTGCAAATTCTGGATGGACTCGCTGCACACTGCAACACCCCTCCCAGCAAACTATGCAATGAAAAACAGGGATATTTAGTTCACATATATTGCTATACATGTTTAAGCTGGCCAACTGTGTCAAAGTAATTCCTCTTAGACCCCTTTCACACTGGGCCAGTGGTTCTGTTAGCGGTAAAGTGCCGCTAATTTTAGCGGCACTTTAATGCTCTTTAAAAGGTGCTTTTTGGCTGCTAGTGGGGCACTTTTAATCCCCGCTAGCGGCCGAAGAAGAGGTTAAAAGCACCTATGTTGCAGCACTTCCAAAGCACTTTTTCGGTGCTTCAGAAGTGCTGCCCATTCATTCCAATAGGCAGGGGCGGTGTAGAAGCGCTGTATACATGAACCCTCAATTAACTAACTGTATATTTCTTGCCTTTACCATAACTCACCACCAAAGAACAAGCCAAAATAAATTCTCATACTCGAACGATCGCAGAGATACCCCTATGTGTATATTGTTTGTTGTTTGGACCCATAATAGGGTCATACCTTAAACACACTGATCTTTTATCCTGACATTTGATACTGACCTTTAACCATGACCTTCATCCAACCCTGACCCATACACTGACCTAGATCAAACCCTGATCTAGCTATTTAATATTTCGTTAATTTTTTTTAAATTTTACACAAACGTTTGTTTATATTATTTCTATTCTAGCAAGGAGAAAGAGATAACATGTATCCTTTTCTCCATTCTAGACAACAAAGAACACAGAGGTGGGCAGTTACTAATCACTGTGATAGCCAATCGCAGAATATCACAATGATCATGTGATCAAGAGTTGGTCCTCCCAACTCGCAACTATTAGTACGAGACCCCAAGCTGTCAATGACAGCCTGGTCTCCATGCTGGGAGCTCGCTGTGCAGTATACTACCAGCACAAACACAGGCAAACACATATGCAGCCCCCACGGAAAAAGACCCACTTGAGGCAGCATATGCTAGCTGCGATGGATTAAGCTTCTGGAATGCATTGACAAACTGTCTATTGGCAGCATATAACCAGCTTGAATGCACTGAGTATAACAGACTCAGATGGATCAGAAAGAGGCCACGTCACCATCTACAGTGAATATTGAACTCAGTAACTTGTAATGTGAAAATGCTAAAGGCCTTGAGACCTTAACCAAACACTGGACTGAACTTGAGACTGCTCTTTCTTTAACCACTTACCCCCCGGACCATATTGCTGCCCAAAGACCAGAGTACTTTTTGCGATTCGGGACTGCGTCGCTTTAACAGACAATTGCGCGGTCGTGCGACGTGGCTCCCAAACAAAATTGGCGTCCTTTTTTCCCCACAAATAGAGCTTTCTTTTGGTGGTATTTGATCACCTCTGCGGTTTTTAGTTTTTGCGCTATAAACAAAAATAGAGCGACAATTTTGAAAAAAATTAATATTTTTTACATTTTGCTATAATAAATATCCCCCAAAAATATATAAAAAAACATTTTTTTTCCTCAGTTTAGGCCGATACGTTTTCTTCTACATATTTTTCGTAAAAAAAATCGCAATAAGCGTTTATTGATTGGTTTGCGCAAAAGTTATAGCGTTTACAAAATAGGGGGTATTTTTATGTCATTTTTATTATATTTTTTTTACTAGTAATGGCGGCGATCAGCGATTTTTTTTTTTCGGTACTGCGACATTATGGCGGACACTTCGGACACTTTTGACACATTTTTGGGACCATTGGCATTTTTATAGCGATCAGTGCTATAAAAAAAAAATTGGATTACTATAAAAATGCCACTGGCAGTGAAGGGGTTAACACTAGGGGGCGGGGAAGGGGTTAAGTATGCCTGGGTGTGTTCTTACTGTGGGGGGGGGGTGGCCTCACTAGGGGAAACACTGATCCTCGGTTCATACATTGTATGAACCGAAGATCAGCATTTCCCCTGCTGACAGGACCGAGAGCTGTGTGTTTACACACACAGCTCCCGGTCCCCGCTCTGTACCGAGCGATCGCGTGTGCCCGGCGGCGATCGCGCCCGCCGGGCACACGCACGGGAGTCGGGGGCGAGCGGGGGGCGCGCGCCCAGTGGCGGCTGGGAGAGAGGACGTCATATTACGTGCTCTCGCCCAGCCGAGCCACCTTGTGGACGTATAACGGCGGTGCGCGGTCGCCAAGTGGTTAACCCATCATCCATACATAACTTATGTAACAACATTACTTTTTATTGTTTGAAATTGTGAGTGTGTTGTTGTACACTAGAACTCTATGTAGGGTTTTATTATTATTACATTTAAGCATTTTATAAATCCCATGACACAACATTTATTGATAGTACAACTTTACAGAAGATCATTTATTTTCATTATGCAGCTGATTTGTAAAATCATGAACCTAGAAACCTTAAAGCAGAAAACTCTCTGAATCAACATTAACAATTGTTAATCTTACGCTGCTAGCCCTAGTACTTAGTTAGGAAGGTATATTATATTTACGTGCTTTACCCATTTCAGTACTGGGCACTTTTACCCTCTTCCTGCGCAGGCCAATTTTCAGCTTTCAGCACTGTCACACTTTGAATAGCAATCGTGCGGTCATGCAACACTGTACCCAAACTAAATTTTAATCATTTTGTTTACACAAAAAAAAAAGCTTTCTTTTGGTGGTATGTAACAACTTCAGCCCCAGAAGGGTTTACCCCCTTAATGACCAGGCTTTTTTTCGATACGGCACTGCGTCACTTCAACTGAAATGGCACGGTCGTGCGACGTTGTATCCAAAGAAAATGAATGTCCTTTCTTTCCACAAATAGAGCTTTAATTTGGTGGTATTTAATCACCTCTGCAGTTTTTTTTGCACTATAAAACAAAAAATTTATATTTTTTTACTTTCTGCTATGATACATATTCAAAAAATATATAAACTAAATGTATTCATCAGTTTAGACCAATATATATTCTGCTACATATTTTTGGTAAAAAATATGTAGCAGAATATGTTGCGTCACGTGTGGCCTAGCCCGCGACTATTTAAAAGCTGTCACGGCGGGTCTCGCATTATTCGGCAAGCATCTCCCATGGAGGTGGAGGCATGTATTGTTGGGTCGTGGAAGGATTACATCGCTGGAATTTTTTTTACTTTTTTATTAAAGGACTTGTCTCAAGTTGTGTGTGTGTTTTCTTTACCATGTTTGTCATTTTTTGGGGTGACATGGTAGGGGTAGGCATCTGGGGGGGGCGGCATCTGGGGGTCCCCTTTTTTAAAGGGAACCCCCAGATTCCGATAAGTCCCCCACAACCACCGGGAAAGGGTTGTGGGGATGAGGCCCTTGTCCCCATCAACATGGGGACACCCTCCCCATGTTGAGGGCATGTGACCTGGTATGGTTCAGGAGGGGGGGTGCTCTCTCACCCCCCCTCTTTTCCTGCGGCCTGCCAGGTTGCGTGCTCGGATAAGGGTCTGGTATGGATTTTTGGGGGAACACCATTTTTTTGGGGCACGGAGTTCCCCTTAAAATCCATACCAGACCCTTCAGGTCTGGTATGGATTTTGAGGGGGACCCCTACGCCATTTTTGACCTGAAGAGCCTGGTAATGGACTGAGGGGGGGGACCCATGCCATTTTTTTGAATGACTTTTATCTGAATTGCCAGGACCCGACATTTTATTATAGCCACGAGTAGTTTTTAATTACTTCTTTTCTTTAGAAATGTCATTTTGTGCAGGGACTGTTATAAACACAGGAAAACTGTGCCACTTAACAGGAATACTATAGACACCCCCAGGTACTGTATGACATTTAAAGGAATATTTCACTTTTATTGTTTCACTTTAAGCATTTTTAAAATCACTGCTCCCAGAAAAACGACTGTTTTTAAAACTTTTTTTTTACATTGATACATGTCCCCTGGGGCAGGACCCAGGTCCCCAAACACTTTTTATGACAATACCATGCATATAAGCCTTTAAAATGGGCACTTTTGATTTTTCGTGTTCGTGTTCCATAGACTTTAACGGGGTTCCGCGGCTTTCAAATTTTCCCCGAACTCATATTGTTCGGTGTTCGCCAGAACACCCGAACAACCAAAGTTCGGCCTGAACTCGGGCTGACCCATTCGCCCATCCCTAGTTAAAAGTATAGTACAAAAATAAGTTTGAATAAATAAAAATAATGCAGCCACCACATCTAATCTAATGAACGGATGGGTAGGGTTGGATGTGGAAAATCTAGGGATCTCTGTTCCTAGGTGGTGGAGGTTGGACCAGTGGCAGATAACTTTTTGGTTATTTCAATCAAAGAAATATTGTATCAGACCTAGTATAAAAAATATGTTCAAAGATGCAGTCCCTGCTGATTTTCTGTGTAAAAGGTTGTGTAGGCATTGATGAGGATTGGAGAGAATGTCAGCAAAGGGAAACCCTCAAGAACTAAAAGCATCTCAGACTTTTGTATAAATCATCAAAAAATTGTATCTGTTCACATAAAATAAGTCATCATCAACCAAGTCAAATCCAAGTTCGTGCAAAACTATTTTCTCATCTTTATTCTTTTCAATACACTCTTTTCATGGTATTATAGGTATCACCATAATGAGAAAATACATCTGCCAGTAAAAGCACCCTCATTAGTTAATCTTTATAAATGTGCATAGAATGTTCACATTCTGCTATCCTTGTCATGAATTCTTCACAACTCGCTTCTGCTTATTTAATGCAACTAGAAAAGGCATAGGCAAAGGTCAAATAGAAGAGCACAGTCACATCCAGAATTAATATTAAACATCTCTGCCATTGTCAAACATGTTCAAGTGCCAAAAAGACATCTTTATTGAATTAGCAACAGACATAAAAGTAGCACATGAATATATACAAATATATAAATACCACAAGTGACATTGGTTTAAAGCTTTCCTATCTTGTCTTAGTTAACTTTTATAATACTGCGTTCTATTTGTAACATACTGTATATCTATATATAGATATACATCTCTATATATATATCTCTATATAGATATATATATTTCACATCACATGTAAAATTTATAGCAAAATAGGTCAAATACAATTGATCTACATGCATTATAAATTCTAAATCAAGGCAGATACAATGCAATTCAATAAAGTTACAGTATATTGCTGTTAATCTAACACTATGGATAGCTTCAAGATGGAAAAGCACAGGGATAACATCATCTATGAATTTCTGCTTCTTTAGGCTGCATTCACCTTCAGCATTTTGAATCACAGGCAGATTTGCCACAAATCGTGGTGTGGGTCTGTCGTGATTGGCGCACGATAAATCATGGTAACACACATCGCGAGAAGCATGTCGTCCAAAAGAAGCTCATGAACTTTTTTGGGGCAACATGCTTCTCGCGATGCATGTTTCCCTTGATTCCAGCGATTTATTGCACGACAATTGCGGCAGACCCACGCCACGATTTGAGGTATCATTCAAATGAATGGCATCTCAAATTTGAGTCCTGCTATTTGTCATTCACACATCAGCATGTTTAAGCAGTGTGCTTAAAGAGGAAGTAAACCCCGATGGGTTTTGCTTCCTCTTTGTTTTCCTGCAAAGGTAAAGCATAATGGGCTACCGTGATTGCAGGAAAGAAATTCTCTGTGTATGGCTGGCTTTAGTCACTATGCCATATGTAGGAAATAGGGATGGGCTGAACGGACCCCTGTTTGGTTCGCACCCGAACTTTCAAACATCACGAAAGTTTGGACACGAATAATGAACCCCATTAATGTCAATGGGACCCAAACGTCAAATAAGTGCCCATTTTGAAGGCTTAAATTCAAGTAATTGGGCATACAATGGTTATAGGGGTCTGGGTCCTGCCCTAGGGAACATGTATCAATAAAAAAAAGTTTGTGAAAAACAACATTTTTAAATGAGCAGTGATTTTTTTCATTTTTAAAGTGAAAGCCTAAAAATGAAAAATTCCTTCCAATATAGCGCCTGGGGTGCCCTTAGTCTAATGCCGGGTACACACAAGAGGATTGATCCGCGGATACGGTCCGCCGGACCGTATCCGCGGATAAATCCTCTCGAGGATTTCCACGGATTTTGATCCGATGGAGTGTACTCACCATCGGATCGAAATCCGCGCCGAAATCCCATCGCGATGAAGTGTCGCGCCGTCGCCGCGATGATGACGCGGCGACGTGCGCGACGCTGTCATATAAGGATATCCACGCATGCGTCGAATCATTACGACGCATGCGAGGGAGGGAATCGGACGGATCGATCCGGTGAGTCTGTACAGACCACCGGATCGATCCGCTGAAGCCGATTCCAGCGGATAGATTTCTTAGCATGCTAAGAAATTTTTATCTGCTGGAAATCGGTCGGCCCGAAAAAAATCCGCGGAAAAAGATCCGATGGGTTGTACACACCAGCGGATCTATCCGCTGGAACTGATCCGCAGATCAATTCCAGCGGATAGATCCTCTCGTGTGTACGGGGCCTTACTGTAAAGTGGCAGATCTGTACCATGTCTAGAATCTGCTGCAGAAGTAATTGAATTTATAAAGCCAAAATAAATGCAATTTTTCCAGCAAGCTGCCTTTATTTTGCTCAGCAACAATTGGGGAGCCAGTGTGTATGATGGGGCCACAATGTAGTGCACTGGGAACAAGATTAGAGATTTTTTGGATACATTCTGGTGTCACTTTGGATAGAAGTAAAGGGTGCGTTAAAATTGGTCTTTGGGTGTCGTGGTGCCTTTCCACCGTAACCCTATAGAGATAATCTTGATGAAAGCAAGAATTTGCCTTGCTGTAAAAAATTGCAATGATATGCACCTGTCATCCTCAGTGACCCAGAGGACTCTGCACCGAATGCCTCAGCAAACCTACGCTGCATGGCCTCCCTGATCCTGCAAAGCCTGCGTAAGGATCCTCGTATTCGTGCTATCAAGGAGAGGGATCATTACTGGCTGGCAACTCTCCTTGATCCCCATTACAAGAATAAGGTTGCGGACCTTATCTTGCCGTTGCAGAGGGAGCAGAAGATGAAACATCTTCGGGAGGCCTTGCAGAAAGGTCTGAGCAACGCGTTGGGGGGTTACCAAATCCCGGTCCTGGACAACGTGTTGCTGAGGCTTCGTGAGTCACAGAAGGAGCGGTGGAGAAGGTGGCTGTCTGACCGATGCGTTCAGACAATTTTTTAGTCTGCAGCCCCAAGGTATGACCGGTTCCAGCAACCATCGCCAGCGTCTGTTTTACATCGTTGCGGGAATACCTAGAAGCAAGATCAGACTTGGACACCTTTCCCACCAAAAATCCTCTGGCTTACTGGGTCTTGAGGATGGATCACTGGCCAGAGCTTGCACAGTACGCAATTGAGCTACTGGCTTGTCCTGCATCCAGCGTTCTTTCATAACAAACATTCAGTGCTGCTGGAGGCTTTGTGACCGATCACAGGGTGCGCACGACTCTGTCTATCGACTGACCTTCATAAAAATGAATCGGGCTTGGATCACCACCAGCTACCAAGCACCTGATGCTGATGTAACTGAATAATTTTTTTTGAAATGTCAGATCCCTTGGAGACTGCCTATGCTGATGCTGAGTGACTATCCTGTTATGCTGACTGAATATCCTTTTCCTCCTCAATGATCTTGCTGATAGCTTGTAAGAACATTGTTGGTTCTGGGCACCGCCACCAGTGGCTAAGGCCCAATTTTTCTGCCCCTGTTTACCAGGGGCGTGTAATTACAATTTTTGATGCAATACTTTGCAGCGGGCTCATTGCTGCGCTCCAACTAGAGTATCTGTGAGGGGTTGCAGTGTTGTGGCACCAGCACCAGTGCCTAAGGCCCAATTTTTCTGCCCTGTTTAACAGGGGCGTGTAATTACAATTTTTGATGCAATACTTTGCAGCGGGCTCTTTGCTGCGCTCCAACTAGAATATCTGTGAGATGTTGCAGTGTTGTGGCACCAGCACCAGTGCCTAAGGCCCAATTTTTCTGCCCCTGTCCAACAGGGGCATGTAATTACAATTCTTGATCTAATATTTCACAGCAGGGCGTTCCAGCGCCCACCAAGACTAACTGTGAGGGCTTACAGTGTTGTGGCAACACCAACACCCAGGTCCCAAATTTCTGCAGAGTACATACAGCAGGCCCCTACTTTCAAACATCCAAATTACAAACGACTCCTACTTGCAAACAAAAGGAGACAACAGGAAGTGAGAGGAAATCTACCCCTAGGAAGGGAAATTCTCTTCTGTAAGAGGTGTCTCCTGTCCACTGATGCTTTATCACAATCCTTGTTTCACAAAAAAAACACACATTTTCAAAAAATCATTTGTCATTGGGACAGAAAGTGAGGTGCAATCTTCTGAACAGATGCACACAGACAGCAAAACAAATGTTACAGGGGTGATAACCCTTCTCTATGTTTTCAGAAAAGCTTAAAAAAATATTTTATGGTTGAAGCTACACTTTAAAGAATTACCAGTTGAAAATTACAAATATATTCTACTTAACAACAAACCTACATTCCCTGTCTTGTTTGCACCGCCTGTATACTTCTGTTCAAAGTATATAGGGCCAAAGGGGCTTGTAATGACCTGGGGGAGGGGGGTGGGGAAACCCATGCTATTTTTTTCAGTGATTTTCATCCATATTGCAGGGACCAAACATTACATTAAAGCCGCAAGCAGTCTTAAATTACCTTTTTCTTATAGTAATCTCATTTTGTGCAGGGACAGTTCTAAACACGTGACACTACAATAGACACCCAGCAGGTACGATATTCAAAGGAATTTTTCATTTTTTTTTCACTTTAAGCATCATTAAAATCACTGCTTTTTTTTCCATTGATACATGTTCCCTGGGGCAAGACCCGGGTCCCCAAACCTGTTTTCCGACAATAACTTGCATATTGGGCTTTAAAATAAGCACTTTTGAATTCGAGTGTTTGAGTCTCATTGACGTCAATGGGGTTCTAAATGTTCGCGCAAACGTTCGATCCCTTCGAAGGTTCTGGTGCGAACCGAACGGGGGGGGGGTTGTTCGGCTCCCTATTACACAGTACAACTATCAATTGACAGTACATTACAAGAATGATATCCACACGAACCCCCAACACGTTTCAACATATTCGGTCATAGTCTTCTTCAGGGATTGTTGGGTTCTAAAAAGATATATCAAAACATCCATATGTTCAATACCTCATATTCTGTAAACATTTGTGCATGTGATATATTTAGTAAATTGATAATTACAGCTCAAGAAATGGAACTCTACCCTATAGCCATAAATTGTTTAAAAAGATCCCAGTGTGTCCAAAAATCTCCACACGCCATTCCCACCTCCTCAAGATGAAGCCCGGGTCCAGAAGGCTTTCAAAGAGCCACACATACAGCACCTGTACTGTTTTACAATCATTTCAATTAATTAATCTATGAAATGGTAAAAGTGTAGTAAAATAAAAAAAATATCACTTTGTCTATTTGCAGTACTAGTGGAACATGCTGAGTCTGTTAATGTCCATATATATACTGGTTCATTTGGAATTACAGGTATATATTGTTATTTATTTATAAAATACCATTTGGTTTTTGATTCAAGTATTAGTTGTTTTTAAATAAGAATCAATTTGGAATTTTTGGTTAAGTACTATTGGAATTTCAAATGTAAAATCCTAAATTAGTGTCTATTGTGATGGAGGGGGAGGAAGGAGAAAGGTTGAGTGTAGGGATTGCGTGTGGGGTGTTTCCTAGTGTGTGGAGTGTGTGTGTGAATAAAAAATTATGATTATGTAGTAGGAGTGGAAATGAAGTGCAATTAGAGGAATAATGAGTGCCATGTATATCTGACTGGATGTCAGTGTGTAAGAAGTGAGTGAACAAAACGTGAAAAAAGTTTAAAAGTGCAGAATTGTATAAACCATTCTGTGTAAATAAAAAATAACCAAGCCCAAAAATACACAAAGCTTCGTGGATCTCCGTAAGTGCTAATTTGCATACCCAACGCGGAATTTCGACGAGAAATGCCCCCAGCGGCGGCCGAGGTACTGCATCCTAAGATCCGACAGTGTAAAACTATTACACCTGCCGGATCTTAGGAATATCTATGCGTAACTGATTCTATTAATCAGCCGCATAGATAGAAACAGGGATACGACGGCGTATCAGTAGTCCCTTTTGTGGATCTGGCCCTATATCTATTAATTATAAAAAATAATAATAATAAATAATAATATTACCATAGTATCTAATGTAAATGGACTCTAGTTCTTATTGAATGAGGTGTTGACAAAATAGAACATTAGTTCAGCATTCCAAATAAAAGCACTTATTTCTAGGACTGTGATCTTTCATGTGCAACAGCTCTCCTGGGATCATCTTGAAATCCTCTGGAGGCTGTGCACTTGATATGGTGTCTCCCATATTATGGCTAATTAACCACAGGTACCATCTATTTATCCCCCTCCCTTGGTGTACTGGCTGCCATTGAAACAGCCACTGTGGGGCTCCCTCTGCATTGTGGATGGCCGAAGCCTCAGCCACTGCCGTCACCTCTGCTGCACATGCAAGCCGCTGTTACTCTGTGCATGCGCAAGATCCATAAACCTCTCACCCCGCCCATGATCATCCAGCGGTGATCAAAGAATGCTGCCAACATAATGACGCTCCCCCAGTGGCCAAAATTGGCACTGCAGTGGGAGCGTAGTAGGCAGGGAGTCCCGTGGAGAACCACGTCTCTCTACCTTGCTGGGGAAGCCTAACAGAGACTGGACTCACCCCGAGAGGCACAAAAGGGGCCATGAGGAGAGAGAATAAAAAATTAACAATAAAACAACAGTATCCAATTCCAATATAATAAAAGGCATTATATATGTGATCACAATGTTATTTATACAAAAACATGATGATTTTGGTGAGCCTGAAGCATGTTAAATACTCAATCTTTCTTTCTATAATGAAGAATTTTTTTAATTAGTTAATCCAAAATAGTATTCATATTATGTTTTTCTAATTAAATGCTTTCGGAAAAGGAGCATGTGACAAAGTTTGCGAAATGTAAGGGTCTAAACTATTTTTGGATATGCTCAGTCATTACCTTGAAAGTTGCTTGTTATGATCAAAAAAATAAAAAAAATAACAAAATGTGCACAATACTTGAATATTAACAGTGACATAACTTGTATTTTAGCTTTCATGCATTGGAGAGGGGTAGATGGGTGTTAAACCACCTGAAAAATATATAGAATAGAAAAACGCATATCCGAGAGTCTAAAGGGCTGCACTCCCCAAATTGAAAACAATTTAAAGATTCTCCCAAGAGTATTTTTAGCAGCTAGGTATTCTAATCAAGAAAGTTTTTATATAGTTTATAATATTGCAAAATCTTTATTGGACACAATTTAAAATATGAGTTCTGGCTACAGGTGTATACAATAATTTTCCATTATAGCTATCAATTATTACACAGTACAACTATCAATTGACAGTACATTACAAGAATGATATCCATACGAACACTCCAACGTGTTTCAACGTATTCGGTCAAAGTCTTCTTCAGGGAGTTTTTTGGCTCTAAAAAGATATATCAAAACATCCATATGTTCAATACCTCATATTCTGTGAGTATCTGTGCACGTGATATATTTAGTAAATTGATAATTAGGAAATCAGGAAATGGAACTCTACCCTATAGCCATAAATTGTTTAAAAAGATCCCAGCGGTTCCAGAAGTCTCCACGCGCCGTTCCCGCCGCCTCAATATGAAGCCCCGTTTATAATATTGTAAAATCCCCCCTTTTTACCCTCCCTGTCCCTGCGACATAGGGAATACCCTTGAATGGTTGCCAGCCAATCATGAGAGCTATTGAACCAGGTCTCTGAAATTCACTCAAAATCAAATTCCTCTTCATACAGTAGCAGCTATAGCTCTCCTATCTTGTCTGCCAGACTCCTGGTATTAATGAACATGCCTCATAGTTTTGTCCGAACGCATACTATCTCCTTATAGGGTGTTCTGAGGTTGCAAATAGGTTTCTATACATACCATGGGTTTAGGTGTTTTAGTCAACCTACACTAATGCCCCCAATACTACCCACGGAAAAACGTTCCACACTGGCTGTCTAGACCATCCCCCACAAATAAAAGACCAATCAAAAAAGTTAAATTTAAGGTGTTACCAGTAAAAACTGTATCAATCTGAAATATTCTATGCTAAACAGTTTAAACTTTATTATGGGACCAAAAGATGTGCATTAAAGTGCCCCTGGAGGGACAATATCTAAAACAAAAATTGAACACATCAGGGCAGAGAATGTGCAATCTACAGGGCGTGTAATACCATCTGGTGAGAAGCATCAAAGCTGTCTCCATAATGGCCAGTGATTTGGTGCAGCTATGCATATTAGATATCATCCTGTTCAAATCTTCCAGGGAGAAGAGTGTATCTCAATCCTTTTCCCATCTGCTCATATGTTGATTGGAATCCCAAAAAATAGTCCTAATGTAGGAACTATACAAATTAGAAATAAAATCCTTACCTCTGAGAATTGTTTTATAATAAGTATTAGGGGAGGAAGGGTAACATCAATAATGTGTGGTGAAAAAATATCTAATTTGCAAATAATGAAAAAATTCCTGGGGTGGTATATTCCTTTGGGAACGCAGGTGGTCAAAAGGCACAAACATCAAGCCATCTTCAACGGAAGTCAAAGTAATCAATTTGTTGCGTTGCCACCAGTAGAACGCCAAAGGTAAGGAAAATGCAATTTGAAAACACGGATCACCCAAATAAAAGGTCCCAGGAGGGACTGAAGACATAAGATCCAATTAAGCTTTGTAGCGGGTCGATAGCTAAAAAGGAACTTTAGCATTAATTATGTTCCATTGGGCAAAGCTAGCAGCTAAATAGTAATACCAAAAATTGGGAAGGTCGAGCCCCCCAGAACCTTTGATTATTGAGTGTATGTTTAGAGAATCTGGGGCATTTGTCACGCCAGATAAATGTATTAATTTCAGCTTGAAAATTGTCAATAAAAGATTTTGGAATTGAAATAGGCAGAGCTCTAAATACATATAAACAATTCAGGGAGAATGCACATTTTCACAAACGTGACTGCCCTGAAGAGAAATGTGATAAGAAGAACGCCATTGTTTTAAAATCTGACAGAGGTGCGATATACTTGGGAGGAAGTTAGCATTAAACAAAGAGGCAATTTGATAGGAGTTAGAATCCTTTGTCCATTTGAATCACTCACACAAGGCAGGGGGAAGATTAACAGGCATTACGAGCAGGACTGGTGCAAGGATTTTTGATACCTTAGGCAAAACCTAATTTTGCTGCCCCATTGGCTCCTCCCCCGACCCCACCCCTTTTGCCCTGCCCATGTGACAGGTGGTGGCACTATACAGGAAGCATTGTCTCTGCTTCCTCTAGTGCTGGCTCCAGTACTGCACTGCACCTCCAATTACACTACCATTCAGACTGGGGAGAGTTAGTTACATGCTGCAGCCTGCAGAGCATGCAGACGTGGAGGGAAACCAATGGCCGGGTGCCCCTAGGCAGCAGTGCATCCTAGGTGGTTGGCTAGTTTGCCTAGTGGTAGCACCAGCCCTGATTACTAGGAATTTAAAAAGATTAAGAGCCCATTCACACCTCCGTGACAAAACGCCAGACGCTCGTGCCGCTGGAGGGGAGAATTCCCATTGCTATCTATGGAGATGGTTCACATCTCATAGACGCCGTACGCCTGTCGCCTGAAAAAAAGTCCTGGACCCTTTTTTTCAGGCGGCATTGGCGTTCGGCCATACAAAGCAATGGGAAGGCTTTGTTAAAAAAAAAAAAAAGTTACACACTCGCGGCAAAATACGCCGCGTACGCAGCGTATCTTGTCGCGGAGGTGTGAATGCAGCCTAACAGTCAACCCCGGCAAGGCAGGGAAAATAATTTAAGACTGATAATAGTTTAGGTAAAGAAATACATGGGTTAAAAACTGCATGATGTCATCAGCATACAGTATAGATATAATTTAAAATGCTCAAACCCATTAGTATAGTCATGAATGTCGGGGTCTAGAGACAGTGGTTCCATTGCCAGGGAAAATAATAGTTTTAGGATCATCTTGAAATAATTATGATATACAGTAGATTAGTATTAAATATGCTTAGTGCTGTTTACTATACAATTTACATTTTAGAGTTCCCCAGATTTTAGAAGTGCTAGCCAGCAAAGGGATGCAAATAACAGCTGTTGCTTTTTTTTTTTCTTAATAAAAAAACTATTTTGCATGCATTTATAGGCCATATGCCATATTAAAATACCCCCTGTCTCCAAAGTGTAATCTTACTCTAACTGCGTTTGTGTTTTTTTTTATATACAGTACACATGGCAGTCAGCTTAAAGGCCAATTCAAGGTCATGTCTTCCAGCATAAAAAGAAAAAAGTGATAGATGATTCTACCATGAAGTTTGTCAGTTTTGAGTGGACTAAACATGTGAAATATATACAGGCGGTCCCAAGGTTACAAACAAGATAGGGTCTGTAGGTTTGTTCGTAAGTTGAATTTGAATGTAAGTCAAAAGGGGCACATTTTTAAGTGTAGCTCCAGGCTCTTTCACACGGACGTTCCTTTTTTTTTCCGTTTAGTTCAGTTCGGTTCCCTTTTCTTTGGGTGAAAAACGGATGTGGGGGTCAATTTTGACATCCGTTTTCAAGTCCGCAAGCGTCCGTTTTACATCCGCGAATATCCGCTTTTCCATCAGCAGATGTCCATTTTTCATCTTTTTCCATTGCTTTTTCTTTCAGTTTTTCATCCGTTTTTCATCCTTTTTTTTATCTAATGTCCCATGAGACTTTGCTCTTCCCCAGCATTCATTGTGTTTCACATTCTGCTTTGTGGTATATTTGGGTAAAAAAAATGGATGTCAGCAGATGTAATTGGATCACCCGCTGACATCCTTTTTACGCCCGCTCTGTTTTTTATACGGAAGAAAAAATAGGGGCCTTTCACACGGGGCTGTCCATTTCCGGGCTCCGCTTTAGCTCGGCTAAGCAGGCAGATGACAGGTCTGAGCAGGGACCGACCTGTCAGAGCGCCGCTCTCCTCTATGAGGGATTGGATGACAACGGACCGTAGAGTTTTCCTTTGTCACAGTTTGGCGGATCGGAGCGGGTTGGATATCAGCAGGCATGTCACCGAAGCATAGTCAAACGGAGCATAGCAGAGACGCATGTCATCGGATGTCAGCAGTTGTACATCCGCTGACATCCTCTATCTCATAGGGATGCATGTATGTACGTTTTTCATCCGAAAACGGATGGATGAAAAATGGACATACGGAACGTCCGTGAGAACGAGCCCTTAAGGTTTTTGGCTAGCATAGGGAAGGGTTAACACCATTTGCTTTGTTGTCTAGGTCCCTGTTCAGAAAATTTCACTTCACTTTCTGTCCCCGTGACAATTGGATTTAGAAAATTTTCAGTGGAGACACCTTTTTCCCGTGATAACTCCTACAGGAGTGAATTTACCTTCCTAGAGGTAGATTTCCTCTCACTTCCTGTTGTCTCCCTCTGTTTGTAAGTAGGAGTCGTTTGTAAGTCGGATGTTTGTAACTCGGGGTATGTGTTTTTCTTAAAATACTTTGTATTTCAATAAAAATATCTTTAGCTAGATCCTTTATAGTTAAATAAAAAATAAATTTATATTCCCCTGTTAATATAGAAACAAGTATATATTAAGAGTTTTAGGTGAGCAATTTGCAGATATATGTAGGTAGATTCAGGTAGAGTTAGGCCGACTTATCAGTAGATAAGTCGACCTAACTCAGAATCTACGCCGACTTATGTTTAAGCGTATGCTCAAACAGAGATACGCTTAAACATATCTAAGATAGGACGGCTTGCGCCATCCTATCTTAGATTGCAATATTTTGGATGGCCGCTAGGTGGCGCTTCCATTGCGGTCGGCGTAGAATATGTAAATGAGTTGATACGCTGATTCACGAACGTACGCCCGGCCGCCGCAGTCGATTTACGCCGTTTCCGTAAGGCATTAGCAGGCCTAAAGTTATTCCATCTATTAGGTGGAATAACAATGTTAAAGTATGGCCGCCGTTCCCGCCGTGAGATTCTAATTTTTTACGTTGGTTGCGTAAGTCGTCCGCGAATCGGGATTTACGTTGTTTACGTCCACGTCGAAATCAATAGGCCCGTGCGGCGTACGTAGCCGCAATGCACACTGGGAAATGTAGGCGCCCGGCGCATGCGCAGTTATAAAAAAACGTAAAAAACGTAAGGTCAAGCCTCATTACCATCAAACACGCCCCCCTCCAAGACATTTGAATTCGGCGCCCTTACGCCCGCCCGCTTTAGGCTACGCCGCCGTATATTAGCAGGCAAGTACATTGAGAATCATGTATTTGCCTAGCTAACTTACGGCGGCGTAGCCTAAACAGGCTAAGCTACGCCGCCGCAAGTTTAGGCACTTCTCTCTGAATCTACCTAATGGTGTTGATAAAAAAGAGCAGATTGGCGTGCAGCTGTTTACCAAGATAGAAATCCGACCATTAGTCATTTCCTCAAGGTTAAAATGTTTAAAGAAAATAGCTTTGCTATGCTGACATGGATTAATGTTGCCAATTTGTGCTTGCATTCGGCATGGAACCATTGTATTATTTGTCCTGTAGTTCTAATCTGGTTCTTGCTTTGTCCCAGAGATATAATACTAGTAGAAGGCAGTTTGTAGTAAAAAAAAAAAAAATGACATCTTTGGACACTTATCACAAAACATATGCAGCAAAGCTGAACTAGCTTTCCATCCCTGCGTTTACATTTGTTAATCCTTTCTTGGAACCATGCATGAAACGTACCTTGCCAGGTACATAATCCGCAGCTTTCTATTTCACAGAGCTTATTCAGTAATGAGCCGCAAACACTAGTAGTGAGGAGAAAACTGCAGTAACCTATAGCAAGCAATTAAAAGATAAAGAAAAACATATTCAATACATTTCTGAAATACATGTACATTTCCCCATGTTTAATATCTTAAAACACTGCTTGTTGATTGGCCAGAAATCTTTTTTGGACTGACAATACAGTCCATTTTTTTTTTTTACTGAAACTGAAAGTAGCGTCATTAAGCGGTCGGACATCCAACAAAATTTCCCTTGGATTTTTGTCCTAATTGATTTGTCCGATCACACCCATAGCATACACACGCTCGGACTTTTCTGCAAACTTTTCTAACACTTTCCCAACATCACGTGGTTTTTCTGTTCTTTACCGCCACCCTTTGGTTAACTTCTGCTATTGTTGGTTGAGTTTAACATTGGTTCTGAGCATGCGCATTTGTACTTTGTCCAAAAGTCCGATGGTTTGCTGTACACACGGTCTGACAAGGCACCATCAGACTTTTGTTGCCGGAAAGTTGGTCCATTCGCAGACCCAACTTTTTGTCCGATGAAACCCAAAAAAGTTGGTCCGATGGAACGTACACACCGTCGGACAAATTCGAAAAGTTGCAGATTTTGAAGTTGGTTGGTCAAAAGTCCGACCGTGTGTACGGGGCTTTAGACTTGCCTGTTGGAGAACAGAATTTCATCTATTTCTGTCTTTCTGTATTTATTTCTTTCCCAGCAAAATAAAGATTCTGCCTTGATTACAGAGCCCAACCACATAATGTATGTATATACTACTGCTTAATATTTTAGCCTCTTCAGCACCAGAAGGATTTACCCCCTTCCCGACCAAACCTTTTTTGCGATACGGCACGGTGTCACTTTAACTGACCTTGCGTGGTCGCGCAACGCTGTACCCAAACAAAATTGACATCCTTTTTTTCCCACAAAAAAGGCTTTCTTTTGGTGGTATTGGATAACCTGATTTTTTTTTTTGCACTTTAACCACTTAAGGACTGTCGCACGATATTCGTCGGCAGAATGGCACGGCTGGGCACATGGACGTATATATACATCCCCTTTAAGAGCCCAGCTGTGGGTCGCGCACGTGACCCGGTCCGAAGCTCCGTGACCATGCCTGCGGGACCCGCGAACCTGATCGCCACCGGTGTCCCGCGATTCGGTCACAGGAGCTGAAGAACGGGGAAAGGTGTGTGTAAACACACCTTCCCCATTCTTCACTGTGGCAGTGTCAGTGATCGTCTGCCCTGCCCCTACAGTTAGAAACACACATGAGGTCACCCTTAACCCCATACAGCGCCCCCTAGTGGTTAACTCCTTCACTGCATTGTCATTTTCACAATAATCAGTGCATTTTTATAGCACTTTTCGCTGTGAAAATGACAATGGTCCCAAAAATGTGTCAAAATTGTCCGATGTGTCCGCCATAATGTTGCAGTCACGAAAAATACCACCAAAAGAAAGCTCTATTTGTGGGGAAAAAAAGGACGCCAATTTTGTTTGGGAGCCACGTCGCACAATTGTCAGTTAAAGCGACGCTGTGCCGAATTGCAAAAAGGGGCAAGGTCATTAACCTGCATAATGGTCTGGGTCTTAAGTGGTTAAACAAAAATAGATCGACAATTTTGAAAAGAAAATATGTTTTGCTATAATAAATATAAAAAAATTATAAAAATATTTTGGTAAAAAAAAAATCGCAATAAGTGTATATTGATTGGTTTTTACAAAAATTACAATTTCTACAATTTTTTTTTATTATATATATATTTTTATAGTAGTAATGATGGTGATCAGGAATATTTTGTTGGACTGCAACATTGCCGTGGACAGATCACACACTTTTGATACATTTTTGAGACCATTGACATTTATACAGCGATCAGAGCTAAAAATAGCCACTGATTATTGTATAAATGTCACTGGCAGGGAAGGGGTTAACACTAGGGGGCGATCAAACACCTACGGAGGTGTTTCTATCTGTGGGGGAAGTGGACTGACAGGGAGTAGAGAGATCGCTGTTCCTGATCACTAACAGGGATCTGTTTGTTTACATTGACGGATCCCAATTCTGGCTTTTTAAAGGAGCGATTGTGGGTCACCAACATTAAAAAAAAATGTACCCTATCAAGTATCAAGTAAAGGCATAATGTTCTAGAATGCAAAGCCCTCCCGCGACAAGATGTTAAATCTGGTGGCTGCTTCCATCTTCACCCGTCTGGCTGTGATTGGTCGGAGTCGCAATGGCGTCACTCCCACCGGTCACGGCACAGGGTTCTGAAGAAATGGCATGGGTAGCTGTTCCTTCGGAGCGCATGTCGCTGGCTGCATGTACAGTAAATGTCTCCTAAACGGTGCCTGTTTAGGAGATATTTACATTACCTATAGGTAAGCCTAATGCCCCGTACACACCATCACTTTATGTGATGGAAAAAAACTACGTTTTTAAAAACGTCACTTTAATTGACCGTGTGTGGGGGAAAACATCATTTTATGTCTTGTAAAAAACGACCAAAAAAAATTGAAGCATGCTTCAATTTTATGTGTTGTTTTTCAAAACATCATTTTTTACTTCACAGAAATTGACCGTGTGTAGCAAAAAACGTCGTTTAAAACGACGTTTTTTCACCCGCGCATGCCCAGAAGCTACTTATGAAGCGAGCTTCAATGGAAAAAGTGGTGAGAACGTAACCTCGCTTTGCTAGAGCATTGTGAGAAAAACGATGGTGTGTAGGCAACTTCGTCTTTGAAAATTGAAGTTTCAAAAACGTCATTTATTACTTCACAGAAAATGTCGTTTTTTTTCATCACATAAAGTGATGGTGTGTACGGGGCATTATTTTAGGCTTACCCATACATGGAAGTTAACTTCCACTTTTAAATGGTATCTGCCATAAATGCTAGAGGTGGTTTTCAAAGTGATTTCTCAGCAAAACAAAACCCACATGGATGGGTGGGTGAGTTTGCTTTGAATATTCAAAAATAATAAAATATTGTTTTTGATTTGTGGTGTTCAGATGCAGTATAGTTTCCACCTCAAATAATATATAATTGTAAACTATAGTGATTTATAGTAAATTTTATTTATTTATGTATTTATTAGACTGAGTTTGACACTGTCGCATAGCAGGAAAATAAAGCCACACATATTATGTGTGATGGTGTGCTGCAATGCCATTATTTTCTAATGGCATGTCAATGCGGCTTACCAATGCACCTGAATTTCAGCACACCACATTGTAACACACACCTGTGTGTTATGGTACACGTTTACCAAAAATAGTGCATGCACCTTTTTTTGTTATGTTTTAGTGCATAAGGACCCTTTTACACGGACTGTCCGATCAGAACCGCCTGTCAGTTTTTCAGGCGGACCTGATCAGCAGGGATCAGCGGAGGGTCCCCCACTGAGCAAGCGGAATCCTTAAAAACCGAGGTGCACGTATGAAAGGGCCTTATACAACCCAAAGAATTTAAAGTGGTTGTCAACCCTTAAAACACACTTTATGCTACAGGTAAGCCTATAATAAGGCTTACCTGTAGCTACCCTGGATACCTCCTAAACCTGAACGGTTTAGGAGATATTCCCAGTATTTGCATGTGCCAATGTGATCGGCACATGCGCACTGAAGCAATGGCAATAGCACATATGTGCCGTTGCTTTCAGTGACTGTGCCGTTACTGGCGGGTCGAGCGTGCATGCACGGAAGTGACGTCATCGCGGCTCCGGCCTATCACAGCAGGAGCCGCGATACCCGGAAGTAACTCCGGGATGATATGTCACCGTCCGGTGTTGTGTCGGGCACCGCAGCGGGGGCTTCGATAATGAGCTAGTAATAATTATGCCGTTTGTCTTGCAGGTGTTAGTTTTTTTTTTTGTAAAATGGGTTTACAACAACTTTAATAGGTTACCTTAACACAACACTCTGTAAAGTGCAGCATAATTCAGGTTAATGTGCACAAATTGAAACAATGTGAACCCGGCCTTAAATATTTAAAAACTGGATTTTAATAGTTTATATTATTTGTATTTTACAAATAAACATTTATTATAGGCTATAATCACAAAGCAAAGGTCAGATTTAGTTTTTTGTTTAGTTTGTCAGAAAATGTAATATGATTTCGCTGTTAACTAATCGCTGTTATGGTTCACCAAACATTGACTGTTGCTTTACTAAACAGATCTAGTTGCTAGACATACCAGTGTTACATATTTCACCTGCTGACATTAAAATATTAATATATTCAGCTTACATTATATTCCTGTTCATTTCGCTAAGCCAATATACTGTATATCAAACTAAAGCATTAAAGCTCATAAATAATGTAAAACTGTGTACATAAAGATAAGAGAACATGTAAATATCCTCTTTATCAATGGTTCACCTTATCTGCCCCTGAAATGTTTTTTCACAGCAGAAGAACATGAAATGGTGTGTGCATTTTTCTAGTATTTGGTTAGGTATCAGTGGAAAACAGATACAAATGACTACGCATTAGACTTAACCACTTGCCGACCGCATTTCGTATATATATATATATATATATACAGGGCTTTTTTTCAGTGGGAACTTGGTGGAACTTCACCACCTCTGGCTTAGACCCTTGGGGGGGGGGGGGGGTCCTGCTCATCACAGTCACTTGTGAACACAGAAATCTGGTTTCTTTGTTTACAAGTGACAGCTCTGCAATCTGTGCGTAACCCCCTGAACTCTGCACTCTGTATGCAATGCAATCCTGGTATTTAGTGCCCCTTTAAGACTCTCCTACTGTTTGTGATATTTGACTGGCCACACTCACTATTTGATGTGATTTGGAGGGTGTGTGTAGGTGGAGGGGTTTTGAGGGGTCGTGGTTAAGTTCCAGCACCTATTGTTTGAGAAAAAAGCCCTATATATGTGTATATATATATATATATAAATACATACACACATATATATACACATGCGGTTTGCAAGTGGTTTGCTGGGATTATGGCTGAAGATATCAGCCATAACATTGTTTTTTTTTGCGAAATTAAACTGGTCTGAGCAGCTTATAAACCATTAGAATACTTTCTGAAGCGGTGGGAGGGGATGTCGCCCCCTTCCCGCCACTCGCTGTTGTTTTTGAACTCATCATTTCCACTGGTTCACCTGAGAAATGATCCAAGTGCGGCTGGCTGCTCCCATAGGCAATCAAAGAGTTAACTATTTTAATCGAATCTATGGCCTTGGAGGACTGGAGTGGTGTTACGACATCACTTCCTATCCATATATAAATAAATATAAATAAATAAATACACACACACACACACACACACATATATATATATATATATATATATATATATATATATATTTTTTATAGTGAAATACCAATCTTTTGCTTTAAAATGTAAAAAAGAGATGTGGGGTCTTTTGAACCCCAGATCTCTCCATAATGGATCAGGAGGAGGTGGAGAGGAGACATTGTTGGAAGTGGCAGCAGAGGAGTTTTTGGAGCTGTTCCATCGTGCCTTGTTTACCCCATTGGGGGTTCTCTTCCATCTCTCAACACCCGTTGGAAACAGGGCGGTTGCCCTTTTTACTCTCTGGTCCGTTCCATCGATCCAGACTACCATCCATCCAGGGTCTCTAGTTGAGGACTGTCGGGTCCTAACGGACAATTTTGTGGTTCCAACTACAGTAGGTGACCGCGATATTGTGTCAATCTCGCTCCCTTTCTCAGCGAGATTGACCACCTACGAGCCCCATCGCGGGAGCCAGCGCCGAGCTGGCTTGCCGCGATGGAGACAAAGCCGTCATAAAAGCGACGGGAGATCCGACTTGGATTCCAGCCAGATTTTAGTCTGATAGTGTTTTTAGTCTGATAGTGTGTATGCAAGATTGATGAAAGTCAGCTTCATCGGAATTCCGCCGAAAAATTCCATCGGATTTTATTCCATCAGAAATCCGATCGTGTGTACACTGCATTAGTCTTGGCCTTTACATGTTGTCATTGTGTTGGAAAGGTCCCTAATTTCATCTCATAGATGAAAACGCAATGTTAGGTTCATTGCTTTATGATCACATTGGCTCAGGTGTGCATGATGATTGTGTGGCTGTGAAGAGCCGATCATGTAATAAACTGAGTGCCATAAATTAGCAAGATCATTTGGGAGCAAGGCTAATGTAATTGATTTTTCATGTACTCTGTAAAGTATTGTGTAACATGTCAATGCAATAGTCTAAAAATGAATACAAATAATGAAGAAGAAAAACAATCTACTTCTGTTTTGTAATGGCTTGTTGGCACCTTATTATGTAAAAGATATCAGCATCACATCAGATGAAATTCTTATCTCATTGGAAACAACAGTCTAGCTGATTTGCACTGGCTAGGTGGCACATCATTATGTAAAAATAAATCAGCATCGCGTTGGATTAAAGTATCATCCCGCTGTAATATAAAAATAAGTAGGAAATATCTACTGAGTGTCATAAATGCGCCTTAATCTAAGCAAATATTTTTGGGGGATATTTATTATAGCAAAAAGTAAAAAATATTGTCGCTCTATTTTTGTTTATAGCGCAAAAACTAAAAACCGCAGAGGTGATCAAATACCACCAAAAGAAAGCTCTATTTGTGGGGAAAAAAAGGACACCAATTTTGTTTGGGAGCCACGTCGCACGACCGCGCAAATTGTCTGTTAAAGCGACGCAGTGCCGAATCTCAAAAAGTGCTCTGGTCTTTGACCAGCAATATGGTCCGGGGGTTAAGTGGTTAAAAATCATATAAAATGATGGTTTGTACAGTGAGCCCTTGTGCGTCTACACGTTTCACCATGAGGCTTCTTCAGGACAATCAAGGTTCAGAAAGGTAACAAATAAGGAGAACGAGTCTCACTGTCTTGGAATGGACTAAGCCTCATGTACAAATCTCCAGAAGTAGGAAGGTTTCCAAAATGTGAAAGGCTTCCAGCCAGCTGCAGAAAAGGTAAGCAGCGTGCAGTAAATTTTGCAACTATGGTAGAGAGGTGCTATGCAGATAACCAATGATCTGAAGACCTCGAAGGTATGAAACATATATAGCAAAATGCGAGAATATAGATCGCACAGAACTGATTCTGATCATTGCAAAGGTAATAAACTGTTGCTTAGTGGGGGTGCATCTCATGCAAAAATAGAGAAACACACACAGAGCTTTGATAGCCACTGATGGGGTGTTATATAACCCACAAAGCTCCATGCGTGTTTCTCTATAATGGAATCTGGCTTTTCCTTTGTGATCACCCTTACAGTAAAGAACCCTCTCTGCTAATAAAATATAGGATCATAAAACACATTGTGGAACAAAGCCACTGTGCCATATTTTGCTAATCTTGTCATCTCTAAGTTCTAGGCTCATGAGATCTGAAGTGAAATTTAATGATACCACTACAGTTTTGCTTACTGTTCTCTTTGATGGAGAGGAAGCTGAAAATAAGAACCTTCGATGCAAGGATCTCCCTGCCCCTACATTCGTTTTGTAAATCAGAATTTTGTGAACTTCTGCTACTTTTGTGAATATTTCTCCACCAATAATCAGATTATAAAGCAAAAGAAGTGCAATCAGTGCAAAAATATAATTATAACAACCAAAACAACCCCCCCATGCAAGCTGAACACTATAGAATAAACACCAAATACTGATAAATCATATACAAAGAAAAAGTGCAGCGCAATAATTAACCTAAATAAAAATATCCACTTAAGAAATATGATGAATAAAATGAAATAAAATTTAGCATGTGTCAAGTGAAAAACGTCCATAAAGTAATCCACCAGTGTTGAAACGTTCATAATTGGTGACTATCCCTCCACCATAATTCACTCTAGGTACTCTCACCTCCCAGCATGGACCCCTGAATTACCAGGAAGTCATGCAAAGCAGACAGAACCCAGGTAAGATGCCACCAAGAAATAAATCCCCTTTAAGCTCAGCAGGTATAGCAGGTAAGCGGAAAGATAAAAGAAAATCTAAGTGCTCTCCGTTTTTGAAGTAAAAATTATCATTTATTAAAATTTGAAGGCTACTCACATAACAGCCAAACAAATACAGCGTGTAGTAATCACATAGGACTGTGTGGCAGCGGGTGACGTCATACGCAGCTGCCTTCCCCGTACGTGTTACGTTCTAGATGGAACTTCCTCAGCGGGGCGTGAGATGAGAGTACCTAGAGAGACTTATGGTAGAGGGATAGTCACCAATTATGAACGTTTCACTTGACACATGCTTAATTTTATTTCTTTGTATATGATTAATAATCAGATTATGACTAAGGCCTTATAGGCTAAAACGCGGCAACTGTTCTCATTTGCATTTGTTCACTGTCACTTGTCAATAAAAACAACGATTTTTTAAAGAGCAATGACCGGAGTGCAGATCATCTTTTTCTCAATCATTAGATCACCAGCCATTAGGGATACAGCTTTGAAATGACTCGGCAAATGCCTGATTCCCCTGCAAGATAATTGCCTTCAAGTAAAGAAACAGAACAAGGCATGGTAGAGCAATTGCAGGAAGGCTAAAGGCTTAACTGGTGACAGATAATTTGTCCTTTGCTTGTCTTTTATGGACACAGTTTCTGCAGTTTTACAAACACTCCTTGCCAAAATATGTCTATTACAGGATTTCCATATTTAAGAGAAGTTTTTTTTTATTAAAAAGTAATACTTACCTAGGTGGATGCAGCATCAGACTGATGCTGCATATGTCCTCCGCCATCTCTGCACTGAGAACCAAGCCATTACCGTCAGTCAGCGTCTCTCCTCTCTGCTTCTCCAAACTCTTTGGTGCTCTAAGCTGTGGACGGTGGGGAGCGGCCGTTTCAGCAGCTCGCCGAGACTGCCATCAATCAAGGCAGCTGGCGGATCCAGACTTGGGATGACGCGCTGCCTCGACTGATGGCAGTGACATCAGTGGAGAGCGGACTTCAGACCGATCTCCGCTGAAAACGGGTCACAGGATTGCAAAACTAATTGCACCCCTGTGACCCAGAGGAAAAGCCCAGCCTAAAAAGCTCAGGCTGGACATGTCCTTTAATAATGTATTGCAAAATACAGTGGCTATATGCAAAGTGCACCATTATATACTGTATAGAGTCCTAACTTCTACCAGAAATAAATATACTTGATGTATAAATGTGTAAACGTGATGTGACTAGGAATGTTTCAAAAGGATTTAATGTTACAGATTTATCTTGTATCTTGTATCTGGATAGACTTAGATTTAGACTTTTTATCAGTTTAAGAGAAATGTAATATAAGTTAAATTGGCACAGTGTCACGATGCCGAAGGTTATTCTTTTTGGTCCAAACACGAAAGCAGAGCAATTTGTACTCATTTATTTTTTAAAGGGCATTTTTTTTAACAGGCTCTGCTATACACATTGGGCCAGATTCAGATAGGAGATCCGTCGTATCTCTAAGGCCGGCCGGTCGTATCTATGCGACTGATTCAGAGAATCAGTCGCATAGATATCCATAAGATCCGCCAGGTGTAACTGTGTTACACCGTCGGATCTTAGGCTGCAATTCCAGGCCGGCCGCTAGATGGCGCTTCCGTATCTTTTACGCGTCGAATATGCAAATGAGGAGTTACGCCGATTCAGAAACGAACGACCACCCGGCGCTTTTTTTTTACGTCGTTTGCGTTCGGCTTTTTCCGGCGTAAAGTTACCCCTGCTATATGAGGGGTAAGTGCGGCGTATCCTATGTTAAGTATGGCTGTCGTTCGCCGAGTTTTGAAATTTTTACGTCGTGTGCGTAAGTCGTGCGTGAATACGGCTGGACGTAATTTACGTTAACGTTGAAACCAATGACGTCCTTGTGATATCATTTGGAGCAATGCACGCTGGAAAATTTTGCGGACTGCGCATGTGCAGTTCGTTCGGCGCGGGGACGCGCCTGATTTAAATATTACACGCTCCCTACCCGCCGAATTTGAAATCGACCAGGGGATAAAGCACTTGCCTCAAAAACTTGCGGCGGCATAACATAAATCAGATCTAAAGATCCCCTAACCTATCTGAATCCGGACCATTCTGTATATATCGATTAATGTAGGTAGTATTGTTGATTACAAATAGTTATTTTCCTTTGTAGAGAATGAATGCTGTCTGCCAGGGTGCAGCACAAGTAAAGTAAAATTAAAATCTGCATGCTTAATACATAAATTGATTTATAATTCAATTTGATGGTTTGCAGAGTATAAAAACGCAAAGGTTGAAAAGAGCCTGAAGGTGGAGATTAGTACTGCTTCTCTGCAAAAAGCTGACCTTAGAAATGTGTTCAGTGTGTACTTTAATTACACAGAATTTTAAAAAATCGTACTGTGCAATTAATCTACTAAAGAATTTTAGAGCTTCTCAAAAAAAAAAAAAAAGAGTTACATCCATATCTGTTTATTTTATTTTGGCTGAAGGTTATTAAGTTTTCAACTTGTCACTGGACTCATCTCAACTTTGAGTCTCTGCCCAATCTCTGAAAGACTTGCATATTTTACAGTTTGGCAGACTACTTGTGTGCAGGACTGTTTTTATGTCGCGTACACACGGTCGGAATTTCCGACAACAAATGTTCGATGTGAGCTTTCGGTCGGAAATTCTGACCGTGTGTAGGCTCCATCGGACATTTGCTGTCCGAATTTACGACCACAAAAATTTGAGAGCTGGTTCTCAAATTTTCCTACAACCAAAGTTCTTGTCGGAAATTCCAATCGTCTGTATGCAAATCCTAGGCATGCTCAGAATAATTGAACTTCATTTTTCTCGGCTCATCGTAGTGTTGTACGTCACCGCGTTCTTGACGTTCGGAATTTCCGACAAGATTTCTGTGACCGTGTGTATGCAAGACAAGTTTGAGCCAAAATTCCATCAGAAAAAAATCCACGGTTTTGTTGTCGGAATTTCCGATGGTGTGTACGCGGCATTAGACTGATAATTCACTACTGTATGTGGCATTTAATCTGCTTTTAATGTAGAAATACAATTGTACAGATCACCAAAAATTGTGTCATGTTTTCAGTAAATGTTTATTTTTTTCTGAATGTAGCCACAAATGTTTAGATATAGACAGATGTGGCTGATGCATTAAAGCAGGGGTTTCGTGGCAGGTCGTTTTTCTTTTTTTTTTTTTGCATTCTATGGGGATTAACAATTCAAAGGTACACTCACTTCTTTGGTCTCTTCAATTATCCGCTGTCCGTTTTCGTTTGAAAAACCATTCCTGTGATTTTCCATTTTGCTTGTGGGCATTGTGAAGCCAACAAGCAAGCATTTCATGGAAGAGGTGAAATCTCTCTCGAGATTTCGCTGCACGGCGTTACACAATATATCTTGGGAAGCACGACGCTGTGCTCCCAGAATACATTGCAGCGAAGTCCCAACTTGCATTGGGGCGCCGGGGAAAGGCTTAGAAACGCCTACTCCCGCGGGAGGGGAATCCCAGAGGTCTAAATTGGAATCAAAATAATACAGTATTTATCTATTTATAAAAACAGTCACCTGTCTTTTAATGATGTATATAGTGCATTGATTGATTACAAATAGAGGGCCAGATTCACAAAAGAGATACGACGGCGTATCTCCTGATACGCCGTCGTATCTCTGTTTTAGGGCCGTTCTAACTATCCGGCTGATTCATAGAATCAGTTACGCATTGCTAGCCCTAAGATCCGACAGGTGTAATTGAATTACATCGTCGGATCCTAGGATGCAATACTTCGGCCGCCGCTGGGGGGAGTTTGCGTCGTAAACCAGCGTCGGGTATGCAAATTAGCAGTTACGGCGATCCACAAAGGTTTTTCCCGCCGTTACGTCGGCGCAAGTCTTAGTTTCCCCGTCGCAAAGTTAGGGGTACTTTAACATGGTGTAAAATTACTCCACCATGTTAAAGTATGCCGTCTTTTCCGCATCACTTTTAAATTTTTTTGTTTTCCCGGCGTAAGTAAGTTATGCACGTCGCGATTCTCAAGACGTTGGCGCGTCGTAATTTCGCGCAAAGCACGTCGGGAAATTTGCGAACGGAGCATGCGCAGTATGTCCGGCGCGGGAGCGCGCCTAATTAAAATGGTACCCGCCCCATTTAAATTGGGCCGCCTTGCGCCGGACATGTTTACGATAAACCGCCGCAAGTTTACAGGTAAGTGCTTTGTGGATCGGGCACTTAGACTGAAAACTTGCAGTGGTGTAACGTAAACGGGTTACGTTACGCTGCGCCGCAGGTACGAGAATCTGGCCCACAGTTGATAATTTCCGTGAACCTCCACTTTAATACTAAAATAAATCTGCAGAAGGTGCCAATAGCAACCTTTCACAATTCATATTTTATTTCAAAGAAACAAGGCTTCTGATGTGAGGTACTATGGACAACATTTTTAATGATGTGCTCATTTGCTTTGCTGATGTTTTACTTCACTCAATCTTTTGTTAGACTTTACATAGAGTTTGTTTGGCCCAGTTTGGCCCAAACAAATTGTGTCTTTCACTAACATGTGAGGCTGCTGGATGTGCGGTATAAACTGAATGTAGCTGTAGACAAAGCTAACTCAGAGATTGTGACATCATCAGCACACCTCTCTGACTGCTTTGTATTCATTGATAGGATACACTGCTTTCTGTGAATGGCTAAGCATAGTTGTGATAGACTCTACAGTGTTCCGGGTACGAGACTGGAAGTCTCGGCTCAAACCCGCAACACAGTGTGGTACGCTGTATGTCAGCTACATACAGTTTATACCGCACTTCCAGCAGCCTCACGTGTTAGTGAGAAACATAGTTTGTTTAAAGGGTCACTAAAGGAATTTTTTTTTTTTGCTAAATAGCTTCCTTTACCTTACTGCAGTCCTGGTTTCATGTCCTCATTGTTCGTTTTTGCTTTGATGTTGCTGTAATTCCTCTCTGTTCTGGACACTTCCTGGTTGTCTGTTTCCTTATCACCACAGTACTGGGAGATTTTTCACTGTGGTCACTAATCGAGGAAGTGTGTCTAAAACTCCTCAGCACCAATCCAGTTTCGTTTTGCAAAACCTTCACTGCCCTCTATTGGCTCTTTGTCTCTGTACATCAGAGAACCAGGAAACAACAGCAAAAACGAAACTAAACTGTAGGTACATTATATGATTGTTTTTTATCTATTTGTAATCATTTTTAAAAGGAATCAGTTAACTATTATATCTCTATACCGTGTAAACAGTCATTTCAGCAAAAAAAATGTTTTTCCTTTAGTGACCCTAAACTTGCCCAAACAAACTATGTAAAAGTCTAACAAAAGATGGAGTTTAGTTTTAATCAGGTCAATGAGAGTAACAAAATATGGAAAATGCTAACACAGTTTGTGAGCTAGATGGTGCTCCTTCTAACCCTACAGCACCAGGTACTGTCCCATGATGAATACATCATGTCTGCTGGTTTGGTGATAATGCTGTGGTGGAAATTGCTTTGTAATTTGGAAGAGCCTTTGTCTTTCCTGAGGCTCAGCTTTAAAATGATTTAATATGATTTGTGACAGGTGTAAAGTGCAGCATGCAGACAAAAAGTTTCCTCACAAACATGGCGATGTGCTGCTTTTTAATACTGTAATTGTCATATACGTCCCAATGATTTAATAAAATAATATTAATTATGTAAAAAATATATATTTTGCATATGTTTTCCTGAGCCTTATGTGGCTTTAAAAAAAAATACAAATTATTTAGGTAGGCAAGTTATTAGCTTAAGCATACTAACAATGATAAATATGGTATGGGCATCAAAACATCAGATAACTGGAAATGGCATTAAAGGTCCTTTTTATTTTAAGGCTATCAGTTTCATGTAAAAAAATACACATTCCAAATGGAAGCACTTGTGAAAATATGTCCAAAAGTTGCTGGAAGTGGATCTATTAGATCTGTTTAGAGGGCAGGAAATACTCAGCAATGGAATGCAAGTTCTGGGAAAAGCTATAGGTTATTGCATTTTGAGATCGTCATAACCTGCTGCACATTTAAAGAGGAAGTAAACCCTGATGGGTTTTACACTCTCTTTTTTCCCCTGCAAAGTAAAAGCATAATGGAATAGCATGCATCGCATACTAGCCCTTTATGTTGCACTTACCTACAAACGAAGCCCACAATGTCCCTGCTGTCCCTGCTGGTGGCCACATCCATCTTCACCCCTCTTCCTTCCAGGGCCGTGGACTCTGGCTCTGTGGCTGGCGGGAGTCACGGGACATCACTCCTGCGCAAGTGTGCGGGAGCCGCCGGTCACGGCACGGGCCCTTTAGAAACGGCAGGATCATGCCCTTTCTTCAGTGCGCATCCGCCGATGATGTGAGCGCAAGTGTATATGGTAAATATTTCCTAAACCGTGCATGTTTAAGAGATATTTCCAGTACCTACAGGTAAGCTTTATTATAGGCTTACCTGTAGGTAAAAGTAGTGTAACTAGGTTTACAACCACTTGAAAGCCTTTGAAAAAGGCTTGATTTTTTTCCAAAATAACAGATACGTTATACTTACCTGTTCTGTGCAATGTTATTTTACAGAGTGGCCCCTGAATGTCAGTTTTTGGGTTGTTTTCTCGCCAGTGCTGTCCATTCCTCCTCTTCTGTGCCTGCTCTCATAGAAAAGCATATGCTATAGGGGCGGACATATCGGCGCTCTACAAAGCCAGGGTTGTTTTACAAGGTGATCATTTGCAATCACTTTAAGTATAGAGACTCCATTGTCTTTGTAGGTACTTTCTGTCTAGCCCTCACAAACTTGTCCTTGTACTGCAGGATAAATGTATTTTCATTATTTTTCTTTCACGCTCTTCTAAGTATGGGAAGTGGGCAGTGTGCTGAAAAAACAAACATACACTTTAGTCAGTAGTGCTCTTCCCTCCGGTAAAAAAGCAAGAGAAGAAAGTGATGTAGGAGATTTGCAATAATTGATCTGCAATGATCTGCTCTGTAGGTATGTGAGATCAACAGGATAAACTACACTGTTTTCCTAATTTCTATAGATCATCTTGACAGTTAATTAAATGCTTATTTTTTTTACCATGGGGCTGAAAATAGGCACAGCTGCTTAGTTCCCTAAACAATTCTATTTAACTACATATCCAGCTAGTTTCCTAATACAAGAAACCTACCTACATTAAGCGCTGAAAGTGAAGATTTACCTATAGAGAAACAGAAATGCTTTAGAGTATGCAAAATATATTTAAAAAAAGTAGACAGCAAAGGGCAGATTTGAATGACAATGCTAGTAGCACATAGGGCATATCAAATATTGGGATTGCTTACGGCACCACATCTTGAATATGTGAACATTAAAAGCACTTGCCAATCGCGTACTGTAAATATACAATGGCAAATGGCTATCCTGCACCAGATCACGTACCTAGTATGTGATCCGACACTTCCAGATTTAGGGTGCGTGCACACGCTGCAGACAGCCTGCTCCTACTGTGATTAGACACAGCGGGACCTGATTGGCGAGTACGGCGCACTCGATGTTCTGGTGGCACCTGCCGATGCTTTTGTACAGTGACAGAATGGAGGTCTGCCTATGTAAACAAGGCCGATCGATTTTCTGTCACTAAAGAAGACATGGATCCTGTGTCTCTGCTAAGCAGAGGCACAGCCCCATGCCTTCATGCCTTCTCCTAGTACATACACCTCTCCCACAGTAGTAAAGCACATCTTAGGCACACAGCTAAGCTTAATTGCCCCTGATGTTAACTCCTTCCCTTCTGGTGTCCTTAGTACAGTGACAGTGCATATTTTTTAGCACTGATCACTGTATTGGTGTCACTGGTCCCCACAAAGTGTCAACAGTGTCAGTTAGTATCCTGACTGTCTGCTGCAATATCACAGTCCTGCTATAAGTCTCTGATCGCTGCCATTACTAGTAAATATAATAAAAATAGCCCCTAGTTTGTAGACTCTATAACTTTTAATATACACTTAATGGGATTTATTTTACCAAAAATATGTAGCAGAATAAATTTTGGCCTATATTAATGAAGAAAATTATTATTATTATTGTCATTTATTTGTCCATGTGCATGTCTCACTGTGTCCATGCCTCACTGTGTCCATGCCTCACTGTGTCCATGCCTCACTGTGACCATGCCTCACTGTGCCCATGCCTCACTGTGTCCATGCCTCACTGTGCCCATGCCTCCCTGTGCCCATGCTTCACTGTGTCCATGCCTCACTGTGTCCATGCCTCACTGTGCCCATGCCTCACTGTGTCCATGCCCCACTGTACCCATGCCTCACTATGCCCATGCCTCACTGTGTCTATGCCTCACTGTGTCCATGCCTCACTGTGTCCATGCCTCAGTGTGCCCATGCCTCACTGTGTCCATGACTAGACTGACATTTAACATGGGAGTCTATGGAAGGGGTGCCCGGCTGAAAAATCAGCGCTCCCCAGCCATAGGTCCCCCAGACAACAAACTTTGCACACACCTACGGCCGGCAAGTACCGGGTCCCAAAATTTCAGGGGATCAGGCGCAAAAAGGTGACTCGTATGAGCCGAGGGGGGCATTTTCAGCACAAAAAGATTTGCTGAAAAACTCAGCTTATACGTGAGTATATACAGTATATTTTGTTTAGGTACAGCATTGCACGTTCATGCAATTGTCAGTTAAAGTAACGCAGTGCTGTGTCGCAAAAAAATGGCCTGGTCATGAAGGGGGGGGTAAAAGTTCCAGAGGTGAAGTGGTACCAAAACACTGTCAAACCCAATTTAAAAATTCATAACTTTATTACAGCATACTAAATATTAAAAACTTTTTAAAATCCAAAGAATTATAGTTTGCATACGATGCCTCCCTATTGCCTGCCTTTAGATATTACCCAGAGGAGCATAAATCCCCCAACATTAGGTAAATACTCTAGCAGCATGTAATAGTGTGGTACAATGAATCTGTACACATTCGGGATGCTTCCACTGTGGCGAATATACCTCAACGCATTTCAAGGGAATAAGGAGTAGTCAAGAACTTAAAAAAATTGGCAATAATACAAGCACTATTACAGTTTTGAGGTCCACACCATCACCATAAAAGGGGGCTGCAACTCAAGGACACATAGTGCCATTCCCAGGGGAAAGGTGTGGGAGCAAAAAATGGCAAGGAATAGAACAAAAAATGACCGGCAAACATCACATGTTTTTTCACCTTAATGCATAGAATGCATTAAGGTGAAAAAACATGAACCTTAACAACTCCTTCAAGGTCTTGTTGTTTACTGTAAATTGGTTTAAATTTGATCATAACCTTTTTGCATTTTTTTCATCAAATAAAACAAAAAAGGATATGTTTTGTTATGAATAAAATGTAATCATTTTTCTCATCATAGTGAAGGGCTTATGCCCCGTACACACAATCGTAAATACCGATGGCCTAAAATCCGATGGAATTTTTTGTCGGAATTCCATTCAAGCTGTCTTGCATACACACTGTCAGACCAAATTCCGACCGTCCAAAACGCGGTGATGTAAAACACTACGACGAGCAGAGAAAAATGAAGTTCAATGTTTGATTTGACTTGATTCTGAGCATGCGTGGGTTTTTTCTCCATCGGAGTTGCACACAGATGATAGGAATTTCCTATCTGTTTTTTTTCCATCTAAAAAAATAAAACATGTTAAATTTCTAAACACCGACGGAAAAAAATCCGATGGGGCCCACACACGATCGGAATTTCCGATGAAAAAAGTCCATCTGATCGGAAATTCCAATCGTGTGTATGTGGCATAAGAGTCTCTGTTGACCTCTTAAACAATTTGCAGAGGAAGGAATAGCGCTAATATGAAAACCTTCATGAGCTCATCATCACTGTCCTAGGCATCTTAGAATGGGATTCGTTTTGTGGCTCCTTCCTCCTCCTATATCCACATAATGATGAAGGGCATATGAAGGTAATTTTTACAGATATGACATGCTATTAAAATTAGCTTTACATTTAAAAATGAATATTTTATCGTGTTCATGCTGTGAACAAACTCATTTTGATTTCCTATACCTCGATTCCGCTCTCCTATATACAAGGATTCGGTTGGAGGAGTTGAGTGTGGCCTTTCACTTTTGGCTTTGAATATTAATCAGAATAGCAACATCTTTCAGAAATGCATAAGTAAAATCATGAAGAGAGTTCATCACTCTCTTCATCATAAAAAAGAAAAAAAAATGTCTTACCCTAGATTGAGTGTGTACATGAGTGTGTACATGACTATGCATACTTTTAGGCATATATCTTCTATGCTAAATGTTAAAAATAATTGAAATTTCACCTACTGTAGGTTAACTTTTACATGTAGTGAAAATTGGATGTAAAACCTAACATTATGTTTTTTCTTGGGAAGAATGAATAGGGATGTCACATAGAAAAGCTTACAAAAGAATCTCTTTTCTTTATTAGTCACATAATATTAACAATTTTTTTCTTGCTGTGACTGTTAACCAAGGAGAGTTTAAAACCCTTCAGAAGAGAAATAGGCATTTTCATTAAATATTTGGAGGAATAAAAATTATTTATTAGACTTACAGTATAGTCGCCTCATTTTTTTTACATATTAAAAGTTGATCGGAGATGCTGGCATGAACTGACAGCCCTAAAAATTAAAGAGTGCTCTAAAATGTGTCATAAAGTTTGTCCGGCTTTGCCTAACATTCCAGTTTATATGAATGGATAAGAGGAGAAGCAAAGAGATGGATAGCGAATAATAGGCTGGAGGTTACTACATTTACACATAATCTGTATTTGTTTACACTACTTAACCCCCCTGACGGTAAACCCGAGCGTGACTCGGGGTTGGTTTTCAATGCTAAGATCGGTATCCCCGAGTCACGCTCGGGGTGGACGTGCAGCGGCACGGCTTACCTTTCGCTGGATCCACAGGCAAGTTACTCACCTTGTCCCTGGATCCAGCGATGCCACCCCGCTGTGTGAGCGAGCGGGACCTCCTCGCTCGATTCACAGTGTCCCCGTGTGCCGCCAATCTCCGTTCCCTGCGACGTTACGACGCACGGGGGCGGAGAACGGCGCCAAATTCAAAAAAGTAAACAAACACATTACATACAGTATACTGTAATCTTATAGATTACAGTACTGTATGTAAAAAATACACACCCCCCTTGTCCCTAGTGGTCTGCCCAGTGCCCTGCATGTACTTTTATATAATAAAAAATGTTCTTTCTGCCTAAAAACTGTAGATTGTCCAAAAGTGTCCCTTTATGTCAAAAATGGTTTTAGATCAGCTAGAAAAAAGGGATAATAAATTATAATCACTTGCAGAAATGTGCGATAGCGATTTGCGGGGAAATTCGTCATAAAAAATAATAATAATGACAGCGACAATTCTGCAACTGCAAATTTCAGTGATTTTGAGTTGATTACATTATTGAATAATTGTTATTATAATTATATTATTATTTGTTATAATTATTTATAATTATTTATTATATTATAATTTATAATTTTGTTTTAAAAAAAAATCATACCCGGGATGCCTATTAGACTCTTGCTTGGTCAGATTTAAGTGAGTTATTTCTAAAAATTGCAGGCCTACAGTATAAAACGCCAATTTCCTTGCAAAATAATTGTACCGCTTTTGGTACGTAATTCCAGACAGAATCATACCGCCAGGGAGGTTAAGAGGTCAATTATGGCCAAGAATAAAAATGAATCAATGAATCAAGCCTATTTATTTTGTTATTTGGTTATTCATCCAGGCCATGCTTTTGTGGACCAGTTCACTTCTCCTGTTGGTAATTTGGTGATCTCAGACCTGCTTGTGATTCTAGGATACCCTACTTACAGATTTTCATATTCAGGGTCAAGTTACAATTTCAGGACTGATATATCTTTTTAACCACTTGGCGTCAGCGCTTTAGCCAAATGATGGCTACAGCGTGGACCTGAATTTCCGGGAGGTCCTTAATAGACTCGGTGATCACAGATCCGAGTAAGGGACTGATCCCGGCCCCTTACCACGTGATCAGCTGTCAGCCAACGACAGCTGATCACGTGATGTAAACAAAAGCTTGGTAATCGTCTTTTTTCCCCTCACGCTGACAGCGAGACGAGAAAAAAAAGCCGATCACTGGCTTATGTGCAAGGGACATTGGTCCTGAAGCGGAAGGAGGCAGATGTGCCCACAATTACCGCCTGCCAGTGCCCACAGTGCCCACTAGTGCCACCTATCAATGCCCATGAGTGCCACCTATCAATGCCCACGAATGCCACCTATCAATGCCCATGGGTGCCACCTATCAATGCCCACCAGTGGTGCCAATCAGTGCCTCATCAGTGCCACCTAGAAGTGCTGCCTATCAGTGTAACCTACCAGTGCTGATCAGTGCCCATAATTGCCACCCATCAGTGCCCATCACTGCCACCTATTCGTGCCCATCACTGCCAGCTATCAGTGCCAGCTATCAGTGCCACCTATTAGTGCCACATCTCAGTGCCCACCAGTGCCACCTATCAATGCCCTTCAGTGCCACCCATCAGTGCCACCTCTCAGTGTCACCTCTCAGTGCCCACCACTGCCACCTATCGGTGCCCACCAGTGCCGCCTATCAGTGCCCACCCTTGCCGCCTTATCGGTGCCCATCAATGCAGCCCATTGTTGCCCATCAGTGCAGCCTCATCAGCGTACATCATTGAAGGAGAAAAATTACCTGTTTGCAAAATTTTATAACAAAATATAAACAAATATATATATATTTTTTTAATTTGGTCTTTTTTTAACCAAAAAATAAAAACCGCAGAGGTGATCAAATACCACCAAAAGAAAGCTCTATTTGTGGGGAAAAAAATATAAAAATGTAATTTGGGTACAGTGTTGTATTGTCATTCAAAATGCATCAGCGCTGAAAGCTGAAAATTGGTCTGGGCAGAAGGGGGGTTTAAGTGCCCAGTAAGCAAGTGGTTAAGGTAAACCCTCCTATCGTTTTCAGCCAAGGAAGCTGCCATTTTGCATCTGTTTAATCTACAACTGCCATGATGCTGCACATGTGATCAGTTATGACACCAGCCATTGGACTGTTTGACAATTTGGTTGAGAGCACAACCAATGGGAATGATAAATTTCCGGCACGTGACATACATGAATCTGTTTTATGGATGGATTTACTTCCACTTTAACTGCCACCAATCAGATTTAAACCTGACTTGGGAGTTTCAATCTGATTGGTGATGCAGAAAGTAGAGAAAAATAACATTACACAGCACAAGTTTCAAGAAGTACAGTTGTACCAATAAAGTCAGCTGTGTGTGCAGTGAATTTGAGAAACGGAAACTTTCATGCAGTCTGATTGATATAATTTTCTGCTTGGAAATGCTCTTCAGCATGCAGGCACCATTTAAAGCATTCATATAAGCATAACATTCATCATTATAAAAACAAAATATACTTAAAATTGTATATTACAGCTTTAATAGCATTCATATTAATGTTAAAGTTGGTAAGGTAAGTCTTTTAATGTAAATGCTATCAAAAGAAAACCACACTAAAATGTTTTCCAGGGGCCAAGGAGAGCTGAGCTAACTCTGATATCAATTGGTCTGATGTTACTGTAAGTTTGTATCCAAAAATTGAATCCAAACTTTTGGTTGATCTATTAATTTCAACAAGTTTTTTTTTCCTTTGCTCAAAATGAAGCTCAGAACATTTGGCATATGGGCTTCCTTGGGGCAGAAAGGTGACAAGTCTGCAGATCCGCTATATGTTTTTTTTTCTGTCTGGGTTGGTTTTCCGGATCAGATGGGTGCTCAATGAGGGGATTCAAAAATCCTAAAGCTTTCACAATGCGCCAACCTAAAGGTGATCAGATCTGCAAAAGTGGGGCTTCTGCAGATCAAAGGATACTTTACTACATTTACAGTAAATTAAAAATCTATTGCCATGATGTGTCAGTGTATAATTTCTTAAAGGGGAGTTCCAGTCCCCCAAACATTTTTTTTTAAACACTGCTCTGTAACTGTCAAAACCTGTAAATGAACATTTCATACTTTTTGCACTTTTACTTTCTTTAAAAATAGTTATTTACTTACTCATCTCAGAAGCAGGCAGTTTCTGTTTTAGTTGTGGTCATCCGAAGCCCCCTCGTGTTAATTTCCTAGATTTCTGTGCAGTCATCTACCCATCATGCACCTGCAAATCTCGCACATGCTCAGTAATGCCTCAGGGAGGCAGTCCTTCTTCCTGACAGGTTGCTATGGCAATCTCGTGTCTGCGGAAGTTCGCGCCCCCAAGATATAGCAACCTGTCAATTACAACAAAGGCGAGAAGTCAGATTAGGCAGGTAATGCATCGGCATTCATAGGGGGTGTGGTCCAAACCCGGGTGACACCATCCTGATGGTGTTTTTAAATCATAATTTTATTTATTAAAATTGTACATCTCTGGCGTCGCTGACGTTCCTCATCGTTTTCTTTTATAATTGTTTTATAATCTGTGTGCAGGGAGAGAGAGAAGGGCTTTCAGAAGTTATCAGCGATGTCTGGGTGTGCGGGACATAGCAGCTATTGAACAACAGCCATTTACAGTGCCTTGCGAAAGTATTCGGCCCCCTTGAACTTTGCGACCTTTTGCCACATTTCAGGCTTCAAACATAAAGATATAAAACTGTAATTTTTTTTGAAGAATCAACAACAAGTGGGACACAATCATGAAGTGGAACGAAATTTATTGGATATTTCAAACTTTTTTAACAAATAAAAAACTGAAAAATTGGGCGTGCAAAATTATTCAGCCCCCTTAAGTTAATACTTTGTAGTGCCACCTTTTGCTGCGATTACAGCTGTAAGTCGTTTGGGGTATGTCTCTATCAGTTTTTCTGCATGCCTCACTGTGCCTTACTTTGCCTCACTGTGCCCATGCCTCACTGTGCCCATGCCTCACTGTGTCCATGACTAGACTGACATTTAACATGGGAGTCTATGGAAGAGGTGCCCGGCTTTGAAAAATCAGTGCTCCCCAGCTGTAGGTCCCCCAGACAAAAAACTTTGCACACTTGTAGAGGAGAAATGGGGCTATACGTGTGCCAAGGGGACCTACAACTGGCCAGTACCAGGTCCCCAAATTCACTGGAGAAATTACTGATTAACATGGGAGTCAATGGAAGGGGTGCCCGGCTTTGAAAAATCGGTGCTCCCCGATCGTTGGTTCCCCTGGACAACAAACTGCGCACACTTGTAGAGGAAGAGTGGGGCTACATGTGTGCTGGTACCGGGTCCCCAAGTCTAGGAGATCAAGTGCAAAAAGGTGACTTGAGTATAAGCCAAGGGGGGCATTTTCAGCACAAAAAAAGTGCTGAAAATCTTGGCTTATACTCGAGTATATACGGTAATTGAGTTTAAGATATGTTTAAAAGAAAATACCCTCTCTCCTCTGATCAGCATTTATTTTACATTTTTTCATAGGTTCAGGTTTCTTGGGCAGTACCCAATTCCCTTTTTTTTTTTTTAACAAATAAGCCTGACTAGCTTCTGTGGTGCTAGAAGAGCAAAGGGTGCCTGGGCAAATTATGAAGTGTTCTGTTGCTTCTAAACAATACTTATATGCTAAAGTTACTTTAATGATTGATTTGTCATATTCTACCTTTAGTTTTAATATCAGCTCTGATTTAAGGAATACAGCTGCTCATTGTGAAGGAAGGTCCCACAGTGACTTTTTATTACGCAGAGATAAGAATAATATATGGGATATATAGTATATTTTGCGGAGATACGTACAATATAAAGTCTTACTAATATGTGTCATTATAGATAACAGATATATCTTTTAAATAATTGATGTACTTTTTGGTCCAACCTATTTTCTGCATGATTTTAATTCCTCTCCCTAGTCATTTAAATGAGACAGACAAATTAAACAAAATAAATTATTCTTTGAACCCAATCCTCTAAAATAAATTACTTTTATGTAAAATCACTTAAATATCAAAGTAATTAAATTGTTATATTTTCTCTTGCTTTCATTTAATTCTAATTCTAATTAAGAAATGATTCAATAGCAATATGTATACTAGTCAGGAAATTATTTTATACGGTAATACTCTTCTATAGCCCTTTGTAATTATTATGTGATTCATTACCTACGGTATTTATTTTTAACAGCTACCCATGAAAAAGTTATTATAAATAAGATAATATTAAAAGCGGTCACTTTTTAAAGGGACAAGGTCCAAAGAATAGCCAATCAAGTGCAAAAAGTATTAAGATTTGTAATTATTAAGAAGTTTTGTTAACTTTTAATACCTAATTATAACACAGCTTCACCTTTTTACTACACAATGGACATCCATATACCGGTACATACTTACTTTTCATAGAAAACAGTCTCTATGTTTTTGGTAATCTAAGGATGGGCTGAACACCCCCCGATTCAGTTTGCACCAGAACAGGCAAACAATATGTGCAAACATGCAAACCCTATTAAAGTCTATGGGGCATGAACATGAAAAATCAAAAGTGCTCATTTTAAATGCTTATATGCAAGTTATTGCCATATAACTTGTATGGGGATCTGGGTACTGCCCCAGGGGACATGTATCAATGCAAAAAAAAGTTTACGTCTGGTGTACGTCTGTCCACGGCCAATCCCTACACGTTACGACACAGTCACACGTGACACGTGACACGTGGGCAGACGTACACCAGGAGTGACGTGAGACGGCACTGAGAACGCCACTGTTCATGTTTATGCACTCGTTTTATTTATCCCATGTAAGCGCATTTTTACCCTAATAAATGCTCCTTAAACTTTAATACTACACTATTGGAGGCCCTTTTCTTCTGTCCCCCTGTTGTTCCCGGGTATGGAGTCCATTTGGGTACTTAAAGGAGACGGGTTAAGGCTTTGGCTATCTGGACCGTGAGACGCTCAGAAAGTCCGTGGGATAGTATGTACATGTGGATTCATCTCTGATTGTACTGCTGATTGGATCCATTGGTGGGGTGAGAGTTCTAGGAGACCAGATTGAAGTTCTTTTGGTGCAGTTTCTCATTCCTCTCTGGGACTGGTGGACATCTACTTTTCTTCTTTAGCAGTTTTCACTGCCATCACACTTATGGACTTTATTATTTGTCTAATATTTGATTTACTTGGCTACTTTTAGAACTTCACACTTTATATCTAGGTTGTAGAGCATGAAGTCAGGTGGAAGGGTCTGTAAGCCTGTTTCCAAGAACTGTAAAAATCCCAAAGAAGCTGGCTTCACTGGATTATGAAAATGTCAGCGTAAGGTAAAATGAGGGGGGCTCTGACCTCTGGCAAAGACAGCTCACTGATTAATTGTACCTATTTCTTGTAGTTGCTGTGGAATTACAGTGTATCTCTATTTATAACTCTTTTTTTTTTTTTTTATGTGGGGAAGGGTTACACTTAGTGTTGAGTTTTTTTGCTTTTTGTGTCCCCGCTGGGAAAGTTTACTCCTCTGGTGACCACTGTTACTGACATGGAAAGTAAGGGGAGATACAACATTTTAGAACTGTCCCCATAAAAAGAGATATACTCCAATTAAGACACACATTAGGAATTTTCCTGACTTCTTGTACCTGGGAGCAAAAGGGAAGGAAAATTTCCCTCTGGTAAAAATACAGCAAATACAATGTTGGCAGGGATGTTAATCTTCTCCTTACTATGGCTAAAACAATACAACTTTTTGGATATGCATACACCTTAATTTAATTTAAGTAAATTGAAATGTGAGAATATAAAGAATTACTGTACTTTGGAAATTGGGATGGCTCCTGAATTATGGTATATATTCAGATGTAATCCTTATGCCCTGTACACACGATCGGTCAATCTGATGAGAACGGTCTGATGGATTTTTCCATCAGTTAACCGATGAAGCTGACTGATGGTCAGTCGTGCCTACACACCATCAGTTAAAAAAACGATCGTCTCAAAACGCGGTGATGTAAAACACAACGACTTGCTGAAAAAAACGAAGTTCAATGCTTCCAAGCATGCGTCGACTTGATTCTGAGCATGCATGGATTTTTAACCGATTGACGTGCCTACAAACGATCGTTTTTTTTCTATCAATTAGGTATCCATTGGTTAATTTTAAAACAAGTTTCACATTTTTTAACCGATGGATAAATAACCGATGGTGCCTACACACGATCGGTTTGGTCTGATGAAAACGGTCCATCAAACCGTTCTCATCGGATTGACCCATCGTGTGTACGCGGCATTAGAGTTCCAAAAAAGCATGTCTTGGCATTTTCAGCTTAATGTGATACACTATAGTACTTGGGATTATATAATTCATATTACGTATACTGTAAGTATCACTTTGGCATATATCTCCCACCAGGCCCTGCTAGTTACAATCTACGCCATTGTCCCCACATCCCTTTTTTTGTTCTTTTGGAAATTAGTTAGGAATATCATTCTTTATTACCAGGACCAGGTCATCGAGGCCAACCAGTTTCACATAGTAACCACTTATTAGCTGTGCAGTAATTGTGAAGCCCTAATGTCATGGGTAATGAGGTTTGGGTGATAAAAATCACTGTAGCTGTACTACGATTTGTGATCTCAAACTACAGCCTATAGCGTTGTAAACTACATCTGATTGGGTCTTATTACCATGTTCTTTGACCATGAGTGAAAACTTTAACACCATAACAAAATGTATTGGTAGGTAGTAAGAAGGTCTACATTAATACACAACAATCTATCTATAGTACAGACAAAAGGAAGAAAATCTCAGGTTAAATATAGGAATATCAAGTATATTTCTTAAAACATTAAAATACAAACAGCGAAACAAACAAAAATAGGACAAACATGTAAAAATTGCAATTGTAGGTATCTTAATATTTACCAGTGGGGTTGTGTGTGGGCCCAGATTAGATGCATCTCTTCTCCTTCTGTCATCTCAGTTTTAAACTTAAACTAATAAAGACCCATTTCTAATAGAATTGCACAGTCACAACCTGATTGGTGGAACTATCTTACCCTTCACCTTCTGGGCGTATCTCATCCAGAATTGGACAATTCCCCCATCCCTTGACTTAGTATAGCTCAGCCCCTCACTAGCACCTCCTCTCTTGGGAATTAGGTCAGGTCATCACCTTCTCTTAAATGGGGCATTAGTTATTCAAGGTCATATCCTGGGCAAATTGTCCACTCCTGAACAGATGGCAATATTCTCTACACATCAGAGCCTTTTATGAAGTGGATAAACGGGTTAGTTAACCAAGGGGTCCAAGAGGCCTGATCTAGTTAATAATCTCAGCCCTGTAAGATCTCCGATTAAATCTTGTCATTTTCTCTCATCTGAGTTTACGATGGGTAAATAGCAGAGCCTCTCCCATATCACACACACCATTACATTCTGTCACTTCAAAAGGAACTGGTTAATCAATTTAGCTCTGTATACTAAAGCCTACCTTCTCATATATTAACTCATAAAGTAAAAACAAAATTTCATACCAACTAATCCTCTCTTGTTCAAAGATATATATATATATATATATATATATATATATACACACACACAAATATTCACAGTTGCTAATGGAGATTACACATAAACTCCTAAGGCAACAGTGTGGTATGGATTTTAAGAGGGTACACCCTGCAAAAAGAAAAAAAAATAATGAAGAGTTCTTCAGAAATCGATTCCAAACTCTCACCAGGCCAGAAAAGGAAAGATGAGTCAGTGGCCTCCTCCTCCTGAACCATACCAGACCACATGCCCTCAACATGACATGGTACCTTGCAAGGGAGGACCACCTTGTAAAAGTACCTTGTACCCATATTGATAAGACAAGGGGCTCTCTACCCAGTGTGTATAGGGGTCATCATGCAGGGTCTTATTGGAATCTGGATCCCCCCAAACAAAAAATAAATAAATAAACAGGCAATAGTATAACATGATCAACTTCTGCTGATTCTCCTTGCTGAATGCCAGATTCCCAACTAACAGCTGGGTTGTAAAAAAATAGCCTGGTCATATTTGGTCAGTGGTGTCAGCCACCCTTTTGTGTACATCTTGCCGTCAACTACATTTTTACAAGTTTTTCAAGATTTCCTCTGAAGACAAGATAGATGTAAATTAAGTTACTGGTTGGCAATCGATCTGGGTTTGGCTAAAGCGGCATTTCATGTTACATGTAGCCTCATCCCATCCACTGCCTGTCATCACCCGGCCGAGAGAGGTGTTGTTTGGAGCCACAGCCATCTTGCCACTTCTGAAAGCTGCTGATGATTATGTTCCAGCCTAAAGCTGCACGTCCATCAAGAACTCTGCTTTAATTAGTCACATGCCTGCCGAGCTCTGCAGCCTCACGGTGATCCATTTAGAGGTCTTTATGAGTATATGACAAGCCTTGATCCACTTTTATTTTGTGAGTGCATTTTTAATTGTCTTCTATACTTTTTAAAATAAATTGCTACACCGAAATGGAGACACCCTGTTTTGTTTTTTGTTTTACCATACACACATTGTTACTGTCAAGAGTGTAGCAAAAGAAACATAATTGCTTCTCAAGAAGCAGAGGAGGAATAGCAAAGCTGGTAAGGTGCTTGAGCTATAACTGCTACTATATCCAATAGGTACCGCATATTACCTGGAGTTACCACAAATGTATGGTTTGAATACCCGAGCATATGTGATTGAAAGAATTTGTGAGTAAACCATATTCACAGACTCTCTCTCTTTTTATTGGTTTCTATTTCTATATAGGAGGACATACAACATCATTAAATACCGTAGCCTTTGTGGCCTTAGATTAGCAATGCCATTAAAGGCTTCACACAGGGAACATCATTGTTAATGACTGGAAATGATCACTGCCGGTGGCCTTATAGTCCCTTTCTCAGATTATAGACTTATGGTGTATGCTATCTCACTTATTTAATGGGTTTCCCTGTAGCGCAGTATTGCATACATGGAGATTGAATTTCCACATTTGTCTCACACCAATATAATGATGAGCTGAGAAGAATCTGCTAATAGTCTTGATTTGGATCTTACATAATTTATGGGACAATGCAGCAATGATATTTTTTTTTTTTTGCTAGACACATTGATATGATCGTGGGAGATTTTTATGAGCACAGGATAAGTTTCCAATTGGATTATTTGTTTTTAACCCTTTTCACTACCACAGGAGTTTTTGTGTTTTTTGCTACATGTTTAATGATTTGTATCAGTAGTCATGCCCCTATGAAGTGCCACATCCAAACTAACTAGACAGAAGAGGATGTCCCCTAAGTGGACTTTAAAGGCACTAGTGTAATTCATTGAAAAAGTATAATTTATTAAACATGATAAACAAGGTAAAAACAGATTGCATTGGAAAAGTTGCTGTGTACAAAATACAAAGTCACCACATAGATGGTTTATAAGGCCCTCGTAGTTTACCCAACGTGTTTCAGAGTGTCAATGTTTTTTTCTTCAGGGGTGTTATGAGAAAATCAATAATACATCTACAATATAGTGGTCGCAAACGGTCAGAAAAGATATATACCAGTCAACAGTGTAGTATAATATATATATATATATATATATATATATATATATATATATATATATATATATATATATATATATATATATATATATATATATATATATATAAATAAGAAATAATAATATGTGTTTAAGCAAGCTCATGTATATTGTGGTGGTATCACAAGTGATACATTCCAATAGAACTATTTAAAAACAAAGAACAGACGACAGAACTGTGTCTCCAATATTTTTCTGTTATGAGTGGCTGATCTTGACAGCCTGCATTGGTATTGCACAGAAACAATGGAATTTGAGACCTGGATAATGCTGGGCTCCCATAAAGGGGGTTTGGACAGCTAAAGACACTAAAGCCTAAGATGACATCACCCTATAAATAAGGTAATAAGAAGTATACAAATAAGTAGGGTTTTAGAACATGTTGGATTCAAGTTGTTCCTATATATATAGAATGAAACAACACACACACATATATATATATATATATCCTATCTGTGCCAGATATGAGCAGGCTGGTGGTGGAAGAATAGTTTGGAACTATGCAGTAGGTATACAGTATACTCGATATCCACATTTATTTTAGTTCAATATCATTATTAGAACTATCTGGTTTGAGAATTAAATAGATCTCAAACATGTTAGAACCTGATGTACTGTATATTAAATATATATATATATATATATATATATATATATATATATATATATATATATATATATATATATATATATATAGATTAATATGTATCAGCGCACATACAAACCAATCCATGGATGGATATAGATGTAGTCACTATATCTATATAGGCCACCTATTGATTAGATCACCCTATTATAAAACTTGGTATAGAGTTGAAAGATATACATATAAAATGCCCATGTAATCCTTATTCCTAAGAATCACTATTGTTCCATAGGTATATGTAATGCAATTATGTAATGCCTCACTGCAGCCAGCAGTCATATTGTAAGTTATGGTTAGAAACAAATGGCCCAATAAAACAAACATATCTACTAAAGTCTTACCTAAATAAAAAAAGGCAGTCACATGGAGACACGTCCTGGCATCCAAACACTCGGGTGGATCTCAGCCATGGCTCCCAGGGTGTCTAAATATACTCCTCTCCCTCCAATTACAGCTGTGTTCAGCTGTGCCTGAGAGGGAGAAAGAGATCAGGAGCACGACCGGCACAGAGGGCTTCTCCGGAGGACAGCGCATGCCCGTCGGAGTAGCAAGATGAAGGCCAGAGGAGGTGATAAACCATCTGTAGTCTCCATAAAGAGCCACCACAGGTTGCTTATTTAGAGTTACAGAGGGAGGTCTAGTACTAGAATTATTGCTCTTGCTCTAATATTCACAGCGTAAGTAACCTGTGTGTATCTGATGCTGATACTAGCCACTGACCTCAGCGCATGTCCATGGTGTAATTACGGTAATATGTGTTCTGTTTTATTGGGATGAGGTGGCAACTTTAAAAACTCCTCCTGAGAATGGGGATACCATATGTGTAAGGCCCCGTACACACGACCAGTTTCCTCGGCAGAATTCAGCTTCCGACCGAGTTTCTGGCTGAATTCTGCCGAGGAAACTGGCCGTGTGTACACTTTCAGCCGAGGAAGCCGACGAGGAGCTCGGCGAGGAAATAGAGAACATGTTCTCTATTTCCTCGTTGTTCTATGGGAGCTCTCGTCCCGCCGAGCTCCTCGGCGGCTTCAGGGCTGAACTGGCCGAGGAACTCGATGTGTTTGGCACGTCGAGTTCCTCGGCCGTGTGTACGAGGCTTAAGACTTTTTGAGATGCAGTGAAATACCAAAATTAATAGCAAAACTTTTTTAACCCAGCCCTCTTGAAAGTTACCGTGATTTGTGAAATAATCATGATAAATAGGGCATTTATCAACAGTGCAAAAAGTAATACACCAGCTTTGCACCGGTAAATATAGGTATAAAACCACAAATAGATTGTAGATTAATTTAGGATGCAATGCAACTGACTATTAACCTTGTGACAATGAGAATAGTATTAATTTTCCTCTATTTTAGAGGTCATTATTAAATAATTTGCATTTTATTGTAGTGCTCATGTCTTTAATTAACCATTCTCATAAAAGAATAATGAATTACAGAAAAAAAAAAATCTGAAAAAAATGACAGACAGTTTGGGGCAGACAGCTTGTCTCAAAAAATGTTAATTACTGTAACTTTTGTGGTGGTCATAAATTAGGGAAATATATTATCCACTGTTAGTCATCATTAGTGAATAAAGTTTTCAGGAAAGTCAGAAGCTAAAGGGCTTAGCCTAACCATCTTTAAAATATTAACGTGTTTCTGTGACAGTAATGCCTTTCTAAGCATAAGAGAAATTTTAATGACATAATTTTTATAAACTAGCTATAACAATTGAAAATAATAGTCCAGTCGGATTGATAAAATATTGCCACATAGGATTTTTTAGCCACTTTATAGAACATATAAAGACAACTGTTAAAAAATGTACAAAATGTATTCATCATGATTTAAATATTACATAAAACCAATATGGTAATTGATACAATATACAAAAACCGTTCTCAACATTCAGTAGGCAAGTGTAACTGATTTACCCAAGGTTTACATCTCTGCGTTTTTGCGGCCCACGTTTGCCCAGGCACGGTAGCCCTTTTACTCGAATAAGCTGCCAAGCCTGTATTGCATCCCATAGGGAAATTTCCCTGTGGTTCCTGCATTCCTGCAAATGTGCTAAGTTTTTACATGCGTGAGGGGGGGGGCAGTTGGGTTAATTTTCCGCACCCAAAAATCCAAACCAATATTAAATTTGTAGCTATAATAAGTGTAAATTCATTTTAGTGACAAAGAAAAAAATCTAATTCAGTAATACACTTGGATCCAAGCTCACATTCAATCCTTTTTTTTATTATTTAAATGGTTTGGACACAGATTTTGACCCCTCTGTTTTATCCTAGATAAAACTGTTGTGATATGCGTTGGTTGGTTGGTCCAACTAGATAAGTATGATCCAGCAGGGCTCGAGTCCTGCGGGAACGCGTGGGAACGGCGTCCCTGCACTTTTTTGACAGCAGGAACGCGCGTTCCCTTAGCAGGACTTTGACCCTCCGCGATTGCACTACACCCGCGGTGGCAGCGCCACGGGATTAGGCAATCGCGGAGGGTTCTGCAGTGATCAGCTGAATCGGATGCAAGGGGGAGGGGGTGTGCAGGCGGGTGTAGGGTGACCGCTGCACATACCATCCCCTCCTCTCATGGCCGCGGGCTGTCTGTGTGATCTCGGATGTCACACAGGCACAGCCAAACAGCAGCGTGAAGCCGCCTCCCCCTCCTTCTAGTTTATGTGTAAACAGGGGGAGGAGACCTGCCGTGCATCATGTGCCGCCACGATCTGAGGTACTGAACGGGGGTGCACTGAAGCGGGGTGTCTGCCTTCTATGGGGGGGGGTGTCTGCACTGACGGGGGGTGTCTGCCTTGTATGGGGGGGGTGTCTGCACTGAAGGGGGGTGTCTGCCTTGTATGGGGGGGGGGTGTCTGCACTGAAGGTGAGTGCACTGAAGGGGGGTGTCTGCCTTGTATGGGGGGGTGTCTGCACTGAAGGGGGGTGTCTGCCTTGTATGGGGGGGGGTGTCTGCACTGAAGGTGAGTGTCTGCCTTGTATGGGGGGGGGGTCTGCACTGAAGGGGGGTGTCTGCCTTGTATGGGGGGGTGTCTGCACTGAAGGCGAGTGCACTGAAGGGGGGTGTCTGCCTTGTATGGGGGGGTGTCTGCCTTGTATGGGGGGTGTCTGCCTTGTATGGGGGGGGTGTCTGCACTGAAGGGGGGGTGTCTGCCTTGTATGGGGGGGGGGGTGTCTGCACTGAAGGTGAGTGTCTGCCTTGTATGGGGGGGGTGTCTGCACTGAAGGTGAGTGCACTGAAGGGGGGTGTCTGCACTGAAGGGGGGTGTCTGCACTGAAGGGGAGTTCTGCACTGTACAGGGGTGTCTGCACTGTAGGGGATGTCTGCACTGTACGGGGGGGTGCACTGAAGGGGGGCGCACTGAAGGGGTGTGTCTGCACTGTACGGAGGGTGCACTGAAGGGGGTGTCTGCACTATACGGGGGGTGCACTGAAGGTGGGTGTCTGCACTGTACGGGGGGTGCAATGAAGGTGTGTCTGCACTGTACGGGGGGTGCACTGAAGGTGTGTCTGCACTGTACGGGGGGTGCACTGAAGGTGTGTCTGCACTGTACGGGGGGTGCACTGAAGGTGTGTCTGCACTGTACGGGGGGTGCACTGAAGGTGGGTGTCGACTCTGCACTATACAGGGGGTGCACTGAAGGTGGGTGTCTGCACTGTACGGGGGGTGCACTGAAGGGGGTGTCTGCACTGTACAGAGGGGTGCACAGAAGAGGGGTGTCTGCACTGTACGGGGGTTACACTGAAGGGGGTCTGTACTGTACAGGGGGTACAATGAAGGGGGGGTCTGCACTGTACAGGGCGCTACACTGAAGCAGGGTCTGCACTGTACGGGGGGCTACACTGAAGTGGGTGTCCGCACTGTACTTCCACGGATGCATTGGTGAACAGTGGCAATTTATTAACCCCTTTTTGTTGCATTAGTGACACCAGTGTAAGTGTTTATTACCTCTATTTGGTGCAGCATGAAAGGGTTCATAAACACTGACACTAGTGTCACTAATGCAGAAAAAAGGGGTTAATTACCTGCCACTGGTCATTAATGCATCAGTGGCCAGTGGTGTATTTGATACTACCCACCCCCATACACTCCGCACCCATCTCATCTACATACCACGACCCCCATACACTCCGCACCCATCTCATCTACATACCACCCACCCCCATACACTCCGCACCCATCTCATCTACATACCACCCACCCCCATCTTTTTTTTTTTTTGGTAGGGGAGTGGATCTTAGGTGGGAGTTCCCACACTTTTTTCCCCAGGACTTGATCAAAGCAAATTCGAAACCTTTGTGGGCTCTGCTATGCTGACTTCCATATGTTCAGCCTTTTACAATACCTCACAGCCAGTCAGAAGTGATTACAACTTGGAAAACAATTCCTATACAAAAGTATTGTGATAGTACAAGCTCAGTTTTTTGTATATACTTATAGAAGAATCCATCTCAGTGCTGCAGTGCTGTTCCAGAACTTTTCAGAGTGATTCTCATTTCTAAAAACACTAGGAATTTGGGTGTTTGACAACAATAGCTTACACTAATGTACAGTATGTTACTCTATTTACTCATAAGTCTTAGGCCTTGTACACACGACCGAATCTGTCCGCTGATACTTGTCAGCGGACCAGTTTCAGCAGACAAGTTCGGTCGTGTGTACGGCCGACCGGACAGGTTTCCAGCGGACATTTGTCCAGCCGACCAGTTTCAGCAGACAAGTTCGGTCGTCTGTATAGACTCACCGGACATGTCCGATCGGCCGCCATCCCTCGTATGCGTCGAAGTGATTCGACGCATGCGTGGAAGCATTGACCTCCCAGGGTCGCGCACGTCGCCGCGTCATCGTCGCGGCGACAGCGCAGCCACGTCGCGACATGTCACCGCGTTTGTTTTCCGCTGGGATTTTGGTCTGATGGTGTGTCATCAGACCAAAATCCGGCAGCGGACATGTCCGATGAAAACGGTCCGCGGACCGTTTTCATCGGACAGATCCGCTGGTGTGTACGGGGCCTTACAGTCTCCGACAACCATTTTCTAAGATAGACATACAGTCCTATTTCTTACCTCAGCAGACCTCTCTCCAGCGATGTTGCTCGAGAGACTCAGCTCTCCAGGACCCTCTCTGCTCATTGGCTGAGATGGTAGCGAAGTGCCATTGTCTCCCACTGCTGTCAATCAAAGACAGTGAGCCAATGAGGAGAGAGGGGCGGGGCCATCTGAATGGACACTGGGAGCTGTGGCTCGGCTTTGGTGCCCCCATAGCAAGCTTCTTGCTGGGGGGGCACTCAAAAGGAGGGAGGGGCCAGGAGCGCTGAAGAGGGACTCGAGAAGAAGAGGATCTGGGCTGCCCTGTGCAAAACCAATGCCCAGAGCAGGTAATTATTTTTTGTTTGATGTTTAAAAAAAAAAAATACTATTATTAATTTAAAGTGAATGTAAACTAGAGTCATGAAATTTGACCTTGGCACATATATCTGTAGTGTTTACTTATCTCTTGCCAAACACCAAGTCCTGTGTCTTTCTGCTGTTTCGTTCTTCTGTTATAAGCATGATAACTTCTGACAAGTTCTTCAAGAAGGGAGATAAATACAGACTGAAATGTGTGTCACGGGTAGGTACTGTAAATAGGTTAGCAGAGAGCTTGTCTTGTCACAGCACAGGTCTTAATTCAAAAAAGTTAATTATTTCCAAAAAGAGTGTGTTTTTAAGACCGCTGCAGAAATACGGTGAGACAAAAAGTATTGCAATGACCGCCATTTTATTCTCTAGGGTGTTAGAAAAAAATATATTTATAATGTTTGGGGGTTCTAAGTAATTTTCTTGCAAAAAAAAAAAAAAATTCTCCCCTACTGTCTTTTCCATAAATAGTGGTCCAGGGACACAAACGGAAAGGAATCATCCCTACTAGTATCTACTATTTAAGCTGCCAATAATCCAATTTTGTTCTGCTCCTTGAAAGCACATACAGTAAATGCACAAAATGGAGACTCCTTATCTACTAAAATATACATAAAAAATAATAAAATCCTATACAAAAATGTATGTATTTTAAAATTACACATATTTACAAAGACTGTGGGTCCCCCTTCATATCAATTGGCATGACATAAACCAGAACTAAACTCTCTCATTCAGCGTTCACTATTTTTAATCCTTATGCTGCTAGCATGAGTTATTAGTAAATTATATCAGTTTTAAACTGTTGTATTTTTTACATTTCTTCAGTTACTTCCTGGTTTCCAGGCCGAGGCAAATGATGCCATACATCCCAAGAGTCTTGATGATGGGAGGAGGGGTTTTCTCAACGAAGAACACACTCCTGCATTCATGCCTGAGCTAAGGGCTGATGATTCCAGGAAGTTAAAGAAGAAGTAAAGACTGCCTCTTTTTTTTGGTCACCTGCAAAGTAAAGGCATAATCTGCTAGTATGCATTGCATACGAGCACATTATGTGAAACTTACCTGCAAACAAAGCCCTTGTCGTCCCTGCTGGAGGCCGCATCCATCTTCACCCATCTTCCTTCAAGACCCACGGACTTCCAGCTGTGTGACTGGCTAGAGTACCGTGACTTCACTCCCACGTATGCACACGGGAGCTGCTGATTATGGGACAGGGCCCTGAATAAATGGCATGGGCGACCGTTCCTTCAGATAAAATGCGCCGATGACATCATTGGCGCTGTTTACAGTAAATATCTCCTAAACGGTTCAAGTTTAGGAGATATTTACAGTATCTATAGGTAAGCATTATTATAGGCTTACCTATAGGTACAAACATTAAAAGGAAAATTGACTTCCTCTTTAAAGCAGAAGTGCAGTCAAACCCTCAATATACTTAAACCTGCTCCCATCCCCATTTTAAGCCAATTCTAACTACAGGCATACCCCACTTTTAAGTACACAATGAAGTTTATTTACTAAAGCTGGAAAGAGCAAAATCAGGCTCACTTCTGCATAAAAACCAATGAGTTTCCAGGTTTTATTGCCAAAGCTTAATTGAACAAGCTGGAGTTAGAAGCTCATTGGTTTATATGCAGAAGTGAGCCTGATTTTGCGCTTTCCAGCTTTAGTAAATAAACCCCATTGTTTCCTTTAAAGTGGGGTATGCCTGTACCCTGTAAAAGAAAGATGTATATACTTTTCTAAGTTTGCTCTAGTTCAGTCACATCATCAGCTCCCAGCACTAGCTTCAGTGTAGAGGAGGGGCAGCCAAAAACGGATGCCCGTAGTAAGCCTATGGGTGAACTCCCCACCCAGGCTCTGCAGCTGTTGTTTGCAAACTCTCATTTTCACTGAATCCGGCCGCTGGGGAGATCATGTGATGGAATCAGAGCGCCGAAAGTGTAGGTAAGCATAAGCATATTTCTTAACAGGGTAGTTAAAATAGGCTTAGAATGAGGGCGGGAACAGGTTTAGGTTCAATAAGGATTAGACTAGACTTCAAACTCAAATGCTACATGAAACATCTGCCTTTACTCAAAGTGACCATGACCAGAAATGCTAGGTGATATTTTAGTAAAATAAAAACATGGAGACATAGATGGATGGAAGTTTGCTTTAAATACTAAAAGTAAATTAAATAGCGTGCACCCATTTGCGAGAGGGGGAGACAACCAAAGACAGGCAGAACGGAGATCTGCCAGTGTAAACAAACAGATCCCCATTCTGTTAGGGGAGGAGAGATAGATCTTCTGGGCCAGATTCACAAAAGAGATACGACGGCGTATCTCCTGATACGCCGTCGTATCTCTGTTTTAGGGGCTTCCTAACTATGCGACTGATACATAGAATCAGTTACGCATAGTTTGCCCTAAGATCCGACAGGTGTAATTGAATTACACTGTCGGATCTTAGGATGCAATACCTCGGCTGCCGCTGGGGGGAGTTTGCGTCGTAAACCAGCGTCGGGTATGCAAATTAGTACTTGCGGCAATCCACGACGGTTTTTCGCGTTCGCTACGTCGCTGCTAGTCTAGTTTCCCGTCGCAAAGTTAGTCGTTGTTTTAGCTGCCCTAACTTTACACAGCCCATGTTAAAGTATGGCCGTCGTTCCCGCGTCAAAATTCAAAACAAAAATTTCTTGCGTAAGATGTCCGGGAATACTAAAGTACGCTACGCACGTCACCGTTCGAAAAAATGACGTCACTTCACGCAAAGCACGGCGGGAAATTCAAAAGTGAGCATGCGCAATAGGTCCGGCGCGGGAACGCGCCTAATTTAAATGGCACACGCCCCTTTGAATTACGTGGGCTTACGCCGGAGGTCGCCGGCGTAGGTTTTCATTGCAAGTGCTTTGTGAATCAGGCACTTGCGATGAAAACTTGCGGCGGTGTAACGTATCTACGATACGTTACGCCGTCGCACTTCTACGTGAATCTGGCCCTCTGTTCCTAGTGATTAGGAACAGCAATCTCTCTCCTCCTTCAGTCAGCCCAACCCCCATACGGTTAGCAACGCCTCCCTGGGTACACAGAGCCCCTTGATCGCCCCCTAGTGTTATCCCCTTCCCTGCCAGTGACATTTATACAGTAATCAGTGGTTATTTTTTGCTCTGATTGCTGTATAAATGTCAATGGTCCAAAAAAGTGTCAGATTTGTCCACCACAATGTCGCAGTCCCACTAAAAATCGCAGATCACCGCCATCACTAGTAAAAAAATAAATCTATCCCATAGTTTGTAGATACTGTACTATAACTTTTGTGCAAACCAATCAATATACGCTTGTTGCAGTTTTTTTTTTTACCAAAAATATGTAGCAGAATACATATTGGCATAAACTGAGGAAGAAATTCGTTTTTTTACATTTACATTTTTTTTTTGGATATTTATTTTAGCAAAAAGTAAAAAATATAGTTTTTTTTTAAATAGTTTTTTTTTTGTTTATAGCACAACAAATAAAAGCCACAGAGGTGATCAAATACTACCAAAAGAAAACTCTATTTGTGGGGAAAAAAGGACATACATTTTGTTTAGGTACAACGTCACGCGACTGCGCAATTGTCAGTTAAAGTGACGCAGTGCCGTATTGCAAAAAATGGCCTGGTCATTCAGGGGGAAATTCCATCCAGTCCTTAAGTGGTTAAGCTTGAACATAAATCCCGTCCCATGCCTGCATTTCTGAATGCTACAGAGGCCAGTGACCATCAGTACCATGAGGCATTATTGCTATAATAAGGAAACGTTTATAATCAATGAAATAAAAGAACAAACAGATTCAAAGATTATATTTACACACATAAAGTATGCCATCGCCTTTATGCACATCTAGACATCCTTTGATGTTAATTGGAAGCACAGAAAGAAAGATAAAGCTAAACCAATTACAGTATGGTTTTGCCATAACAGCTAGGTTTATCATAAGAGTCTCAGTATTAAATCTTCTTGAATGCATAATCCTCACACCTCTAAGCACCTTCTCAATTCTAAGGAAAATGTGTTTTAGCAGGTTGGCTAAAAGATATTAAGGAAAGACTGAAATGCTGAGGGCTTAAGGAATGTGCCTATTTACTTACAAACAAAGGATAAATGGCTTTTGAGATGAATGTAATACATATGTGTTTGAAGATACATTTCACAAAAGTGTATTTGATGGATGGGATATTAAAGGTAACATGCAATAACGTCTGTTATATATTGTTTTGCAGCCAGATAAAAATATAGAAAGTGGTTATAAAGTAGAACTAAAAATAAAAATGAGAGTTGCAGAGATTACGGGCTAGATTCAGAGACAGTTACGCCGGCGTATCAGTAGATACGCCGTCGTAACTCTGAATCTATGCCGTCGTAAATTTAAGCGTATTCTGGAAACCAGATACGCTTAAATTAGGCTAAGATACGAGTGGCGTAAGTCTCCAGCGTAGAATATGCAAATGAGCTGGATGCGCCGATTCAGAAACGTACGTGCGCCCGGCGGATTTTTTTACGTTGTTTGCGTAAGGCTTTTTCCGGCGTAACGTTACTCCTGCTATATGAGGCATAGCCAATGTTAAGTATGGACGTCGGGACAGCGTCGAATTTTGCGTCGTTTACGTCATTTGCGTAAGTCGTTCGCGAAGAGGGCTTTGCGTAAATTACGTTCACGTCGAAAGCATTGACTATTTGCGACGTGATTCAGAGCATGCACACTGGGATACGTTCACAGCCGGCGCATGCGCCGTTCATGAGAAACGTCATTTACGTGGGGTCATGTTTTATTTGCATAAAACACGCCCACCTCTTGACAATTTGAATTAGGCACGCTTACGCCGGCAGATTTACGCTACGCCGCCGCAACTTACGGAGCAAGTGCTTTGTCAATACTGCACTTATGCCTAATGATGGCTTGCTTTACTGATAGTGACAGCTCTTTGGATATCATATTGAGAGTTGACAACAGATTCCAAATGCAAATAGCACACTTGAAATGAACTCTGGTCCTTTATCTGCTCCTTGTAAATGGGATAATGAGGGAATAACACACACCTGGCCATGGAACAGCTGAGCAGCCAATTGTCCCATTACTTTTGGTCCCTTAAAAAGTGTGAGGCACATATACAAACTTGTAATTCCTACACTGTTCACCTGATTTGGATGTAAATACCCTCAAATTAAAGCTGAAAGTCTGCAGGTAAAACACATCTTGTTCGTTTTAATTTCAAATCCATTGTGGTGATGTATAGAGCCAAAAAGATTAGAATTGTGTCGATGTCCCAATATTTATGGACCTGACTGTTTGCAGAGATTTGGTATGCGATATCCCAATATGCATTGGGAAAGCAACAAGTGAAATGGAAAGACGTCCTCAGGCAGTCACTTAGATCCCTTTTACACTGAGGCAGTTTTCAGGTGCTTTAGCGCTAGAAATGGCCTCTGGAAAGCACCTAAAAACCGCCTCCCATTCATTGCAGTGTGTATTTTCACACTGGGGTGGTGCGCTTGTGTGTGCCCTTCTTCAAGGTCCAAGCAGTACTAATACACAAAGCAGAATGTTAAGTAGGACAATCTCTGAGAGAAAAAAGTGCAAAAAAAAAAAAGATAGTTAACAAGAAAAGGCAGGGAGAAAGCGAGGGGGATTAACAGTCACAGAGGTTCTAATGATTTAGAAGACCCAGGTCCACATGTAGCCCATTATCATTCAAATAGAATTATCGTTCTTAGTTCAAAAGTTTTCCTTTAATGACTAGTTTTAAAGTTCCAGCTTTAAACTAAAAAATACATATCTTCTATATTTTGGTCTGGTTGTGAGAAATGATATCCTACAGGTGTGCCGAAAACATCTTTCTTATGTTCCTTGATGGTGTGTCTGTGTACATTCATTCTAGTTTGTAGTTTCTGGCATTTTTCGCCAACATGAGATTCTTTTTGATGGGGACACACCCCAAAAGCTTGTCCTAAAAATTTGGATGTTACTGCCAATAAAAAACGTATAACACAGACAGTACTCAATTGTTCCTAAATAAATGTGGTAAGTTTTGGTGTCAAAACTTGGTGGTTACAAATGTTTGAAACTGGAAACTCATCATCCAATTATCTCATAAACATGAATCACGAGATTACTTGTTCTTTCACTTTATACAGTGGCGTTGCTAGGGGTGCGGAGGAAACTGAGGAAAAAAAATAGTTTTTTGGAAAAAAATTGGGATATTTATTACAGCAAAAAGATATTGTGTTTTTTTCAAAATTGTTGCAAAAAATTTAAACCGCAGAGATGATCAAATACCACCAAAAGAAAGCTCTATTCATGGGGGGAAAAAAAGAAAACCGATTTTGTTTGGGTGCAGCGCACGACTGCGCAATTGTCAGTTAAAGCGACGCAGTGCCGTATTGCAAAAAATGGCCTGGTCCCCTTCCAGGGATGTGGTGGATAAGGTAATGTAAATGAACCAAGCTATTCAGCAACTGAAAATGACTCTGATATGTACTGTGTAACTTATTGCAGCTTAACACAAGCACTAGAAATGAAGGCAGTAAAGAATTGCAAATCATTTAGAGCTAACCAATCCTTATGCCAATAAAATCTGGGTTCAAAAGAATGGCAGAACATGCAGTGCGGTTAAAATAACTGTTTGTTGTGCACAACTATAATGGAAATCCTTAGTAAATAGGCTTTATTGTAAGAGGAGGCAGCCTGCCACTTTTATAATGAGCCATTCAGTGCACTAAATGTTACATATGACTGTTAAAGAGCATAGAACTGCCAGTCCAGCTGTGCAACATATCTTCATTATAAGCACTGCACAGCAAAGAAATGTGAGAGCTCATCTTTTAACCACTTCAGCCCCGAAAGAATTTACCCCCTTCCTGACCAGATCATTTTTTGTGATTCGGCACTGCGTAGCTTTAGCTGACAACTGCGCGACCATGCGACGTTGTATCCAAACAAAATGTACGTCCTTTCTTTTGGTGGTATTTGATCATCTCTGTGCTTTTTATTTTTTGCACTATAAACAAAAAATCTGCTTTTTTTATCGTGACTGCGACATTATGGTGGACAAATCAGAAACTTTTGACACTATTTTGGGACCATTGTCATTTATACAGCGATCAGTGCTATAAATAGTCACTGATTATTACTGTATAAATGACACTGGCAGGGGTTTCCCGTGATGCGCCAGAGGGGGCGGGGTCACCCGTGACACCACAGGGAAGCCACCGGAAACCCCCATATGTCAGAACGGGGCGGGGTCACTCATCCACGTCACGGGTGGCCCCGCCCTTGGGTTTAAAAGAAACGTCACACGGCTCACACGTCATTCGTCCGGGAGCCTTCTATGGAGGAGGCTGTATCGTTCATATCAGCGGATATCCGCGAGTAGCACCGAGTAGTGGCGGGTAGCGCGGGTCCGGATCATGGAAGGATTTACATTGCCGGAATTATTATAATTTTTTTTTATTAAAGCACTTTTCCCAAGCTGTCTGTGTGTTTTTTTGACTTTTTTGATGCTTTTGTTGTGAAATGGTAGAGGTACAATGTACAACGTTACCAATTCACATGGGGGGCCGGAATCTGGGGGTCCCCTTTTTTAAAGGGGCTTACAGATTACGATAAAAAATGGCAGGGATTCCCCTTAATATTCATACTAGACTCAAAGGGCCTGTTAATGGACCGGGGGGATCCCTGTTGTTTTTTTTACTTTTACCGGGACCGACAATTCATGAACAGCCACTAGTAGTTTTAAATGACTTTTTTTCCTTCAGAAATTACACTTTGACAATGACAATAACTTGCATATTAACCTTTAAAATTTGCACTTTTGATTTTTCATGTACGTGTCCCATAGATTTTAACGGTGTTTGCGTGTTCAAACCAATTTTTTGCCTGCTGGCATGTTCTGGTGCAAACCGAACTGGGGGGTGTCCGGCTCATCCATACTGTTGTGCAATCCCACAGTGTTGAAGCTACGCAAGGTCACCTCCCTTAGAGAACAAATCAAATCAGTACAGCTTGGAAGAGCAGCTAAATCAATACTTTGGACGAAACAAAAATGTTATGAATATTCCAATAAGCCCCATAGGATGTTAGTCAATAAATTGAGCCCACGCCCATTCAATTTATTTGCCGACTTTCTTTTCCAAGCTGATGGATCTTGAACCCATTGCCCCCAAGAGATGTCCAAAATTGTTGGTAAATTTTACCATAAACTGTACAAATGTCTAACCCCTGACAACCATTGTAATTTTACCCAAGAACATTTTGAGGAATTATTCTCCAACCTAAAGCTTCTAAAACTGTCTGCGTCAGACCTGGCTAGCTTAAACACAGACATAACTGCGGAAGAACTCTGACTTAAAATTAAAGGCCTCCCTTTACATAAGTCACCTGGCCCGGATGTGTTACCCTACTTTTACTATAAAATCTTCTTTGACATACTATCCCCCCATATGCTGACTCTCTATGGTTCCCTACTCAAAGGCCAACCCCCACACCCCAAATTCTCCCACTTCTACATTTCTCTCATCCCAAAACCCAGTAAGGACCCTTCCATTTCAGATAATTTAAGGCCCATAGCCCTTTTAAACTCAGACTGTAAAATATTCACAAAAATCCTTGCATCCTGACTCTCTAGACTTATCCCTAAATTGATCAATAGGGACCAAGTGGGATTTGTCCCCAGCAGGCATGCAGGGGCAACACCCGCCGCACTATAGATTTGATTGATCTCCTTGACAGATCTTCCCGTCAGGCCTTTGTCTTAAGTTTGGACACGCAAAAAGCTTTTGACAGGCTGAGTTATATGTTCTCCATCTTACTTACATATGGTTTTAGAGGCCCGTTCCTAAGGGCTTTAGAGGCTCTATACTCGACAGTCACAGTCCAAGTGTCCTCCTTCCTGTCGCCTGGCTTCCTCATGATGAGACTCAGCAGGGCTGCCCTTTATTTTTATTTTGTATCTGGAACCCCTGGCCGAGTCCGTCTGTATACACCCGGATATGCATGGGGTGGTGGGGTGGTGATGCGTCATGGGAAATATAAATTATCGCTCTTTGCAGATGATATACTACACAATTTGCTCCCCTTATTTGGCGCCATTTCAGGTTACAAGGTTAACATTTCTAAAACTAATGCTCTTCCCATGCACATTCCGCCCTCTTTGCTCTTCCAGCTTAAGGAATCTTATCCTTATAGGTGGTGTACTACCTCTCTCAAATACTTGGGTGTTTTTCTTACCCCCCCACTCCTCCCTCTATTCTGTGAATTATTCCTCCCTGCTCATGGACATTAACAAATCCCTACTTAACTGGACGAAATACCCCTTATCCCTTTTGGGCAGGATTAACGTCCTGAAAATGTATGTTTTACCTAGGCTACTGTACCACTTTGAAAACACTACCTGTTGCAATACCTCTTTCCCAACTTAAAGCAATTCAGAGGATTTTTCTAAAATGTATATGAAATGGTAAGGCTCAACGCATAGCTAATTTGGTGCTCTTTGCCTCAAGATCCAGGGGTGATGACGGGCACCGGATATTGTCAAATATTATTGCGCCTCACATCTAAAGGTTATTGTCTCCTGGTCCTCCTTACAGGCACCTAATCATTGGTCTGCCATCAAGAAAGAAGTGTTATATCAGGTTCACCAATGCTCTTTAGTCATGGGCTCCCTCACCCTTAATGGATCCCATTTTCAGATGCCAATTTACTGCTCCAATAGTTTTCTAACCATATGGCGTAAATGTCTTAAAACTTTCTCTCTTACTTCATCATGCCCTCCTCTCATGAATGTGCTCTTCAACCCATCCATACCAGATAGTTTGTCCCTGTGTAGGGTCCTCCCATGGATAAATGCGTCCCTGTTTCAGCTTCGGAACTTAGTTCACCCAATCTCACACAGACTAAACTCTTTTGACACTCTGCGTGAGAAATTTGATATCCCCTCCCACCTTTTCCATTTCTATATTCAGATCAGGCATTTCTTCCATTCTCAGTCCCCGCTCCTAACTCTAAATAAACCCACCCCCTTTGAATACTTATGCGCTCAGGGTCCTCATCAACTGCATCTAATATCCTCTATCCACCATATCCTCCATGAGTCGACCCCTCTCACTGAGACCACTCATCTATAAATGAGAAGATGGACTCATCTGATAGGTAGACCTATTAGCTCTCAGTTGTGGGATAGGATCTGGTCTTCTAATTTTAAGCCCTCAAAGTGTGTACTCCAGAGTGACACGTCCATCAAGATTCTCATGTTTTGGTATAAAACTCCTGAAGTTATTCACAAATATAATTCCTCAATTCCAGCACACTGTTGGCACTGTGGGTCTGATGTAGGTTCATTGTATCACATTTTCTGGCAATGTTCTATGATTCAGCTCTTTTGGCATTAAGTGATGCTATTAATACAAAGGGTGGTGATCCCCTAAATTACCTTTTGGGCCTTCCTTTCTCAGGCATTACCAAAAAAGACAACCGGCTGATTTCATATATCCTTCTAGCTGCCAAGGGGCTTATTCCATTGTGCTTATTATCCAACACACCTCCCCCGTGGTCCAGATTTCTACAAATGGTAGCTGAGATTCGAAGGATGGAATACCCGAGGGCCTCTGTGCATGATAACATTCCCCAATATAATAAAATCTGGAAACCATGGGATCAATCGGAATATGGAACCCCTTTGCCAACCATTACATCATAAACTGTACTATCCTCTGTAGATCCCCTACCCCTTTTCGAGCTTCCGCCTCCTACTTGTATACCCGAAAAATGCTGTTATCTTCATATATGACCTCTGTTCTGTTATGTTATGTGTTTTTACCTACAAGTTGTTCCTATTTTCTTATATGCTGTGCAGATCACCCCTGTGGTCTGTATTTTATTTTTACCTTTATACCCTTTGTTACTCCTCAGATATTGGTATGCTCTGTAACAATTTCTTCTTTTTTTTGTTGATAATCCAATAAGAATACAATAAAAAGAAACAAAAAATTACAACTAATTGTCAGTAAAGACATTTAAAAACCATCAGACAATGTTAAAAACCATTGTAAAATCTAAAAAACAAAAAAGTATATATTGTATTTAAAGCATATTTTTCTAAATAGTACATAGTAAAAGCAATTCACCAACATTCTACCTTACAATAAAATAACCTTGTTATATTTTGATTTGAATACTGTCTCACTCCATTGATTCTGCTGAAGCTAATTTTTCTGCATATGAACAATTCCAACCTGTTTGTTACAGTTCATGTATGATGACAGTGGGTTCTACAAATTATTCATTAAAGATATAGTTTTTAGTTATTTCTGGCAAATGGGTCTTAGGCATACACAATAACTCTAAATAGCAGGCACAATAATTCTCATTAATACTCTCTGCAAAGTTCTCTATATATTTGTACACAGGCAGTGCCGATCCTGACCTCCCTGGGGCCCCAAGCAAAATGACATGGCACATTAAAAATGAGAAGCGGGGGGCGCTGACGACAGTGACATGTCACATTAAAGAAAGTTGAGAAGCGGGGGTAAGGGGTGTTCTGCTGTCGGAAATGACATCTTACATTAAATTAAGAAGCAGGGGGTGCTGACTTCTTACCTCTTCTCCCATGCAGCCAGCGAGTTGAGAAGCAGGGTGAGGGGGCTAAAATGACTTCTCATCTAGAAAAAAAAAGTAGGTGGAGTTTCAGCTTAAATATAGAGTAGTATTCATGTTTTGACTAGATTTACTTGTCAAGATCTATCCCCATCCCACCTCCTGTGCTTCACCTTTCGCCCATTACTTTGATGAGTGGTTTTACTGGTTAACAGTGAAGTGCAGGAGGAATCTTGGTAACTTTTATAGTATAAAAAAGTGCAGCAAAAACAAACAGAATCAAGTAAACCTATAAGTAATAAAAAATAGTCCATAAAATCTTGTTGACACAATCCATGATACAATTCTAATAAAGTAATAGTAATACAATAAAGGAGTAGTGACTGTTCACCGTGCAGAATTAAATGAAGGTGCCCCAGACAGTTAGCCACGTATGAATGCAGCTAACACAGCTTATGTTGTGAAATACCCACTTCACAGGGACAACCAGTATAATTTCACCTTATCTTCACCTGTGGACACTCCAACCAAGGAGGAGACTATATGAGAGATAGCTCATCACATGGAGCCAAAAAATATTCTATATAGAGTAGTATTTATTTAACTATTCAATAGCAGTATCAAAATACAGTCAAGCCTCGTACACACGACCGAGGAACTCGACGGGCGAAACACATTGTTTTCCTTGTCGAGTTCCTTGTTAGACTTTCGAGGAACTCGACAAGGCAAGGATAAAGAAGACATGCTCTCTTTTTGGCTCGACGGGATCCTCAACAGTTTCCTCGTCGAAAAATGTACACACGACCGGTTTCCTCTGCAAAAAAAAAATCCCAGCAATTTTCTTGCTGGTTTTTGCAGCGAAACTCGGTCGTGTGTATGAGGCCTAACTCCTGAAGATGTGTGTGCTCATGAAATGCATTGGGAGGAGCCTACATACTGACGTCACACTGCTGCAGCATGTTTCCAGGAGGATGGCCATGTTAGTAAGTTTGGACAAGTTTTACTGTGTTTTTATGATGCTGGATTTTACATTTGAATCTCCAAATGTTGAAGTTTTGGAATGACTATATTTTGATACTGTGATTTAATATTTAAATACATACTACACTATATACAATCATTTTTTGGCTCTGTGTGGTGATCTATCTCTCATACACTCTCCTCCATGGTTGGACTGTCTCCTAGTGACACACTGGTTGTGGCCTGCAAAGTGGATGTTTCACAATATAAGTTGTGCTTGCTGCATTCATATGTGGCTAACCATCTTGGGAGTGCATATAGGGTGGAGAAAAAGGGGCCCTTTGTATTATTCTGCACAATGGATGGTCACTTTTCCTTTACTGAAGACACTATTACTTTATTAGAATTTTATCACAGATTGTGTCAACAAGATTTTATTATCTATTTTTTGTATTAATTATGATTAATTGATGCAATTTGTTTTTGGAGCGCTACACTTTTTAATTTTTATTTCTGTTGAGCTTATATACTATATTAGCTTTATATGGTATATAAGCTCAGTTTACTGGTAAAAATACATGTAAAATGCAAGACTGGTGGGTGTAAAAAGATGTCCGCTTGCCGACTTCTAACTGTAGCCTTGCTGCGGACGAGGGTATCAAGATGGCGGTGGCGTCACTTCCGGTTAATATAATAGACGGGTTGCTGATGCTGACGGAATACCTGAGGTAACCTGAGGTACTTTGGCAAGCCAGGCACTAAATACCGGTAATTAAGGCATTTTTGTACTGTTTGTCACAGCAGTGTAATTAATACATCGATTTTGATTAAATAAGTCTGACATGACTGTGAAAAATATAATTGTGGTGCAATACATATCATTTATATATAAATGTCCCAGTTGGTTCCTCAAAAGTGGTTATTCCCTGTCAGAACTAGATACATGTTTGGGTGCTATACACTTTGAATATCTAGCACTGACACGGAATAACCACTTTTGAGGAACCAACTGGGACGTTGATATATAAATGATATGTCTTGTTCCATAATAATTTTTTTCTTGCATAGCAACGTCATGTTGGACTTAAAGCGGAGTTCCGCCATTTTTTTATTTTTTTTTAAGTCCAACATGACGTGGCGATGCAAGAAAATAATTAATATGGAACAAGACATATCATTTATATATGAACGTCCCAGTTGGTTCCTCAAAAGTGGTTATTCCGTGTCAGTGCTAGATACATGCTTGGGTGCTATACACTTTGTAAATAATTTTACTGTTGGGGGTCCCCACAACTTGGGAAATTTCATCAAGGGGTCACGGCATTAGAAAGGTTGAGAACCACTGCCTTAGACTAAAATTAGACCAATGAGATGAAATACTGGTCTGACATGTTATTATAGTATGGCACAAAATATGTATGTGTCTACATCTGCTAACCTAATATTAAAAGCTTTTTTTTGTCTTTTTGTCTTCTAAGCCTCAAATGCATCTCGGAAGTCTGTTTTTCTGCTTCTCGTCCATATTAAAATGATTTCTTAATTACATTTGAATATTCACATGAAGCCTGCCGGAGTGCTAAATGAACAGTCTGCTTTGCATGCTGAATGAGTTACGGACAGCATGTGAATAAACTGCCCTGAAAAAAAAACATAGCATAGAAATTAAATGAAACCCCTAATTGATTCCATTGTCTCTGTATATCTTCTGAAATGCTAAATACTCTGAGAGGTTTTGAAGATGCATAAATGGGAAATCAAAGTAGATAAGATAAAACAAGAATCATTGCCACTGATGTGAAGCAGTAATTTGTAGATTAGCATGTTCTCATGCTGTCCATACCTTATTAAAAAACAGAAAAAGCTTGAAAAACTCCCAGCATTGTTTAGAATTAGGGTGGCCATTAATATCCCAACATTTACAAGTGTTGAGACAAATACGTGACGTGAATGCTAGGCTATGTTGTGCTTCCCTAAGGGGTGGCAACAAGCACTTCCAGAAGCAAATTGTTGTACTCAGTCATTTTGGAAGTTATCATTGCAATTAACTTCTCTTATGTTCACAGCTGCCATCACTGCAGTATTCTTGCAAAGCTGCTGCCACGCAGATTCTCTCCACAGTGGACCTCATTCTATCTTACCCATGGTTTACGGCAGTTTGAGAGAAAGTTTGTGAATACAGCTGCCTCTTCTAGGAAGAAAATCATGGCTGTAACATAATTGCCCTTCATTACTGCAATTCCATTGGTATACACAGCAATCTTTCCTGGTCTGTGTTTCTTTCACAATACAAGCAATAAAAAATATTAGACAAAATAAAAATAACCAAAACATGATCACGGTAACAAAAAATATTGCAAACAACAACGCAAAACAGTGTATATTATTTAGTCTGTGTGAGAGTTTTAGAGTTTACAAACTATGGGATATATATATATGAAAATTGATCAGTTGAAAACCTAAAATGCTGGGTATGATCTATGGCAGTGATGAGAATGCTGGTATGGGGTATGTCAGTGATCTGGACATTGGTATGAGGTATGGCAGTGATCAGGACACTGATATGGTGGAGATCAGGATGCTGGTATGGGGTATGGCGATGATAAGGGGACTGTTATGGGGTATGGCAGTAATCGGGATGCTGGTATGTGGTATGGCGGTGATCAGGATACTGGTATGGGGTATGGCAGTGATCAGGATGCTGGTATGGCATATGGGGTGATCAGAACGCTGGTATGGAGTATGGCAGGGATTAGGATGTTGGTACGGCATATGGGGTGAATAGAAACGCTGGTATGGAGTATGGCGATGATCAGGATGTTGATATGCTATTTGACGAAGATGAGAGTGCTTGTATGGCATATGGTGGGTAGGATGCTGGTAAAGTGTTATGGTGGTGATCAGGATTCTGGTATGGCATATGGGGTGTTAAGAACGCTGGTATGGGGTATGGCAGTTATTAGGATGCTGGAATGGCATATGGGGTGATCAGAACACTGGTATGGAGTATGGTGGTGATCAGAACACTGGTATGGTGTATGGCAGAGATTAGGGCCCTGATATGGCATATGGCGGTTCAGGGCACTGGTATGGTGTCTGGCGCTGATCAGGGTGCTGGTATGGCATATGGTGATGATCATGGCACTGGCATGGGGTATAGAGGTGTTACTGAGAGCACAGGGAAGTGTGACAGGGCTGGCTGCATTGTTTATTTATATTTCACTGAGGCAGTGATCAGGTAAACATGTGGGCAGTGATAAGGGACACTGGGGCAGGCTTGCACTGCAGTCTGTGGGTGTACATGCAGCCTGGCAAGCTCACAATGAGAGTAGAGAAAAACGATACTTACTTTCACTTTCCATTGTTTACTATTTCACTAATGAGCACTTTTTGACAGCACTAGTGGGCAATGATTGGCGGCACTGGTGGGCACTGTTGGGAATGCACTGATAATCAGTGCCCTGATAATCAGTGCCCTGATTATCAGTGTAGACATCCCTTTCACACTAGCTGGTTAGCGACTCTTCTCTCCTCACAATGTCAGCGTGAGGAAAGGAATGCCGATAACCGGCTTGTGTTTACATCCTGATCAGCTGTGATTGGATCAGCTGATCATGTGATAATAGGCTGCTGTGATTGGCCCTTTACCCCGTTCTGTGATCAGCTGTGTCCTAAGGACACAGCGATCACAAAGCGCACCACCTGTGTGCTGCAGCGGACGTGGGGCAGGCACGATTACAGGATGATGTCATATGACGCCCTCCCAGGACATTTGGGTTAAAGTGGTTAAAGTATATGTGAATTCTCACCTTGTAAAACAATACATTTTGTTTAAAATAGAAATCAAAGGCAAAACGTTTGTGTATACATATAAAAAACATTATAGATACCTTAATTTTTCAATTTTTTTAATAATGACATACCTGTGTTCTCAGCTGCATAGGGAGCTCAGAAAAGCTAGGGGAGGGGAAACAGCACCACACTGGTATTTACAGTGAATGACTAAGCAGGGGAAGGTGGTGGTGGTGGTGAGATGGGGGGGGGGGAGAATGGGGGTCAGCAAAAGTCTATTAATTTCACTAATACTCGTGCTAATATAAAATAAGTAAACAGTGCATAAAGAAACACAAATAATCTTTTTCAGAAACACTGGTGAATCTTTAGTGTTCGTCCACCTGTCATGCATACACACTTTATCCTTAAAGGGTTATTAAAGGAAAAAAAAATCCTTTAAAATAACAAACATGTTATACTTACCTCCACTGTGCAGTTCGTTTTGCACAGAGTGCTGCTCTCAATCCATCCGCTCTAGCCAATCGGCGGCCAGGCTGAGCGGCGAAGAGGATCTCGGGTAAGTATAACGGGGGCTCGGGGAGGGGGGGGCCGGCAGCATCAGATGTTTTTTTACCTTAATGCATAGATTGCATTAAGGTGAAAAAAAAATTCTTTACAACTCCTTTAAACCCATATAACAGGCATGTCCAGCTTCCTGATGACGCAAGGCAAAATGCGTTGAGGTGGGGTTAAAGCGGGGGTTCATCCGTACATAACACTTTTTCCCCTTAGATGGATGCTCGTTTTGTCTAGGGGAATCGGCTAGTTGTTTTAATATATGAGCTGCACTTACCGTTTACGAGATGCATCTTCTCCGCCGCTTCCGGGTATGGGCTGCGGGACTGGGCGTTCCTATTTTGATTGACAGTCTTCCGAGAGGCTTCCGACGGTCGCATCCATCGCGTCACGATTTTCCGAAAGAAGCCTGGTGACGCGATGGATGCGACCGTCGGAAGCCTCTCGGAAGACTGTCAATCAAGAAGGAACGCCCGCTCCCGAAGACCCATACCCGGAAGCAACGGAGAAGATGCATCTCGAAAACGGTAAGTACAGCTCATATTTTAAAACAACTAGCCGATTCCCCTAGACAAAACGAGCATCCATCTAAGGGGAAAAATTGTTTTATGGGTGAACTCCCGCTTTAAGTAGCTTCTGCCGTCACTTCCGGGTTACAGAATTTCCCGCTGGGGGAATGCACACGAGTCTCCATGTTGGCAAAAGGCTGCTGCCTTAGGAGAAACAGATACACTGCTGAAATTGCTCGATGCCGACTGGGCACAGGCAAATGTGAGTTTTATTCAAATACCTTGTACACCACACATGTTTAACATTAAATATTGGTTGCACTATGAGAGTGTTTCTGAACTTTTGTTCTGTTTTGAGTGACTGATTGCAGATAAGACAACAAGGAGGAGTGGAGACATGGAGTTTGGGATTGTTATACCAAAGTTCAGGCAGACCCACATAGTATTTGTGTCAAAGCATCTGGTGAGCGCATACTTTTGCATGTCTAGTGTCCCCTGGGGGCAAAGAGGTATCTCCAGAGGCAGGGAGTGAGCTGACATTCATCCCAGGGCTGAGTAAATGGCTATAATGGAAAGTTTAGAACAGAAATTGGGTGCCAGTCACGTTAGATATTTTTCCAATGCTTTAAAGAGGAACTTGAAAGTAGTAATAGGAGAGAGGGTTAGGGGAGGTTTCAGGTACCATCACTTACCGACTCCTTGAATCCAAAGGTAAAACAGCTTTCTCTTTTAGCAGACCTTGAATACCTGGATAGGACTCTCGCACAGACCTAGCAGCTGGTAGAGTTTCTGGACAAGCCTCTCTCACAGACTTAGCAGCCAGTAGAGCTCATGGACAAGCCTCTCTTAATACACTTACAGACTTATCCTTGGCCTCATTTATATCTATTTGCCCTCCAATGCTGCTTACTGTTATGGCCAGTCATAGCTGGGGGTAGTGGACCCCTTTTTTGAAACAATGTTATATTGGTCAGGCTGCACACTGACACCTTCACAGCCAGTGTGTGATTTGCTGGGTGCTCAGTGTGCACCTGTACCTTTAAGAAGGGTTGGGCCTCCTTCAGTCCACCTACCCTCCACCTACTCATCAGAATACATGTGCTTCCACTGTGAAATCACTCATCAGTCAGTGATAGGAACTTCAGATACCAGGGTACTTCAGATACCAGTGTGCCTTGATGTGGCCTGTAGCGTATGCATGTATTTGCAAATGTGTGCAGACTAAACCCCTGTGTTTAACAAATACTGTTAGACAGGTTGATTCGGTTGTCCGCAGGCTGGTTGGTAAGTAAGCTTGGAATTTTTCATTGGATTTATTTTTGGCCTTGTTTTTATCTCTTGCAGACTTAGCAGCAAGTAGAATTCCTGGATAAGCCTCTCTCACTGACTTAGCAGCCAGTAGCTAGTTACCATGGTTTAGATTGTAGAATCTGTTCCCTCAAAAGAGGGGGTACCCTCGGTTACTAAAGTCACTAGTATAGTTATGAGCATGGATGCCCCTGGCATGTTGGCAGACAGATTGTAGTCCGGCAAGTGTGTGTGCTCAGCTCTTCCTTAATGGTGTTGCTTTAGCTGACATTTACACGGCTGGAGCAAAGTTAGGGCAGCTTTTATAAAGTGTAACTTTACTCTGGGAAACTAACAGATGCGCACAGGGCGTAGCCTATGCCGCACACACTTAATTTTGTGGATCACCTTATCTCCCTCATTTGCATCTTTGCCTAGCAAAACAATGGTGTGTCTAGCGTATTTTGCGCTCGAAGTAGCGTCAGTGTAATTGTTTTAGGTAGGACGGAAAAAACTGTTTTTCAGGCGTATTTCGTTTTGAGGATCAGGCGCAAAAATACGCGCGGCGCATTTTTCAATTACGCCGCGCATCTCTAGATACGTCGGCGTAAGTGCTTTGTGAATCTGGCCCTAAAATCGCAGGTAGTGTTACTCACTGTGTCTCTGACTTTGTGGCGTCTTGTAGCAGTGACACCTATGCCAAAATCAGAAGATAGGGTCTCCCCCAGCCCCTCCCACTTCACATTCCTCACCAGTCAGCTGACCTCTAGTCTCTGCCCTCTAGCCATGTTGTGAACTGGGCGGCTGTGAAGAGGCTGAGTGGGTGGCCATGGGCTCCAGGAACAGCCCAGCTGGGCATCCACAGACTTAAGGGACAGCCCTGCTGGGTGGCCTCCATGAGGCAGGGAAAGTGGTGTGTGCTTTAAGAACAGCCCAGGATTCGGTGACCCCTGGCAAATTATCTTTTGACCCCCGAGGGGGTCCCGACCCCCAGGTTGAGAACCACTGCATTAAATGTTTTTTTCAACCTTGTAACTGTGATTTTCGCTGAACAGCTTGGTCTAGTAAATGAAGACTGAAAAACAACAAAGTTATTGGTCGGATCACCAGGTGAAAATAAAAGCTTAAAAACAAAAAACAAATGCAGACACCACATTTAAAGATTGGGAAGCTGCTTCATATTTGATTTATGCTTTTGGGTTGAATGTCACTTTAATGTTTGATATTAATAAACTCAAAATATATTCCCAGAAGATGGTGTTTATTGAATAATGCTATATAAATGCAACATTATCATTTTCCTACACCTGGTGAAAAAATGAGATTCCACTTGAATTTAATAGAAGAGTAACTTTGTGGCTTTTTGCTGAAACAAAGCACATGCCTAAAACACTCCATTAAACTCCATTAAACAAATCTATGTTATCCTCTGGGATGGAAATTATTGTTGGAATCAGTGAAACACGGCAGTATAAAGTACAGCACAAAGTAAAGCCACAGAACTTTAGAAATGTATAAACATTAGAATAGCAGTCAATAATCTGAAAGACTAAACTTGAAGTGGTACTAAGCTCAAAAGCAAACATTTATTACATGGCAGCATATAAATTATTAGATAATATGGCCGCATTTATCTTTAGCCTTTTTAACCACATTAAAGAATCGAGTTCTACCCCAAAAAAATGATAGTTCATTAATGTGTAAGATTTTTTTTTTGTTTTACTTACCTCTTTTTTGCCAGTTGCTATGCAGTCCATTGAAATCTGCCTCCTTCATCACCTTGGCTCTTTTCGTCAGTTCCCTCGGCGCCTCCGCTCGCTACTGCTCCTGGGAGATGTGTGTCATTATTTCCCAGGAGTCAGTGGGCAGCGCCGAGGACGCAGAAGCATATGTAAGTCGCACACACTTATGTAAATGGTATTCGCACCACACATGTGAGGTATCACTGCGGATGTTAGCGAGAGAGCAATAATTCTAGCACTAGACCTCCTTTGTAACTCTAAACAGGTAACCTGTAAAGGCGTTTAAAGTGTCTCCTATGTAAAAAAACGTAAGTATTGTAGTTTGTCGCCATTCCACGAATGTTAGCGAGAGAGCAATAATTCTAGCACTAGACCTCCTTTGTAACTCTAAACAGGTAACCTGTAAAGGCGTTTAAAGTGTCTCCTATGTAAAAAAACGTAAGTATTGTAGTTTGTCGCCATTCCACGAGCGTGCATAATTTTAAAGCATGACATGTTAGGTAACTATTTACTCAGTGTAACATCATCTTTCACATCATACAAAAAAACTGGTAAAAGTGTATTTTTTTTTTTTCAAAAAAAAATCTGTGTTCAAAACTGGTGTGCAAATACTGTGTGGACAAAAGAAAAATGAAATGATCGTCATTTTATTCCCTAGGGTCTCTGCTAAAAAAAAGCAAAAAAGACTGATTTAATGTTAAACGTAAACAAAAAGTGCAAGTAATTAGACCCTCACACTGAGGCGCTTTGCAGGCGCAATAACGCTAAAAATAGCACCTGCAAAGCGCCCTGAAAGAGCAGCTCCATTTACTCCAGTGAGCAGGATATTAAAAAATGTCCTGCAAGCAGCATCTTTGGAGCGGTGAAGGAGCGGTGAATGGATAGCGTGGCCAGCGCTTTACGAGTGGTTTTAACTTTTTTTCAGCCGCTAGCGGGGGTTAAAAGTGCCCCGCTAGCGACCGAATACCTCCGCAAAAATTACAGTAAAGAGCTGACGTCGCCTATGCCCCAGTGTGAAAGTGGCCTTAATTTACTAAGGGGCAGATCCACATAGAATTACATCCGCGCAGCGTATCAAAGATACGCCGCCGTACCTTACCTGGCTTTAGTTTGAATCCTCAACGATTTTGCGCCGTAAGTTACGGCGGCGTAGTGTATTTCTGGCAGCGGAATTCAAATCGGCGATTAGGGGGCATGATTCATTTAAATGAAGTGCGTCCCCGCGCCGAATGAACTGTGCATGCGTCGTCCCGAAATATTTTCGCCGTGCATTGCGCTAAATGACGTCGCTAGGACGCAAAATAACAGCTTTAACTATACGCCGGAAAAAGCCGACTACAGACGACGTTAGAAAATGCGACGGCCGCGCGTACGTTCGTGGATCGTCGTAAATCGCTAATTTGCATACCCGACGTGGAAAACGACGCAAACTCCACCCAGCGGGAGCCGAAGTATTGCACCTATGATCCGAAGGCGTACGCCTGTCGGATCGAAGCCAGAAGCCGTCGTATCTTGGTTTGAGGATTCAAACTAAAGAAACGACGCAGGAAATTTGAAAGTACGCCGGCGTATCAGTAGATACGCCGGCATACTTGCTCTGTGGATCTGCCCCAAAGTATCCACAGATAGGGTCACAAAAAATAATAACAACATCAACAAATGTATAACAAATAATGTACTACTAACACTATTTTTAAGTACTCTGTTTTCAAAATGATCTGATGAGAGTAGTATTTTGTAGACATGGGCTGTAGACAACTTTGTAAAAATGTATCCTGTTTTATAATGTATGTCTAGTCATGGAGCATCACACTACACTCATACTGATAAATTAATTCTCTAAATATTCCCCTAAAAAGGATAATCAATTTGTTTCCCTTCATAGCCACATCATTCTTTCATCTCCTCCAGGTGGTGTCTGTATACTTTAATTAATGCTTTCCAGTAAATAAAACTGAGAATTGGCTCTGATGAAGGCAGGCTGGATGAATAATATAGCTGAACTTGAAAGTCTATAATATTATTCTCACTGTTGTTGTAAGCCATGAGAAAATTCTGGCCTGAGGATATAATCCACTGTGACTGGATATTTAACAAATACATTTAATCCATGCAAGCACTATGTTTCTTACAAATATTACATCTTATACTCCACTTAAGGCTAAATCTCCAATATTTAATACAGGTTTGTAGTCATTAACCACTTGCTTACTGGGCACATAAACCCCCTTCGTTCCCAGGCGAAATTTCAGCTTCCGGCACTGCGTCGCTTTAACTGACATTTGCGCGGTCGCGCGACGTGGCTCCCAAACAAAATTGGCGTCCTTTTTTCCCCACAAATAGAGCTTTCTTTTGGTGGTATTTGATCACCTCTGCGGTTTTTATTTTTTGCGCTATAAACAAAAAAAGAGCGACAATTTAAAAAAAAAATATATTTTTTTTACTTGTTGCTATAATAAATATCCCATTTAAAAAAAAAAAAATTTCTCAGTTAAGGCCAATACGTATTTTTCGACGTATTTTTGTAAAAAAAAAAAAAGATCGCAATAAGCGACTGGTTTGCGCAAAAGTTATAGCGCCTACAAAATGGGGAACAGAATTATGATTTTTTTTCATTATTTTTTTTTTACTAGTAATGACGGCGATCTGCGATTTTTATTGGGACTGCAATATTGCGACGGACGTATCGGACACTTTCGACACAAATTTGGGACCATTCACATTTATACCGCGATCAGTGCTATAAAAATGCACAAATTACTGTATAAATGTGACTGGCAGTGAAGGGGTTAACACTAGGGGGTGAGGAAGGGGTTAACTGTGTAGCCTGGGCGTGTTCTAACTGTGTGGGGGGAGGGGGGTGACTGGGGGAGGTGACCGATGCTGTGTCTCTATGTACAAGAGACACAGATCGGTCTCCTCTCCTCTAACAGCACGTGGAGCTCTGTGTTTACACACAGAGCTCCACGTCTCTGCTGTTACCGGCTGGGTCACCGACGATCGCGTGTACCCGGCGGACATCGCGGCCGCCAGGTACACGCATCTGGTCCCCAGCGATGCGGCGGCACAGCGGTTACCCGCCGCGCGCCCCCCAGTGGCGCGCGCGGGTACTGCTTTCAAATGACGTCCAAAGACGTCCTGTTGGCACCTGAGATCCGCGCTGTTGACGTATTTTGTCAATAGCGCGGGTCTCAAGTGGTTAAAAAAAAAATCATTAAGTATTTTTAAAAATAGAGCTGTAATAAGTACTTGAATGTGTTCATCTATAGGCTTCCCCGTATAGCGCACCTCTGCAGAAGCCTCTAGTTTGGTAATCTAGTGGCTTTAAACCAGTCGTTCCTTCTTCTAACCAATCTTCTGCTATTGGTTTGAAAAAGGAGTGACTGGGCATGCTCCGAAACATGCCCTGCCCACTCTGATGTCATTTCTGGTTGCCTACGTTCCATGCTGGCCCTGACAGCACACTTCATTCTGGATCAGAGACACAGTGGGCCTGATTTACTATGCTCTGTGCGCTGCGCTGGTTCATGCGTTAATTAGTACTCCGGGTGGAGGCTTAATTGGGCGCATGAACCAGCGTAGCAGCCGGCGCATTGAAACTAATATGTAAAGCCGCGCCGAACTCCCTATAGAAGTCTATGGGAGAAATCAAAAGTGTTCATTTTAAAGGCTAATCTGCAAGTTTTGTCCTAAAAAGTGTTTGGGGACCTCAGTCCTGCCCCAGGGAACATGTATCAATGCTTTTTTTATTTTTTAAAACGGCCGTTTTTTCGGGAGCAGTGAAATTAATAATTTTTAAAGTGAAACAATAAAAGTGAAATATTCCTTTAAATTTCGTACCTAGGGGGGGTGTAATGTCAGCATGTGAAATAGCGCATTTTTCCCGCACTTAGAACTCCCCCTGCACAAAGTGACATTCAGAAGGAAAAAAGTCATTTAAAAATTCACACGCGGCTATAATGAATTGTCGGCTCTGACAATTCTAAAGGGATTCATTCATAAAACAAACAAAAAAATGTGTAGGGGTTCCCCCAAATTAAATTACCAGGCCCTTCAGGTCTGGAATGGATATTAAGGGGAACCCCGCCGTAAAAAACAAAAAAAAAAAAGACGTGCGGTTCCCGGCAAATATCCATTCCAGACCCTTCAGGTCTGGTGTGGATTTTAAGGGGAACTCCACCCCAAATTGAAAAAAAAAATGGCGTGGAGTCCCCCTAAAAATCCACACCAGACCCTTATCCGAGCACGTTGACCTGGCCGGCCGCAGAAAAGAGGGGGGGACAGAGTGCGGCCCCCCCTCTCTCCTGAACCGCACCAGGCCACATGCCCTCAACATGGGGAGGATGTCCCCATGTTGATGGGGACAAGGGTCTCATCCCCACAACCCTTGCCCGGTGGTTGTGGGGGTATGCGGGCGGGAGGTTTATCAGAATCTGGAAGACCCCTTTAACAAAGGGGACCCCCAGATCCTGACCCCCCCCCCTGTGTGAAATGGTAATGGGGTACATTGTACCTCTACCATTTCACCCCCAAAAAAATGTCAAAGTGTTAAAAATGACAGTAGCCGGTTTTTGACAAATCTTTTAATAAAATCTTCTTTTCTTCTTTCCTTCGGGTTTCTTCCGCTGCTTCTTTCTTCTCGTCCACATCTTGCCCGACGTGTTCTTCTATCTTCTCCGTCCGTCCTTCAGCCTTCTGGTCCCGCATCTTGCCCGTTGTCTTGTCCTGTCTTCTTCTCCGTCCGCCTCCTCGTCCGCATCTTGGGTCTTCTGCGGTGTTCTTCTCGTCCCCGGACCCAGCGTTTGAATTTGATTTGGCCGCCGTTTTCCCGCTCCTGGGACCCGCCCCCCTCTGACGCCACAAGTAAACTCCTTAGAAGGTCATGTGCGTCAGAGGGGGGCGGGGTCGCAGAGCGTCACACAGCGGGGGAATTCAATTTCAATCGCGCCGCCCGGAGAAGAAGTTCCCGCCGTGTCACACTCATGTGACCCCGCCCCCTCTGACGCCACAAGTAAACTCCTTAGAAGGTCATGTGCGTCAGAGGGGGGCGGGGTCGCAGAGCGTCACACAGCAGGGGAATTCAATTTCAATCGCGCCGCCCGGAGAAGAACTTCCCGCCGTGTCACACTCATGTGACCCCGCCCCCCACTGACGCACATGACCTTCTAAGGAGTTTACTTGTGGCGTCAGAGGGGGGCGGGTCCCAGGAGCGGGAAAACGGCGGCCAAATCAAATTCAAACGCTGGGTCCGGGGACGAGAAGAACACCGCAGAAGACCCAAGATGCGGACGAGGAGGCGGACGGAGAAGAAGACAGGACAAGACAACGGGCAAGATGCGGGACCAGAAGGCTGAAGGACGGACGGAGAAGATAGAAGAACACGTCGGGCAAGATGTGGACGAGAAGAAAGAAGCAGCGGAAGAAACCCGAAGGAAAGAAGAAAAGAAGATTTTATTAAAAGATTTGTCAAAAACCGGCTACTGTCATTTTTAACACTTTGACATTTTTTTGGGGGTGAAATGGTAGAGGTACAATGTACCCCATTACCATTTCACATAGGGGGGGGGCAGGATCTGGGGGTCCCCTTTGTTAAAGGGGTCTTCCAGATTCTGATAAGCCCCCCGCCCGCATACCCCCACAACCACCGGGCAAGGGTTGTGGGGATGAGACCCTTGTCCCCATCAACATGGGGACATCCTCCCCATGTTGAGGGCATGTGGCCTGGTGCGGTTCAGGAGAGGGGGGGGGCCGCACTCTGTCCCCCCCTCTTTTCTGCGGCCGGCCAGGTCAACGTGCTCGGATAAGGGTCTGGTGTGGATTTTTAGGGGGACTCCACGCCATTTTTTTTTCAATTTGGGGTGGAGTTCCCCTTAAAATCCACACCAGACCTGAAGGGTCTGGTATGGATATTTGGGGGGACCCCACGCCATTTTTTGGGGGTTTTTTTACGTCGGGGTTCCCCTTAATATCCATTCCAGACCTGAAGGGCCTGGTAATTTAATTTGGAGGGACCCCCTTTTTTTTTTTTTTTTTTAATGAGCAATGACTCTATTCTTTATAGCCATGAGTACTTTAACCACTTGCCCACCGGGTTAATTCTGGCACTTCTCTCCTTCATGTGAAAATCACAATTTTTTGGCTAGAAAATTAATCAGAACCCCCAAACATTATATATTTTTTTTTTAGCAGACATCCTAGGGAATAAAATGGCAGTCATTGCAATACTTTTTGTCACACCGTATTTGCGCAGCGGTCTTACAAGCGCACTTTTTTTGGATAAAAATCACTTTTTTGAATTAAAAAATAAGACAATACATTTTGCCCAATTTTTTTATATATTGTGAAAGATAATGTTACGCCGAGTAAAATGATACCCAACATGTCACGCTTAAAAATTGCGCCCGCTCGTGGCATGGCATCAAACTTTTACCCTTTAAAAATCTCGATAGGCGACGTTTAAAAAATTCTACAGGTTGCATTTTTTGAGTTGCAGAGTAGGTCTAGGGCTAGAATTATTGCTCTCACTCTAACGATCGCGGCGATACCTCACTTGTGTGGTTTGAATACCGTTTTCATATGCGGGCGCTACTCGCGTATGCGTTTGCTTCTGTGCGCGAGCTCGTCGGGACGGGGCGCTTTAAATTTTTTTTTTGGGGTTTTCTTATTTATTTTTATTTAGTTTTATAATGTTTTACACTGAAATAAAAAAATAAAAAAAAATGATCAGTTTTCTTCCTATTACAAGGAATGTAAACATCCCTTGTAATAGGACTAGTGTGTGACAGGTCCTCTTTATGGAGAGAGGCGGGGTCAATAAGGCTGGAAAGCATGGTATTGAAAAAAAAAATAAAAGTTCTCATGCTTTCAGCTGCAATCATGTTCGTTCACCACAGTGGTGTAGTGTATAGCACTTTGACCTAGCAGCAAAAGAGTCGTTGGTTCGAATCCCGCCCGTGACAGCATCTGCATGGAGTTTGCATGTTCTCCCTGTGCCTGCATGGGTTTCCTCCCACAATATAAAAACACGCTGTAAATCGGTTCCGGTCTAAATAAGCCCTAATATGCAGTAGTATATTTAGGTTTGGTTCTGCCCTAGGCCTGACTACATTTCTGCACCTCCTAATAGAAAAATGACCCACCCCTTCCTGTCAAGGTCACACCCTGTTTTTGTATAACCCCGCACAGTAATTTTCAGGGGACCCACACACTAGTTCTGGGGGGGCACTGGATTCCTTTAACCACTTCCATACCAGGCACTTACGCACCTTCCCGCCAAGCCAATTTTCAGCTTTCAACACTGTCGCACTTTGAATGGCAATTGCGCGGTCATACAACACTGTACCCAAACAAAATTGGCGTCCTTTTTTCCCCACAAATAGAGCTTTCTTTTGTTGTTATTTGATCACCTCTGCGTTTTTTTTTTTTGCGCAACAACTAAAAAAAGACTGCAAATTTTGAAACAAAAAAAAGTTTTTATTTTTTTAGGTTAATTTTTTTGTAAATAAGTTTTTCTCTTTCAATTACGGGCACTGATATGGCGGCACTGATGGGCACCGATGAGATGGCACTGATGGACATCGATGAGGTAGTACTGACGGCACAGATGAGGTGGCATTGATTGGCGGCGCTGCTATGCGGCACTGATGGGCACTCATAGGCGGCACTGATGGGCACTCATGGGCGGCACAGATGGGCGGCACTTATGGGTGGCACTGATGGATACTTATGGGTGGCACAGGTGGGCACTGATAGGTGGGCACTGTGCATGGATGGGCACTGTGGGGTGGCACTGATGGACACTGTGGGGTGGCACTGATTTTCCCAGTCAGTGCCCATTTGTGGGCACTGATTGGCATCTTTTTTCTTATTGCTTTTTGTTTTTTTGTTCTATATTTTTTTTGTTTTTGCACACCCTGGTGGTCCAGGGTGGGCATCCCTGGTGGTCCAGTGTGGTGATCCGAGGGGGGGCTGCGCTGATAAACAATCAGCGCGAACGCCCCCTGTCAGGAGAGCCGCCGATCGGCTCTCCTATACTCGCGTCTGTCAGACGCGAGTGAGGAAGAGCCATCGATGGCTCTTCCTGTTTACATCGTGATCAGCCGTGATTGGACACGGCTGATCACGTGGTAAAGAGTCTCCGTCTCCGTGAGAGACTCTTTACCGAGATCGGAGATGCAGGGTGTCAGACTGACACCCCGCATCACCGATCGCCGCACTGCGTGCCCCCACAGGCGCGTGCGGCATGAAATCCTGCAGGACGTCCTGTCAGGATTGTGTAACCACTTCCCGGACGTAAATCGGCCATAGGCTGGGCGGGAAGTGGTTAATTTGCATAGTTTTTCTCTCACTTCCTGTTTGGCTATGGGGCAGGAAGTGAAGGCAAATCTCCCCAATTGGACACAGATAATACAAAATAAACTGACAGGGCCTATAACCCTCCCTCACTCTATCCAAAATTAAAGAAAATAAAACTTGTTGATTATAGTTCTTGTCAGGGGCGGACTGACCATTGAGTCACTCGGGCACTGCCCAAGGGCCCCATGCCACTAGGGGGCCCCATCCGGGTTGCCAGGCTCAGTAAAACCAGGGACAGTATGTAAAAATCTGTGTTTTTTTTAGATCTGTCCCTGATATGTCCGAAAATGACATGCTTTTAATGTGAATATCCCAAGATTTTAGCTGCCCGCCTCTGCACTACCTCCTGGCGTGGTGGTCATCTGTAAGCCAGAGGGGCCCCATAATCTTCTATTGCCCAGGGGCCACATGAGTTGTCAGTCCGCCCCTGGTTCTAGTTTAAGCACAAATTTCATAGAGTTTTATTGAGAGCCCCAAAAAATATAACCATGCCAATAGGCCAGGATAGAGCGTTGCTAATATGTAGGAATGTGTGCGTTAGAGCACCCCACCCAATGTTAACTAAAAAATTATTAATTTGCAAATAAGTATTATCTGCTCATTTTTTGTGGATGTCTGCACCCCTGATAGTGACAACATTTGTGAGGTGTCTTCACCCTTTCTAATTCATTCACTTCCTGTCACATAGCCAAACAGGAAGTGAGGGTAAAACCTTACTAATATCTTTTCTTGGGGACACAGATCAAGCTAAATAGTTTCCCATTATGTAAATTGCACTCTAGCATTTTGCTGTGTACACCCCAAATTATTAGGGATCTTGGACTTTGGGGTCCATTGACTAAAGGCAAATCCACTTTGCACTACAAGTGCAAAGCAAGGAAGAAAGAAAACAAAACAACTTTGCTTCTACAGGATTGGATGTTAAAACCATCAGTGCTTCCTCTCTGATTTTCAGCAACTATGCTTGTACTGCAGAGTGGCTTTGCCTTTACTAAACCCCAAACTAAATAATCATTTGGGCAGGGATCCTCAAACTACGGCCCTCCAGCTGTTTTAGAACTACACATCCCATGAGGCCTTGTAATGCACTGACATTCACAGACATGACTAGGCATGATGGGAATTGTAGTTCCTGAACAACTGGAGGGCCGTAGTTTGAAGACCCATGATTTGGGGTGTACACAGCAGTGCTGGAGTGCAATTTGCTTAATGGGGACACTAGTTAGATTGACCTGTGTCCCCAAGAAATGACACTGGTAGGGTTTTAACCTCACTTCCTGTTCAGCTGTGTGACAGGAAGTGAAGCCAATTTTAAGAAAAGGGACACAAAGCTCAACACAAAAATAAAAAAACACAAAGCAGGGGTTCTAACACTCACTTGGCTTCCCTCAAACACCCACAATTTGAATAGGATTGCCTTGCGCTAGATTTAAGCACAGTGCTGTAAATCAGCACGTCAAGCCTGTCCACCAATAGCAAACCCCCCCCACAGGCCATGTTTGCAGGTTTTCCTTCATCTTGCACATGTGCTTTAAAATACAGTCTGGACAGCAATTCTTGATAAGAGAAATCCCCAAAACATGTCCTGTCGGGGGTACTTGAGGGCTGAGGACCACTGCAGAATAAATAAAATACTTACCAGTTTTTGTCTTTAAAGTCATGGAGAATAAACATGGCAAACATTTCATGATTACACACCAGGAAAGAAGCTTAGACAAAAATCACACATAATTTGTTAGGCCCAAACCTAGTTCAGCTGCAGCTGTCAACATATGTAGCATGAAAAAGTAACAAAAGACAAACTTAACAATTTTAAAGTAATTTTTATTGGTCAACAAAACAAGGAAAGCAAAAAAAGACAAACAAACAAAAATACATTTCAAAATTCTAAATAACCATAGCTTTACACATTTTTCATAAAATAAGGCCACATAGACAAATACATCAAAGTGAACATCATTTAAAAATAAACCAAAACCATTGGCAAAATAAAACAAAACCCATGCAACAAACCACATTTGTGTTTAGCAACAGCATTTCTGCCAGCCTGCCCCTTCTGAGGGCAGCTGAGGACTGATCGATCCAAGCTTTTTATAACAGTGCTAGTAATGAAGCAATTGGAATCACATGAACAAATTGCAGTCTCTAGTTTGGGTGAGCTTGTAATTGGGCACACCTGCAATTAATCCAAACCACGCTCTATGAGCATCCAATGAGTGTTTTTCACCTTTTAAAAAGAAAGGATATTTTTTTTCTAAGTGTTTGAGCATGCTCAGTTCATCACACATGTAGGAACCAAGCTGCAATGGAATGAGAGCTTTTTTTTTTTGGTTTCCCCTGATCTGATGCTTTCCAGCCTGAAGGGGAGGTGTTAAAGACAGAAGTAAACACGCACATTTAATAATCTATTTGTGTGAAAAAAAAGGTTGCCAATTTTGTTTGGGAGCCACGTCGCACGACTGCGCAATTGTCAGTTAAAGCGACGCCGTGCCGAATCACAAAAACTTGCCCGGTCATTGACCAGAAATATGGTCCGGGCTCAAGTGGTTAAAAATTAACAAAACACAAAAGTGAGCCCAATTTTTGGGGATAATGTGAAAGATGATGTTACACTGAGTAAATAGATACCTTACATGTCACGCTTTACTATTGGAAACACTCCTGCAATGGGGCCAAAATGAATTCCGTGAATATCCCCATAGGCAACCTTTTTCTTTTTTTTCCAGGTTACCAGTTTATAGTTACAAAGAAGGTCTAGTGGTAAAAGTATTGCTCTCGCTCTAACGCACGCGTCAATACCTCACATGTGTGGTTTGAACGATGTTTATATATGTGGGCGGGACTTGCGTAAGTCCCGCCCACATATGTAAAAATTAGTTTTACTTTTTGCTATAATAAATAACCCCAAAAATATATATTCAAAAAACTAAAAAACCCCTCAGTTTAGGCCGATACGTATTCTACATCTTTTTGGTTCCAAAAAATCGCAAATAGCGTTTAGTGTTTGGTTTTTGCAAAAGTTATAGCGTCTACAATTTTTTTTTTTTTGTTGTTTTAACTAGTTATTGGGGCGATCAGCGATTTTTATCGGTACTGCGACATTATGGCGGACACATCGAACACTTTTTTGGAACCATTGTCATTTTTCTAGCGATCAGTGCTGTAAAAAATGCATTGCTTACTCAAAAAATGCCACTGGCAGGGAAGGGGTTAACACTAGGTGCGAGGGAGGGGTTAAATATGTTCCCTGGGTGTGTTCTAACTGTAGGGGGGGGGGGACTGACATGTGTAAATGACAGATCGCTGTTCATGAAGGGGAACTCCAGACCCCCCCAAAAAAAAATAAGGTGGGTTCCCTCCAGGTGCATACCAGGCTCTTAGGCTTGGTCTGGAACATAAGGGGTTAAACCCGCGCAAAAAAAATAGCGCTGCCCCCCCACCCCAAAGCACTCTTGCCCCCATGTCGATAGGGACAAGAGCCTCTTCCCGACAACCCTGGCCGTTGGTTGTCAGGGTATGCGGGCGGAGAGCTTATCAGAATCTGAGAGACCCCTTTAATAAAGGGGTCCCCAGATTCCGGCCCCCCACCCTATGTGAATGAGTATGGGGTACATCGTACCTCTACCCATTCACATGGGGGAAATGTAAAGTAAAAAAAACACCACACAGAATAAAATATTTTATTAATCTGCTCCGGAGCCCCCCCTTTCTTCTTTAGCTCTCTTAGAAGGGGGGGTTTCTTCTCTCCCGATCTTCTGCCGGGACCCTGGGCTTCGGTGATTTCTGCCGGGGGAGGGCGCCATCCCTCGGTCCTCTCCGGAGCCTTCCGCCGGATGCCCCCACCCCATTTAAGCTCTTTTTCATTAGGGAGGGGCATCCGGACTTCGGGGTCTTCTGCCGGGGGATGGCGCCTATCCCCCGGTCTTTCCGGTGCCTTCCGCCAGGGTTCCGGTCTTCCTGGTCTTCTGCCGGGGGTGCGCCAACTCCCCGGTCTTTTCTCTTCTGTCTTCTCTGCTCCCTCTTCTGCCTGGCTCCCCCGCGGAGCCAGGGCTTTCTTCCATTTTCTTTCTTCTCTCTTCCTTCTTCTGCCTGTCTCCTCCGTCAGCCCAGGGCTTGTCTCCGCTGTCTTCTTCCTTCTCTTCCATTCGATGTTGACACGACGAGGTTCCGCGCTGACATGCCGTGTCAGCGGCGGGCATGGACTTATATAGGGTAATGCCACCATGTGACCTCAACCCATGTGACATCACATTCCCTGGGCATGATGGGAATGTGATGTCACATGGGTTGAGGTCACATGGTGGCATTGCCCTATATAAGTCCATGCCCACTGCTCAGACGGCATTCCAGCGCCGGACCTCGTCGTGTCAACATCCAATGGAAGAGAAGCAAGAAGACAGCGGAGACAAGCCCTGGGCTCCCGGAGGAGACAGGCAGAAGAAGGAAGAGAGAAGAAAGAAGACGGAAGAAAGCCCTGGCTCCGCGGGGGAGCCAGGCAGAAGAGGGAGCAGAGAAGACAGAAGAGAAAAGACCTGGGAGTTGGCGCACCCCCGGCAGAAGACCAGGAAGACCGGAACCCTGGCGGAAGGCACCGGAAAGACCGGGGGATAGGCGCCATCCCCCGGCAGAAGACCCCGAAGTCCGGATGCCCCTCCCTAATGAAAAAGAGCTTAAATGGGGTGGGGGCATCCGGCGGAAGGCTCCGGAGAGGACCGAGGGATGGCGCCCTCCCCCGGCAGAAATCACCGAAGCCCAGGGTCCCGGCGGAAGATCGGGAGAGAAGAAACCCCCCTTCTAAGAGAGCTAAAGAAGAAAGGGGGGGCTCCGGAGCAGATTAATAAAATATTTTATTCTGTGTGGTGTTTTTTTTACTTTACATTTCCCCCATGTGAATGGGTAGAGGTACGATGTACCCCATACTCATTCACATAGGGTGGGGGGCCGGCATCTGGGGGCCCCCTTATTAAAGGGAGCTCGCAGATTCCGATTAGCCCCGCCCGCATACCCCGACAACCAATGGCAAGGGTTGTCGGGAAGAGGCTCTTGTCCCTATCGACATGGGGGCAAGAGTGCTGTGGGGTGGGGGGGCAGTGCCCCCCTCCCCCACAGCACACACTCCCCCATGTTGAGGGCATGCGGTCTGGTACGGCTCAGGAGGGGGGGGGGCGCTCGCTCGTCCCCTCCCCCATTCCTGTCCGGGCCAGACTGCATGCTTGGGATGAGGGCTTGGTTTGGATCGGCGCGGGTTTAACCCCTCACGTTCCGGACCAAGCCTAAGAGCCTAATGTAGCCCTGAAGGGGGACCCGCGCCGATTTCAAGTTTGAAATTTGGCGCCGAGTTCCCCTTCAGGGCTGAAAACAGCTCGGAGATTCCCGTGCGCCGCGTCACGCAGCGCAATCACGGGTACGCCGCTTGGTATTTACCAAGATTTTCACGGCGTACTGACAAGGCGCACGGGAATCCCTGACTTTTCTCTCTGCGCATGCCCAGTATGCAAATGAACCTCCCGAGGTTCAGGCGCACTGTGCAAGCGTACGGGGATCTGTTTTCAAAAAACACTTTCCCTTTCAATTCGGCCCGCCAAACACTTCAAAACACATGTCACTTCACTTCCCCTGCATCCCCCCACCTCCCCCCCTAATAAACTCCCGCCCGAACCCCCGCAATTTACAGTTTAATGTGCCGTGCGCCAGGTCTGTACTGGTGCACAATGCACCCTCTCCTGGGCGCACGGAGCACATTAGTAACTAGGGAAATACACTGCACTAGCAGCGTATTTCTTTAGTAAATGGCCAAACGGCTGCTACTCCTGCTTTTACTCCATGAGTCATGGAGTAAAGGCTTGGTAAATCAGGCCCAGTGTTTCCCACCACTGGTAGGCTGGAATTTCCACCTGCAGCTGTCTTTACTCCCAGGAGGCATCCCACTGGACGTTATGGATTCATTGATATGCCTGTTTTTCACCCCCATCTTGTAAGTGTTTTTTAACCCTTCCTTCCGCTGTAAGTACTCCTCGCTCCCTGACATGCCACCTTTGGTGTGTCATTTTTTTTTGGGGGGGGGGTGTACAGGCATACCCCACTTTTAAGTACACAATGGGGTTTATTTACTATCGCTGAAAAGTGCAAAATCAGGCTCACTTCTACATAGAAGCCAATGAACATCTAACCCCAGCTTTCTCAATTAAGCCTGGTAATAAAATCTGGAAGCTCATTGGTTTTTATGCAGAAGTGAGCCTGATATTGCACTCTCCAGCGATAGTAAATAAATAAATTCCATTGTGTAATTAAAAGTGGGGTATGCCTGTACCTAGTTTAGAGTGGGACTTCCTGCTCTTGGCCGCCTAGACAACTCCCTCTAGGCAATCTTCTGGGGCACATGACAGGTCCCAGAAGATTGACTGGATACTAGAAGAGCGCAGCGCGACTCGCGCATTTGCATTGCCTGCCGAGCCATAAAGCCGAAAGCTGTCACGGCCAGGTGCTATGGCGGCACAGAGGAGAGGAGGGGGAGAGAAACAAGGCTTCCTCTGCCCACATTGCTGGACCATGGGACAGGTAAGTGTCTTTTTATTTATAGTCAGAAGCTACACTTTTTGTAGCTGCTGACATTTAATAAATGAAAGAACTGTGTGCAACTCCACTTTAAAGTGTCATATTAGTGCACTTATGCCCCATACACATGATCCGAATATCGTACGACAGATCGTACGATTTTTTTTGCATAATAGTCACAAGTAGAAATTGAATAGGTTATTAAAGTCACGAAAATTCTTGTACGACAGAAAAAAAATCGTAAGTGATGTCATGTGTTGTAATGTATTTGTATTATATTTCTGGACGACAACTGTACTGACTAAAGGAAAATCGTACGATCTGGCATCGTACGAAGAACATTTTCGTGTTTCTCCGATTGAATAATATCAGATGAACTGTAGTGATCGACTCTCAAAAGTAGTGTACACACGATCTGAAAATCGTACGATTCTTCCTCGGGCGATCGTTTTCGTTCGATATTCTGATCGTGTGTACGGGCTATTAGAATCGCCTTCTCTGCTTTGTAATTCAGTAAAAATGGTTGCTTATACCAATGAAATTCACTGGTATAAGCAATCATAATGTGTAAAAAATAAATAAATACTGATCACGTCTAAAGAGCAGTACAGTGTTACTGTGAACACTATATTGCTCTGGTCACAGTGTGTTTAAAAAAAAAAATGTAACAGAAAAAATAACAAAACATGTGAACATGTTAACATTTTTTTTTTTACGTACTGTCACCAATCCATGTCCCTGATCACCGCCACAGCAGTTATATGATAATGCTGAACTGCACTAGTGGGAGTCTGTATATAAAAAAATTGTGAAATGTGATTTTTTTTCTTTATATTCCCAAAAATTGTGACAAAAAATAAAAATTTCAAATAACTCACCATGCCTCTTACTATATACCTTGGACTGTCTACTTTGAAATAAGGGATCATTTAGGGGTATATGTACTATCCTGGCATTTTCAGGCCTCAAGAAATGAGATCAGGACTGATCAATTTTTAGATATATATATACCATAGTTTGTGGATTTTATAACTTTTCTGCAGAAAAAATAACTGTTAAGGAAATTTCTGTATATAATTGTATTCTATTTTGTATGTATTGCACACTGCCCTCACTGTGCACACGGCACTAATAATGTTTTCAGTACATGTTTGCATTCTTTCGAGTGCTGATTAGAATTAGTCTGCCTATGTTACGCCCCTTGTTACCATAAACGTACAATTGTAATATTAACGTGATACCTTCGTAATCATGTTTATAAAAACCTACAATTGCATCATAATAAAGCAGAACAGTTATTTGGATAGATGCTGGGGCAGATCCACAAAGCTAATACGCCGTCGTATCTACTGATACGCCGGCGTACTTTCAAATTTCCCGCCTCGTATCTTTGTTTTGAATCCTCAAAACAAGATACGACGGCATCTGGGTTATATCCGACAGGCGTACGGCTTCGTACGCCTTCGGATCTAAGATGCAATTCTTCGGCATCTGCTGGGTGGCGTTCCCGTCGTAATCTGCCTTGAGTATGCAAATTAGCTATTTCCGACGATCCACGAACGTACGAGCGGCCGTCGCATTCTTATACATCGTCTCTAGTAAGCTTTTTCCGGCGTATAGTTAAAGCTGCTGTTTCGTGGCGTATAGTTAAACCTGCTATGTTAAGTATGGCCGTCCTTCCCGCGTTTAATTTGAATTTTTTCGTTTGTGTAAGTTGTCCGTGAATCGCGGGATGGACGTAATTTACGTCCAAGTCAAAACAATGACGTCAGATAGACTACGCCGCCGTAACTTACGCCGCAAAATCTTTAAGGATTTGAACCAAACTGCAGTAAGGTACGGCGGTGTAGCGTATCTCAGATACGGTGCGCCGGGGCAGATCTTTGTGGATCTGCCCCGCTAAGTGTATCTTTTGTGTCTGTTCCCTACAGCAGTAGATATTATTAATTTGGAACCACTAATCAATATGAGGAAAGGAGTTGCCTATCTATAAAATGTCCACGTCAATAACATACACTGATTTGGGTTTTTTTTCACCAAAGAAATGTAGCAGAATACATTTGACCTAAATTTATGAATGTAGGAATGTAGTCCCAGGGGAGGGGGCAAGCACGCTGACTAACCCCCAGCCAGAACGGCTTGGATGATGGTGGAAAGCTTACTGAGGAGGAACAGGAAGTGAGAAATTCAGACAAAAAAAAAATCAAAGGAAAAGGTAAGTGAACCAACAATGCACTAGCTTAAAGGAATCTATTTAGAAAATAAAAAACAAACCTTTACAACCCCTTTAAGTAAATCAACCCCTATGTGTTATTTTTCCCATATGGATATTTTTCCTATTTCTCACATGCTCCTTTACACAAATGCTCTTTTTGTACATCCTATGTGTTGTAAGCACGTACATTCTAACAAGTAAACAACCTTGTCTGTATCTTAAACTGAGTAATATCATAAATCTTATTTCATAAACCATGAGCAACATGTTTTTACTGATCTTTTATCTGAAATAGCATTTTTGCACGCCTCACATCTTTTACAAATCCCTAAAAAAATCCTTGAATATTGCCAAACCATTTTTTGGGACCATATCTTTGTTGATAACACTTTTTTTTTATTTTGTTAACCCCTTCTACACAATGCCCAAAATCCATAACAAATTAAATAATATCCAAGGGTTCCTTCTTCTCTCTTCCTTTTATCTCAAGTAGGCCATCTGTGATTTTCTAAACCAATTATTTTTTATACCTTATTTACCTTTATCTGGTTTCTGAAAAATCTTCAACTCCGTGCAGTTATACCGCAGACTAAAAACACTGTGCATCTGGAATATTCCTAAATCCTAATCCATTTATTTTGATGCCAACTTTCTGCCCCCCTAAGCCCATTGCATGTGGTTGGCTTATAGAATGGCATAGTATTGAGGTTTGTTCCTTTTACCTCAATCTTTAAATAAAAAAAATAACAATTCCTTCCATACTGTGTACATTGATAAACTCCAAATGCCACTCTGGATTGTTCAGTTGATCTAAGAAAATGAGTGGATCTTTATTAATATCTTCCCCTCAGATCTTATCCCAGGATTGTTACTTTTTATTTTATTTTTTAATCTCCAGGGAGAGGTTCATTATGTATGACAGTCACTTAGGGCCAGATCCTCAAAAGGGATACGCCGGCGTAACTGCTGTTACGCCGTCGTATCCCTGTTTCTAACTATGGAACTGATCCACAGAATCAGTTTTCCATAGTTAGGGAGAAGATCCGGCATGTGTAAGGACTTACACTGCTGGATCTTAGAATGCAGTACCGCATCCGCCGCTGGGGGCATTTCGTGTCGAAATGCCGCCTCTGGTATGCAAATTAGCACTTACGGAGATCCACGAAGCTTTTCAGCTTTGTTTTTTCTCCGTAAGTTTTAGTTTGCAAACGCAAAATTAGGGCTGCTTTTACAAAGTGTAAACTGTTTACACCATTTAAAAGCAGACCCTTCTGTCCAGCGACGCAATTTTTTTTTTGTTTTGAATTTTTTTTTTCGCGCCGTATCTTTTTTTTTTCCCAAAGCAACTTTATTGACCTGTCACAATCCACAAAGCTCGGCGTAACGTAATTTAGCGCTATGCACGTCGGGAAAATGATGTCACGAGCATGCGCAGTATGGCCGGCGCGGGAGCGCGCCTAATTTAAATGAGAATCGCCCCCATGAAAAGAGGAACGCCTTGCGCCGGCGGAATTTAAGTTACACAGCCAAAAATTTCTAGGTAAGTGGTTTGTGGATCGGGCACTTAGGTAGAAATTTTAAGGCAGTGTAACTTAAATGGGAAAAATTAAGTTACGCCGGATCTTTGTGGATTACCCCCTAAGTTCCTTAATTTCAGGTCCATAGCTTACCAGGGCTCCCCCTTTACCCCACATCCTGTACCAGACCAGGTCACATTCCTTTCAACATGGGTGGGGGTATCCTACAAGGAGAAATTGGTAAGGTGTGTGTGTGTAAGGGGGGGGGGGCTTTTAGGAATCCAGAGGTCCTCTTTATAATAAGAGGACCTCAGATATCCACCAATTCTCCAGGGGAATGAGCACGAAAAATTCAAATGTCCGTAAAACACACAGACACTTAAAAAACATCCTTAAGACCCCTTTCACACTGGTGCCGCCAATAGTGTTGGCGGTAATATAGCAGTAAACCCCCGCTATTTTACCGTCAGATTTGCTGCACATTTCGGCCGCTAGCGGTGCACGTTTAACCCCCGCTAGCGGCTGAAAAAGGGTTAATACCACATGCAATGCGCCAACAACAGCGCTGCCCATTGAGTTTACCGCTGCTAATGTGCTCCAAAGAAGCTGCTGGCAGAACTTTTTCTGATGCCCTGCCAGCGCACCGCACAGTGAATAGAATAGAGCAGCAGTTTAAGGGCGGATTGCAGGTGTGATTTTTAACTATAAAGCCTACAAAACGCTCTCAGTGTGAAAGGCATCTTAAAAACAAAACAAAAAAGGAAATAATATCTGCAGATGTAAATTTATTGTCCATCACATCGTCCAGTGAGGTACATTCATCATCAATCGCAAAGATCTGCCGCCCAACAATGTTTCCTCACCACCACAATTCCATTGAAAACGACAGATCCCGAACAATGCAATAATGTTAATTCAAAGTAGGGGATCCTGTGTGACATCATTGAAGTTGCCCCAGATTCCCAACTGTTTGTTTACAGCGAGAAAATGTACTGCTCTAAAAGTTGCTGATCCCTTGGCTTTGATTCCGTCCCCCTGGACCAAAAGGGTGCTGGCTATGCGCAGGTGCATTGGATAGAAAAAGGTCCTGGACTGCCGCACTCTTTAAAACGATGTCTTTATTGCAAATGAAATCCAAAAAAACAAAACACAACTAAAGCAATGCAGTCAAAATAAAGTAAACAAAAGGAAAAAGATGGCTGACATGTTTCACATCGTCTGATGCTTACTCATAGCTTCGAGTAAGCATCAGACGATGTGAAACATGTCAGCCATCGTTTATATGCAGAGGCACCTGCATATATTATATGCAGAGGCACCTAATTTTACCACAAAAGACTGGGAAAAAATATTGACTCGAGTATAAGCCTAGGGTGTCCATCTGCATGCCTCACTGTGTCCATATGCATGCCTTACTGTGCCCATGCCTCACTGTGCCCATGCCTCACTGTGTCCATGTCTCACTGTGCCCATGCCTCACTGTGTCCATGATTAGACTGACGTTTAACATGGGAGTCTATGGAAGAGATTGTAGATGAGAAATGGGGCTACATGTGTGCCAAGTTCTGGGTCCAGAGAACCTACGACCAGCCGGTACCGGGTCTGCAAAATCACCGGAGAAATTACTGTTTAACATGGGAGTCTATGAAAAAGGGGTGCACGGGTTTGAAAAATTGTTGCTCCCCGGCCGTAGATCCCCGGACAACAAACTTTGCACACTTGTAGAGGAAGAGTGGAGCTATATGTGTGCCAAGTACCAGGTCCCCAAATCTGGGAGATCAGGCACAAAAAGGTGACTCGAGTATAAGCCGAGGGGGCATTTTCAGCACAAAAAAATGTGCTGAAAAACCCTGCTTATACTCAAGTATATACGGTACATTGTTATTATAGGACTTTCAATGATGTCTGTGTGATTATTTACATTTTACTTATTTTTTTTTGGCAAAGAGTAATACGGGGTATTAATGTACCCCTGTACTAGTTGATGGATGTCTGGGGTCCTCTTATTATAAAGGGTAATTCCAGATTCCTAAATGCACCCCCCATTCTTTTTGGGGGACAGGTTCAGGATGTGAAGAAGAGGTCTTTGTCCCTCAACATTGGGACCAGGTGCCTCTGCAAGTAGAGTAGAAATATTTTGTATACTCAATGCAGAAATTTGGTCACACAACACTCGATTACTTCAGAGAGAAACACTGTTTATGGCACTCAAAACTATGACCATAAAATGGACAGATCCATTCTTTCTCAATGTTCAGTAGAAATCACAAAGCAATCAGAGCAATCCTGAATGAAAAGTTATTTATGAGAAAAGGAATTCCCCCCCTCAAATGCTGTATAATATAGGCCCTATGGTGCAACTACCTTAACTTGAAGGTGGGAATAACCCACCCTGGTCCAAAAAGCCACATATACAGTGGAACCTTGGATTACGAGCACAATCCGTTCCAGGAGAATGCTCATAATCCAAAGTACTCGCATATCAAAGCGAGTTTCCCCATAGAAGTCAATGGAAACGGAAATAATTTGTTCTGCATTGACTTCAATGGCATGCAAGTGTGAATCCGGGAGCACAGAACTGGAGTGACAATCCCTTCACCTCCAAAATATTTGCTTTGCTCTCCTCATGTAGTGGACCCCTAAGCTAACAAGCAGTCACAAGCGCAGGTCCCTCACAGGGGAAAAAATGCAGCAGAAACTGGTAATCTAATTTTCAATATGATACACCAGGACCCAGCACCAGGACCATACAAAAAAAAAAGAGATCTAAGGGCCAGATTCACAAAAGAGATACGACGGCGTATCTCCTGATACGCCGTCGTATCTCTGTTTTAGGGTCTTCCTAACTATGCGACTGATTCATAGAATCAGTTACGCATAGTTAGCCCTAAGATCCGACAGGTGTAATTGAATTACACTGTCGGATCTTAGGATGCAATACCTCGGCCGCCGCTGGGGGGAGTTTGCATCGTAAACCAGCGTCGGGTATGCAAATTAGTAGTTACGGCGATCCACGACGGTTTTTCGTGTTCACTACGTCGCTGCTAGTCTAGTTTCCCGTCGCAAAGTTAGTCGTCGTTTTAGCTGCCCTAACTTTACACAGCCCACGTATGTGCTGTATAAAGTATGGCCGTCGTTCCCGTGTCAAAATTTTCAAAAATGTTGTTCTTGCGTAAGACGTCCGGGAATACGAAAGTACGCTACGCACGTCACCGTTCGAAAAAATGACGTCACTTCGCGCAAAGCACGACATGAATTTCAAAACGGAGCATGCGCAGTAGGTCTGGCGCGGGAGCGCGCCTAATTTAAATGGCACACGCCCCTTTGAATTACGCGGGCGTACGCCGGAGGCCGCCGGCATAAGTTTTCATGCAAGTGCTTGGTGAATTAGGCACTTGCGATGAAAACTTGCGGCGGTGTAACGTATCTACGATACGTTACGCCGCCGCAGTTCTATGTGAATCTGGGCCTAAGTGCTCTTCATTGAATAATCCAATAATTTATTAAAAAATAAAATATCCTACTCACATGATAACACTAAAAGCAGGCATTTAACACAGGACAGCACACTGTGTATAATCTAAGAATGGCAGTGGGTGACATCATCCGAACGTCCTTAGGAGAGAGGAACTATTTATTTTTTATCTTTTTCGGAAAAGCCTTGAATTTATACAACCAACAGCACCCATGAAAATGCCATTTATTTTTATTTTTTTATATTCAAAGTAAATTCAACTATTCAACCATATTTCCATGCTTTATTTTGTTGCGAAGTCACTAAAAAACACCTCCTAACATTTCTAGCTGTAGGCATCTTATGAAAGGGCAGATGATTTATGTAGCATTTACTTCCTGGAATCCATCTGCCTTTAGCACAGTCATACAGGCATGAGGGTGTGCTTAGCTGAGAAAGCCATTTCATTCTTCCTCTAGATCAGTGGTCTCCAAACTGTGGCCTTTTGCTTGCCTTTAACCGACCCTTGGGGCACTACTCCCACTGACATCAACAATGGGGCACTACTCCTCTCACTGACACCAATGATGGATTAACTAAACCAGGGATGAGGTGCCGCATCTTCACGAGGACTTTCGATCACTAACCCTTCACCAATGATGGGGTGTTGTTACTGAAATCAGGAAATTGTTTTACTCCCATTGGTCACAGTCCCTCTAAATTCTTGGTGATAGTAAAACTGGCCCTTGGTTTAATAAGTTTGGAGACCCCTGCTCTAGATGAAAGAAAAAAATGCCCATAAAGACTCTTGGGATGTTTTTCTTGGCATAGGTGAGGAACCAGGAAGCAACTGAAGAATTATAAAAAAATAATTGAAATATGTAAATATAATACACCTTCTTATCCATCTACTAATTCTTGCAGCATAAGGATTAAAAATAGTTAATGTTGATTGAGAGCGTTTATTTCTGCTTTAAGATTTGCCAACATCTATTGCCATAAAACCCTTGAGTATGATTTTTTCATAACACATATTCGTTTATAATTCTGAAGCGATTGTAATTGTAATTCCCATCTGTTACAATGAATACTATGAAAAATTAAAACATTTACCTCTCTATATTAATGTTTTCTATAGCCAGTTTCACTACAGAAAAGATTTTTAAAGCAGTGAACATGTGCTGAAAGAGACAATTATTCTGCTTGAGTAGAAGTGAACACATCTTTAAATCAAACTTTCAAAGAGACTGAGACAATTTTTCGTACTCAATGAAGGTTGACCCATCAAGATGCTGGCAGAGACCTTAAAAAAAAAAGGATAAGTAAAACAGCATAAAACCAATGATTTCATGGTATTCTGCTCCCATATTCTCTCTTGGCATGCAGCTTGGGACTTTGGCATAGAGATTGAAGCAATCCGCAATTGAGATTTGATCACAGTATGTATCCAACTCATTATACTGCATCTGGCCCTACTGTAAAACCAGCTTCAGAAGTAGAACCCCAGCATCAGGTATTGTGGTGTAGAACATATGGTAGTCAGCTGAATCTTGTCCATTGTAAGACTCAGGAGAATGGACACACTACGACTTAAATGGTTTCGTATGTACTGCTAAATCTTTAAAACTACAGCATTCATCATACATTTGAATATTCTTCCTGTGACAAAGGTCTGATTATTGTAGACCAGGGCTCAAAATTTCAAGTCCTGAGCCACTAGCCAGGCCTTAAGAGTTACTCGCCACCAGTTGCCCCAACCAACACCTCCCCTGCCCCACCCCTAAGTCCGCCCCTAAACATGACCTTGTAAATTATCTCATGAAATTACACTGTTAAATATTTTAAACATAATTACGTTCCAAAAATAAATATTAACAAAAGTAACATAAAGCATATCAGTACCCATCTGTGCAGCCTCACTTTGCCCGTGAACGCAGCCTCAGTGTGCCCGTAAATGCAGCCTTACTGTGCCCCATCAATGCAGCCTTACTGTGCCCCATCAATGCTGCCTTACTGTGCCCCATCAATGCAGCCTTACTGTGCCCCATCAATGCAGCCTTACTGTGCCCCATAACTTGCAGCATTACTGTGCCCCATCACAATCACTTGCAACATTACAATGCCCCATCACTTGCAGCCTTACTGTGCCCCATCACTTGCAGCATTACTGTGCCCCATCACAATCACTTGCAACATTACAGTGCCACATCACTTGCAGCCTTACAGTGCCCCATCACTTGCATCCTTACAGTGCCCCATCACTTGCAGCCTTACAGTGCCCCATCACTTGCAGCATTACAGTGCCCCATCACTTGCAGCATTACTGTGCCCCATTGCTTGCAGCATTACTGTGCCCCATCAATGTAGCATTACTGTTCCCTATCACTTGCTCATTACTGTGTCCCATCACTTGCTCATTACTGTGCCCCCTCCCCACCCCCAGAAAAAGATCATTTTTGACATACCGTATTTTCCGGCGTATAAGACGACTCGGCATATAAGATGACCCCCTAACATGCTGCTAAAAACGGTGGTTTTGTAGTCTACTCACCGTATTAGACATCCCCCTTGTGTGGAAGTAATGTAGAAGCTCGCCGGGTGCTCTGTACAGCTCTATGTAGTTTGTAAAATGCGCGCCGCGTTCAGAGCCGCGCTCAGCCAATCACTATGCTCGATCGATATCAGCTGCCGGGTGCTCTGTACGGCTGCATGTATTCTGTATATGCGCGCTCTGATGACAGAGCATGCTAAGCCTGCTCGGATTGGATAACAACCTCTGCTCAGATTGGCAGAGGTCGTTACTCCAATCCGAGCAGTCAGGAGGTGAGAGAACCAGCATGACTCCCCAGCTGCACTAGCGTGGAGGAGGAGGAAGTGGAATCCTCCTCTGCTTTCAACGTGGGCAGTGACGTCACTGGTTGTCAGACGCCAAGCGGCTATAGCAACCAGTGATCAGTAGTAGGTGGAAGAGGTGGAGGCAGAGCCAGAGCCAGCGCTATGGCAGCTCGGTTCACCCCTGTTCCCAGACTGTCACTTTACTTGAGGGACACTGTATTGTCCTGCAATGAAGGTGTCCTGTTGCAGCCTCGCTCAAAGCGGCGCAAGGGCAGTCCCGCCCTGCCGCCTAACAGTTTCCTGGCTGTCAGCCTAGTTCACTCCATCCTCACTCGCCCTGGAAAAAATTATACTCGCAAAATGCGAGTAAAAGAGTGAATTTTTGAGGGCTGTTGTAGACAAAACACTATAATACCAGGAGCATAGGTATATCATTATCATAGGAAAAAGTATATATCAAGGGCGCTCCGGATATCAGGACCTAGCAAATAAAATCTGCTTTGGAAGGGATAGACATCTTCTTACACTTCAGGCCGCACTCAGAGAGACAAGCGATCTCTAGTAATAAACAGAAAAACAAACAAAGGCGTCTCTAAGTGAAGAAATAAAAACTTTTTAATATCCCCAAAAGGATTAAAAAACACTTACAAGATAAAGGATGAAAAGGAGCATGTAGTAAGTGTATCCAGGTGATGTTCGGATAGCAGGAAGGTCCCAGTATGTAATACTTCCAGTAGTATCCAGAAAACAACAGCCGGTGGACGCTGCAGGCTTTGGAAACACAATAACGCTGTCTGGGTCAGTGTGGAGTATGGAGCCTGGAAATGACATCAGCGGAAGTGGGACAAAAACCAGCATGGAACACAAACAGGAAGTGTGTCATCAGAAAGGGATGCATTTCAGAACTGCTAATTGGTTCCTTCTTCAGCCAATGACCTTCTTCAGCCAAGGTCATTGGCTGAAGAAGGAACCAATTAGCAGATCATTAGAGATCATCCCCCGGCTGTTGTTTTTTGGATCCTACTGGAAGTATTACATACTGGGACCTTCCGGCTATCGGAACATCACCTGGATACACTTACTACAGGCTCCTTTTCATCCTCTATCTTGTAGGTTTTTTTAAATCCTTTTGGGAAATATTAATACGTTTTTATTTCTGCACTTAGAGGCGCCTTTGTTTGTTTTTCTATAAATCATTATCATGTACTTCCAAATGTTATATATGCATTTCCATTATAAATGATAAAAGATAATGGTTTTTTTTTATAGGAATGAGCTTCAAGTTCGAGTCGGAGCATACACACGGTCGGAGCATACACACGATGGAGCATACATACGGTCGGATTTTCCGACAACAAGCTTACATCGAACATTTGTTGTTGGAATGTCCGATCGTGTGTACGCGCCAATACGTTATACAATTTTCTTGTACACATTTCCTTTAGATTTACTAAAACCATATAATGTGAGGTCAAACCTTAACACTTTCAATTTGTAAGCAACTAGGCAGTGAAACTACATGGTAAATCTAAAGGCAATTGACCAATAAAATTGTACAATGTATAGCCAGCTTATACTATTTAGATTTTGCTTCCTAGGTCCTTAAGATTTACTGTATAAACATAAAGTGCAGAAATTATAAACAAAATAAATCCGCGCTATCCTAAATGTGTAAGCAGCTACAAAAACCAATAGACAAATGGAAAGAAAACAAACACAACATATAAATTGTAGCGCTAAATGATAACCCAAATAGTGAATAACTATACATGACAATTGAACATCACCATGTGAATGATGTACAATCAGAATCCATAATAAAATTATGCATATATAAGTGAATGTCCAATAAAGGAATCCTAAATAACCTTATAGGTTAAAAAATGTGTGAACGTCCAATAAGTGAATAATCCTGTGTAGACAAAGAAGCCGAATAGTGTTCCCATACACCGTGAATGGACCGCCATCAAATAAACTGAGGCTTACCAGAGATGTTGTTATATATGCACAAGTCCTGAAATTACCCATACACCACCTTCCATAACTGGGTTGGCTTACCCTTTGACTTTGGGTAATATGAAACATCAGCACATTTTTCATATGATTAGAAATGTACAGGTTGATTCACAGGAAAATATACTCATCATGCAGCTTTCTTGAAGATTGCTATTGGTTCCATTAAAGTACCTTTATAGGACACCAACTCTTTTTTTTAAGAAAATAGAAATTATTTTCTGTGAACATTCTGTCAAACAGATCATTTAGATAAGTGTAACTGCTTTTTTCCCTTTATTTAACAATATTGAATGATTCTCTCTTTTTTTTCAAATGCTTTCCCAAATTCCCTATACTTTCAGGCTATAGTCTATTTCAAGGTTGGGTAGACAATTTTGATAGTTTTTTTATGTTTGAAATGCATTGTAGCACACCTCTTCTTGTATTGAAGGGAGTTGTCGATTTTAAAGATTTGGGAACTCAAGTACAGTATTGTCACAGATGTCATTGAGAGTAACTCATTCTACTTGGAAAACAATTCAGTTCAACATTGTATGTAGTCTAGAATTAAAAGGGACCTGTCTGGTGTTTAGCAGTACCCTGTATGAAATTGCAACAATTTTGAAAATTATTGCGTGAGAGTTTGTTTTTTGTTTTTGTACCCCAGTAGGTAATAATATATCTGGCTCTTTCCTATCATCGTTTTTGTCCAATAGATATCCTTCCAGGAGTAAGTGCAGGGTTTCATGGATGCCTGAGGGTGCACCACCACTGCATTCCCGGTATAATGATTCAGAAAGCAGCATTGACATTATTACATCATCCCCAAATTTTCCATTATTGAAGACCTGCATGTCACACGACCAGCCTGAAAACTTTGAAATATGTTAAGTATAAAAAAAAATGGAAAAAACAAATAAAGACTTTCTTCAAAGGGTAAGGGGAGCCAGGAACTTGTTAAGGTTTAACGACTTACCAAAAATACCATAAACAAAATAAGGAGTTATAAAATGATACAATTTGTGTATTTGCCCTTTTCTATTTCATCAGTTCCTAAATTAAGATCAAATACATACATTTTTGGTTGATTTATTTTGTAGGAAATGACTGTTAACTACTTAAGCCCTGGACTATTTTGCTGGTCACAGACCAGGCCACTTTTTGCGATTCGGCACTACGTCACTTTAACTGACAATTGCGCTGTCCTGCGACGTGGCTTCCAAACAAAATTGGTCCCTTTTTTCCCACAAATAGAGCTTTCTTTTGGTGGTATTTAAACACCTCTGCATTTTTTATTTTTTGCGCTATAAACAAAAACAGAGCGGCAATTTTGAAAAAAAAACACAATATTTTTTTACTTTTTGCTATAATAAATATCCCCCAAAAATATATATATATATATATATATATATAAAAAAATGTTCTCAGTTTAGGCCGATACGTATTCTTCTACATATTTTTGGTAAAATAAATCGTAATAAGCGTTTATTGATCAGTTTGCGCAAAAGTTATAGCATCTAGAAAATAGGGGATAGCTTTATGGCATTTTTATTAATAATTTTTTATCATGACTGTGACATTATTGCAGACACATTGGACACTTTTGACACATTTTTGGGACCATTGTCATTTTTACAGCTATTAGTGCTATATAAATGCACTGATTACTGTGAAAATTACACTGGCAGTTGAGGGGTTAACCACTAGGTGGCGCTATAGGGGGTTAAGTGTGTCCTAGGGAGTTCGTCTAACTGTAGGGGGGGTGGGCTATGTGTGACACGACAGTGATCACGCTTCCGAATCCAGGAAGCTGCGTTCACTGTCCTGTCACTAGGAAGACTGGGGAAATGCTTGTTTACATAAGCATTTTCCCCTTCTTCCTCATGACACGATCGTGGGTATGCCCGCAGACATCAAGACGGCGGGACCCACGGTCAGAGTCACGGAGCTCCCGGCGGGCGCGCGCTGGTGGCGGATACTTATATATATACATCCTTTGACCTGCCCGTGCCATGCTGCAGACGTATATCTGCGTGCGGCGGGTGGCAAGCGGTTAATTGATATCTGTGTATGAAACAAAGATGAACTTGTTCAGATGCATTTAACAGCATATATACGGAAGTAAAAAAAAGAAAAGCTTCCTTCTGTATGCTTTTGAGAACTGCAGATATAATGTGGAAAAAGCTTTACTACTTGCAACAGTACAAAATAATCACTCCAGTATGAAAAATACCGCTTTCAAAGCGATCGTACAATAATCTGATTGTTAGTACACAGCTTTCAGTATGGAAACAATGGTCTCGTTGCAAAGGTCCGACATGCTACCTGCTGAGTCAGAGTAGGGAGCATGAACTGCTATAAAGAAATAACACAATACACTTCATGATGTATTTCATATCACAGGAAAGCAAACCAATTCAGAAAATCAGTTTAAACAGCAAAAGAATGGACCCAGAAATATAAAAATATAGCAGAGTGACGGCAGAAAAAAGAACAAGAGGTCCATCAATTCTGCCCCAATTTTTTTTAAATAATCTTTGTTTGGTTAAAGTTTTTGTCTAAGTATACATGTATTTTATCTGACATGTTTGAATTAATTTACTGTGATTTTACTCACTACCTCTGCTGGAGATCTATTCCAAGCATCAACTACTATTTTGGTAAAATAATATATTCTAAGATCAGTTTTGAACTATCCTCCTGATGTCCCCACGTTCTAAATCTAAAGCCTCGTACACACGATAGGTTAAACGGATGAAACCGGTCTGAAGGACCGTTTTCATCAGTTCAAACCGATCGTGTGTGGGCCCCATAGGTTATTTAACCTTATGTTAAAAAAATGGCAACTTGATTTAAAATTTAACCTATGGATGGTAACCGATAGGTCAAAACCGATCGTTAGTATGCAAAACCATCGGTTAAAAACCCGCGCATGCTCAGAATCAAGTCGACGCATGCTTGGAAGCATTGAACTTCATTTTTTTCAGCACGTCGTTATGTTTTACGTCACCACGTTCTGACACGATCGGTTATTTAACCTATGGTATGTACACACGACGGACCATCAGTCAGATTCATAGGTTAACATAGGACAACTGTCCTTCAGACCGTTTTCATCGGATGGACTGATCGTGTGTACGAGGCTTTAGCTCCATATTGAAAATACTAATAAGAAGCTGCGCTAATAATACATGATCAAATAAACAAATAATAAAAACAATCAAGTGCAAAAAAATGAATAATTGAATCCAATTGCATTACATTGAAAAACAAACTCAGCAAAAGGGTGAAAATTGTGAAATATAATTAGCAATAAATTAAAGTGGTTGTAAACCCACTTTTTTGACTTTTACCTACAGGTAAGCCTATAATAAGGCTTACCTGTAGGTAAGGAGAATATCTCCTAAACCTGCACGGTTTAGGAGATATTCCCCTCGCAATGCGCCGCGGCGCATGCGCACGGGGGATCTACGGCGAAAGGACCGGCAGCCGCCGTACCTTGCCGAATTTAAATCTCCCAGCGCATGCGCGGGAGTGACGTCATCGCCGCTCCAGCCAATCACAGCGCTGGAGCGGCGATACCCGGAAGACACGCCAGGCAAGAGGATATCTCGCTCGGCGTGGACCAGGTAAGTGCTACACACCTCATTCCAAGGTAAGTATTTCATAATGAGCTAATATGCGGTGCATATTAGCTCATTATGACTTTTGCCTTGCAGGAGAAAAAAAAAAAACATTTTGATGCGGGTTTACAACCGCTTTAAAGACCCCAAGGCCCATTGTTGTGCCATTCACCCACAACCATTACCTTTTGTTGTTGCATGATAATGCATGGCCTCATGTTGCAAAGGATCTGTACACAATTCCTGGAAGCTGAAAACATGTCACCCATTGAGCATGTTTGGGATGTTCTGGATCGGTGTATATGACAGTGTGTTCCAGTTCCTGCCAATATCCAGCAACTTCGCACAGCCATTGAAGAGAAATGGACCAACATTCCGCAGGCCACAATCAACAACCTGATCAACTCTATGTGAAGGAGACGTGCTGCACTGCTTGAGGCAAATGGTGGTCACACCAGATACTGCCTGGTTTTCGCCCCCCCAATACAGTAAAACTGCACATTTTAGAGTGGTCTTTTATTGTGACCAGCCTAAGGCACACCTGTGCAATAATCATTCTGTCTAATCAGCATCTTAATATGCCATACCTGTGAGGTGGATGGATTATCTCGGCAAAGGTGAAGTGCTCACTAACACAGATTTAGACAGATTTGTGAACAATATTTGAGAGAAATAGGCCTTTTGTGTACATAACAAAAGTCGTAGATCTTTGTGTTCAGTTCATGTTAAATAGGGGCAAACTCAAAAGTGTTGTGTTTCTAATTTTTCTCAGAGTATCCAGAATAATAAATCCAGGCTGGGCCAACACATTTCTTACATCCTTCCAGCGTAAACCCCTAACACCATGTCAAAAGAATTGAAAAGCATGAACATTAAAACCCAAAGTCTCTGAGCAATTCCTTGCCTTGGCTCTTTGGTTTGTGATCAGTGCAACAACAAAAATAATCAGATTTTTTTAATAGTGTATACTATATTTTCTCTACTTTTCTGTATGAGAATGCTGTACTCTTTTACACTTGCTAGGGACTGTAGGAGAGTAGCCAGTGAAGCAGCAATAGGGATGAGCTTCGAGTTTGTGTGCTCAAGTGCTAATTTTAAAAGCTAATATGCAAGTTATTGTCATAAAAAGTGTTTGGGGACCTGCATCCTGCCCCAGGGGACATGTATCAATGCAAAAAAAAGTTTTAACAACGGACATTTTTTCGGGAGCAGTCATTTTAATAATGCTTAAAGTGAAACAATAAAAGTTAAATATTCCTTTAAATTTTGTACCTAGGGGGGTGTATAGTATGCCTGTAAAGCAGCGCTTGTTTCCCGTGCTTAGAACTGTCCCTGCACAAAGTGTAATATCTGAAGGAAAAAAGTAATTTAAAATCACTTGCGGCTATAATGAATTGTTGGCTCCCGACAATACAGAGAAAAGTCATTCATAAAAAAAAAATGCGTGGGGGTCCCCCCAAATTCAATTACCAGGCCCTTCAGGTCTGGTATGGATATTAAGGGGAACCCAGTGATGTGACGGGTGACCCTGTGACCCTGCGATACATCAGAGGGGGCGGGGTCACTCACACGTCACTGGGAAAGCCTGGGCTTTCCCTTGTGTCAGAGGGGGACGGGGTCACATGATGGGTGGCCCCACCCTCACCTACATAAGAGCTGTCACTGGCTGAAGCCGCGTCATTCCTGGGCTGTCTCCGGTGGAGACAGGTGATGCGCTGCGCTGGATGGACATCTCATCGCTGAATCCTGGTCCTGGATGAAGAGGAGATCTTCTCATTACTGGACCCCGGAGAGGATATCACCCATCGCAGGATACCGACAGCGTTGGAGCGGAGACCGAGAGTGGATTACCACTGCTGGATTTTTATTTTTTAATAAAGGACTTTCCCAACGGTGTCTGTGTTTTTTTTACACTTTCTTTGTGAAATGGTATAGGTACAAAGTACCCCATTACCAACTCACATGGGGGGTGGGATCTGGGGGTCCCCTTTGTTAAAGGGGTCTTCCAGATTCCGATAAGACCCCCGCCTCCAGACCCCTACAACCACAGGGCAATGTTTGTGGGGATGAGGTCCTTGTCCCCATCAACATGAGGACATGGTGCTTTGAGGGGTCACAGACCCCCAAAGCATCCTCCCAATGTTGAGGGCATGTGGCCTGGTACGGTTCAGGAGGGGGGGGCGCTCTCTCATCCCCCATCTTTTCCTGCGGCCTGCCAGGTTGCATGCTCAGATAAAGGGTCTGGTGTGGATTTTTGGGGGAACTCTACGACATTTAAAAAAAAATTGGGGTGGAGTTCCCCTTAAAATCTATACCGGACCTGAAGGGTCTGGAATGGATATTTGGGGGAAACCCCGCGGAATTTTTTTTTAATTTGACGCGGGGTTCCACTTAATATCCATACCAGACCTGAAGGGCCTGGTAATTGAATTTGGGGGGACACCCACACATTTTTATTTTTTATTATGAATGACTTTTCTCTGTATTGCCAGGAGCCGACAATTCATTATAATTTTCCAAAATTACTCTTATAGGACTGTTTTTTGCCTTAAAGTATCTATATTATGGTTTTCTCCACTAACTACTGTATATGTATGTGTCTTGGTTTTGGAATGGTGCATGTTTAAGTGTGATGCTATATCAAGATTTTTGGGAATTGTTTCCTATGCTAATTATATTAAAATATTTTTATATTTTTTGCTAAAATATGGTCTCTTACTGTGCCTACAAAGTCCTAGAATAGTCCCTTATATTCTCCTCCTCTGACAACAATTCATTATAGCCGCAAGTGATTTTAAACGGCTTTTTTCCTTCAGAAATGACATTTTGTGCAGGGACAGTTCTAAGCACGGGAAACAAGCGCTGCTTTACAGGCATACTATACACCGCCCCTAGGTACGAAATTTAAAGGAATGTTTCACTTTTATTGTTTCACTTTAAGCATTATTAAAATCACTGCTCCCAAAAAAACGTCAGTTTTTAAAACTTTTTTTGCATTGATACATGTCCCCTGGGGCAGGACCCAGGTCTCCAAACACTTTTTATGACAATAACTTGCATATTAGCCTTTAAAAGTAGCACTTTAGATTTCAAACGTTCGAGTTCCATAGACTTTAACAGGGTTCTAAAGTTCACACAAACTTTTGGTCTGTTCGCAGGTTCTAGTGCGAACTGAACGGGGAGGTGTTCGGCTCACCCCTAAGCAGCAATAGGTGACGGCAACACCCAAGAACAGGAGGAACAGCAGCAATAGTAACAGATGGTCAGTTGGGCCCTGATATGAGTAGCAACAACAGGAAACAACTGAAAAACGATCAAGGAGAATTACTGAATAGAATAGATAAACATATAAATATATCTTCAATATAAGAAAATCATCTTCTTTTCTTTATTATTATTTTGCTTCTGCTTTTTCTGCTGTGCTGTGCATCAACAAGCTTTTAAAGCAACACAATTACAGTTCTGTCTCACTTAAAAGTTAAGACTCTCTTTGATTTTATTCTTGTAAAGCATTTTAACAAAAATAAAAACATCAGTGACATTGCCATGTGTTCTAATAATTCTCAAAGTGACTGTCTTTCCCAGTGGACCCTATTAAATTTGTATGCGGCTTTCCAAAGCTAATGACATCCCAAGAAAATGTGCTCCAGAAAATATTCTAAACTCAGTTCCAATATGCATAAATCACACACATCAATGTATTTCCAGGTAAAGTGTGCACAATTAGAGAAATATCAGTGTCCTCTATTCATATCTGTAAAACAATATTTTAGATCACAGTAGATACATTGAATGTTGCTAACTTTTATATGGGGTGGCAAGACATCATTCTGTCCCTGGAAGAATTGGTTCAGGTTTTACTGCAATGCACAGGGAAAACAGGAGTTTACCATGGGGCAGAACAAAGTAGCTAATACTAAAATAAATGAGACTGAACAAAATATATTTAATTGGTCATATAATCAGCTTTCAGCATAGCATTACATTTTAAATTTAACAAAATGATACAATACCAGATCTCAATCACCATGTCCCTCCAGACTTATACTGGAAGACAAACCCCCACTGAATAGCACTGTGACATTTAACATAAATAATAAGAGGGAGAGGACGTGTAGGAGCGCAGACCGGTCCTCTTCAGGTGACTGGCAGCTGCGACAGAATGTGGCTTTTTATAAGCAGGCAGCGTGAGCAAAGAACAGCCTGTCAAATCCCTCCAATGGCGGCATGTTGCTAAGGGAGATTCCACCAATAGAACCTGCCGAGAGAAGGGAGAGAACACCATAGGCAAAGAGCCCTTTGCTCTGTCCCATGCGGGCCCCCAGTTAAAGTCGGGGGCCGAATATGGGACAGTACAAAGTAGCTAATACTAAAATAAATGAGACTGAACAAAATATATTTAGTTATATAATAGCCACTGTGTTTATTCAAGGGATAACCCAAAGAGGCCTTACTTTCTTAGGTTCTTTGCTTCCTGGTCCAGTTGCTAAGGGCTCACATTTCGGGATCTGTCACATCTACAGATCCATTCGGGCGGAGGTTTTCGTTTTCCAATGATTGTTGACCTCAATCTCGCCCGTCTCCCCTGTCACGTCACGTCATACTATGCATTTCATTTCACCTGCAGGACTACCCACCACGGTCTGTGGGCACACGGGTCCTCAGTGTTCTGTTGTGCAGCAGGTCGCTTGAGTTTACTCACATTAATCACAGAGGGGGTCGTCAGATTCATTCACATGCTGTGGTGTGGTCCCTCCGTCACGGCATGTCTTCTTATGTGGGTAGGCACAGAGGGGTTTGTGTTTTCTTTTATTGGGGGTTCTACTCTAGGGTGTTTCAGTCTTAGCTTGTCGGTGCTATGCAGTCACGGCGCACACGATCAGCCTTGTAGTTTCATTTTTTTTCTTTGTCTCGTCATACCTTTTTTCCGGGTATAGTTAGCCGGGGTGCGCATCTCAGGATCTGTCACGTCTACAGATCCATACGGGCTGAGGTTTCGTTTTTAAATGATTGTTAACCACAATCTTCTCGCCTGTATACCATACGGCATACGTGCACGTTCATTCTTACGCCTGTGCATCTACCCACCGCGGTCTGTGGGTACATCGGCCCTGAGTGTTTCGTTTTTAATTACCTGTCTCTGCGTGGCAGGTTACTCAGGCTCACTTCATACACTTCATATCTGATGGAATCTAATCCGATGGATTTTTTCGTCGACTTTCATCAGTCTTGCATACACACTATCAGACTAAATTCCGACCATGCCAAATCATGGTGACATTCAATGAAGTTCAATGCTTCCAAGCATGCGTCGACTTGATTCTGAGCATGCGTGGATTTTTCTCCGATGGAGTTCCACACAGGCGATCAGATTTTTCTATAGTTTTTTTATCCATAGAAAAAGTTTAAAACATGTTCTATTTTTTAACACCGAGGGAAAAAAGACCGATGGGGCCCACACACGATACACGGCTTAACAGATCCAGTGGCTCACTCCAAGGTTGTACTGCATCTTTGAGGTAGCGGGCATAAATTTTGAAAAAACTTCTTGCCTACCACAGCCTGATACTGTTGCATTTTCTCAGTCATCCCTTGTGTTTCCAAGCAATCTCCTCCATCTTGTGGGGGTTCTCTGGAAAACATAGCCAGGCAATCTCCTGGGTTTTTCACAGTCCCCTGTCCAATTTTTACCATGATGAGCATTCAGGGAATATTGAGGAATCAATTAGTGTCAGTGATCAGTGGCAAGGTCAATTGGGGCCCACCAGGATGTTTGCAGGATTAATCGGCTCTGTTGGAGCTTTGGCTCTGTGCTGCTCACTTTAATGGGATTTGCTGCTATTTTTGGACTTTGCGAATGTCAGACCGTATTTAATGAACCTAGGGAGATTCATCCATCCCTACTATTTAGATACTTTTCAATTAAGCGTGACTGTATGAAGTGTCATAGGGTCTTGCAAGATACTCAAGAACTTAATTGACTAAATTGGCTAAATTATATTCAGCATATTTGAAAAATACAATAGGAAGAAAACATTTCTCTGAATGCAAAGTTAATACATTTTTGAATATATGAATAACTATGAACACTGAAATTATTATTTACATACAGACAGATACATGCTAGATTTGGACAATGAAGCCAGACATACCCTGTGTTGATACTATAAATATCTGGCTCTGCAGCGAATACTTTATGGAGGTCAAATAACATAAATGATAAATGAAGTAATTGTTATTGGACTATAAGGTGTATTTAACCACTTGCTTACTGGGCACTTAAACCCCCCCTTCAGCCCAGACCAATTTTCAGCTTTCAGCGCTCTCACCCTTTGAATGACAATTGCGCGTTCATACAACACTGTACCCAAATGAAATTTGTATTATTCTTTTCCCACAAATAGAGCTTTCTTTTGGTGGTATGTGATTACCTTTGTGGTTTTTATTTTCTGTTAAAAAAATCAAAAAGACAGATAAAAAAAAATACAAAATCGTTTTATATCTTGTTATAAAATTTTGAAAACGGGTAATTTTTCTCCTTCATTGATGTATGCTGATGAGGCTGCTCTGATGGACACTGATAGGCTACACTGATGGGCACGGATGGGCTGCACTGATGGGCACCGATACGGCGGCACTGATGGGCAACAATAAGGTGGGCACTGATAGGTGGCACTGGTGGGCACTGAGAGGCAGCACTGGTGGGCATTGAGAGGTGACACTGAGGCCCCGTACAGACGAGCGGACAGTCCGATGAAAACGGTCCGCCGGACCGTTTTCATCGGACATGTCCGCTGGGAGATTTCGGTCTGATGGCTGTACACATCATCAAACCGAAATCCGCGCGGACAGAGAATGCTGTGACGTAGACGACACCGACGTTCAATTCACCGAGTTCAATGCTTCCACGCATTCGTCGAATCAATTCGACGCATGCGCGGGATTTCTGTCCGCTGGTTAGACGTACTAACCAGCGGACATGTCCGCCGGACAGCTTCCCAGCGGACATGTTTCTTAGCATGCGTCCACTAGCCTGTACAGACGATCGAATCTGTCCGCTGACACTGGTCGGCAGACCAGTTTCAGCGGACATGTCTGGTTGTGTGTACGAGGCCTGAGAGGTGGCACTGAAGGGCATTGATAGGTGGCACTGGTGGGCACTGAGAATTGTCACTAATAGGTGTCACTGATAGGTGTCACTGATAGCTGGCAGTGATGAGCACTGATAGGTGGCAGTTATGGGCACTGATAGGTGGCAGTGATGGGCACTGATCAGCACTGGTAGGTGAGACTGATAGGCAGCACTGCTAGGTGGCACTGATTAGGCACTGGCTGACACCACTAATGGGCATTGATAGGTGGAACTTGTGGGCATTGATAGGTGGCATTTTTTGCACTAGTGGTCACTGTGGGCACTGGCAGGCGGTTCATGGTGGGCACTAATAAGGCTGATGTGACTCTTCCACTGGGGACCGATGTCCCTTACACAAGAGCCGATTGTTACATGTAAACAAAAAGTGCCAGAAAAGGTCTTGTCTGGAAGTGGATACTTTTGTTTACAACTTTACATGAAAAAAATCTGTATCTTTTGCTAGAAAATTATTTATAGCCCCCAAACATTATATATTTTTTAAAGCAGAGGCTCAAGAGAATAAATTGACTGATTCCTGCAGAGGATCAGTCCAGCCTGAAGGGCTGTGCTTGTTGTTCGTGAGGCCTTAAGTGGGTGACCTGAGGGCCTGGATGCTGAAACTAAGGAGAGCTGACTGAGGGGCTGTCTGCTGAAGGTCTAGTCTGGTATCACTGGAGAAAGGTGTCACTTGGAAGTTGGAAGGAAGCAACCAACTATCCCTGGACATTTTGTGAGTACAGACTGCTGTGAGAGATCTTAGAGACTTTTGTGCTGCTGCCACTCCTCTTGTGCTGGAGAGTCAGCTATGCGTTTGCTAAAGTGGACATCAGCTGGTGCCCTGAAGAGTTCAGTCTATCTGATTCCTTGTGAAGGGACTCTGCTGTGTGGCTCTAAAGAAAGAAGTCTGCATTTAACTCCTACTACAAGCCAAGTCCACAGTTTTCTAGAAGCAAGGACTTCTGCTTCAGCTTTTCAGAAAGGAGTTAATTGTCCTCAACCTGTACATAGTTTCTGTTTTGGAGTATCTGAGGCCTTGTACACACGGTCGTTCCAAACCGATGAGAATAGTCCGACGGGCCATTTTCATCGGTTCACCGCTGAAGTGGCCTGACGGCCTGATATGCGTACACAACATCAGTTCAAATTCAGATCGGGTCAGAACGCGGTGACGTAAAACACACGACGTGCTGAAAAAAACGAAGTTCAATGCTTCCAAGCATGCGTCGACTTGATTCTGAGCATGAGCGGGTTTTGAACCGATCCTTTTGTGTACTAACCATCGGTTTGGACCGATCGGGCAGCGGTCCATCGGTTAGATTTTAAAGCATGTTTTAAAATTTTGGACCAAAGGACAATAGACCGATGGGCAATACACACGGTCGGTTTGGACCGAAGAAACTGAACCTCGGTCCATTCTCATCGGTTTGGAACGACCGTGTGTACGCGGCCTCACTCAATTCCCTCAATCCTCTCCTAGTTACTCGAAAAAAAAAAACAACACCCCTAGACTGGTGTTTGAGAAAAAGTGTGGCTGAGATTGTGTGCCTGGTTGCGGGACAATTTCTGAGGAAGAACCTGGGCAAAATTACAGCAACTCCTACTGAAGTAAGCACTTCACTTATGCCTCATACACATGATCAGTTTTTCTGACAGGAAAAACAAGTTTTTTTTTCTCAGCAGGAAAACGGCTGAAATTTGTCTTACATACACACGGTCACTCAAATCTTGGCTGAAATTCCGAACATCAGGAACGCGGTGACGTACAACACGTACAACGAGCCAACATCAATGAAGTTCAATAGGCAGTTCGGCTCTTCTCTTGATTCTGAGCATGCACGTTTTTTTTTGCTGGTCGTGATTGCATACAGATAGGAATTTTTCCTGTCATGAAAATTGAGAACCTGCTCTCAATCTTTTCTTGGCAGGAAAACTGACAGAAAAAGTGTGATGGAGCATACACACGGTCGGTTTTCCTGACTAAAACCTCACAACGCATTTTTCCTGTCAGGAAAACCGATCGTGTGTACCAGGCATTAGAGTTCACACAGTGTTATTTTTCCATCTGCACATTCACATACCAACTATTTATTACATCAGGTTTAGCTCCGCACACGTTGTCCAAAACAGAGAACTAAAATACAGAGACATGTATCTCTCTTTTTTTTTAAATCTACTAAAATATATCAGAATAGCAAAACAATTGTTATCTTCCTGACATTTTTCTGTAGGTTTTTTCAACACCCATGAGCCCATTGTGCAGTGTTTATTAGTTCTAAGGCTGTTAAAGCTTCAATTCAGTAAACGTTTACCTGCCGCTTACAGCACAGCACGCTTTATTGGAAAAAAAGAGAATTACAGTACATATTTTTCAGATACCTATTTATTTCATACCATAATATATATATATTTATACGTACAAAACAATCTGATTGTTTTTCTGACATGTTTCTGTAAATGTTTTCCAATAGCAGCATGTGTGTTGTATTGTGCAGTTTGTTCATTGTTTTGAAAATTGTTGGAAATTGTTCTTTCACCCCATATTTATAACAGTGAAAAACTGCAAGTTTAGTATAACTCTACACTGCAAGGTTAACTTTAACTTTCGTGGAAAGACTATAGCAAATAATGAAAAATAATATAGCATATACAGCTGCTCTACAAGCCGGGTCGTAATTCAAATCCCTTTCCCGTTTCTCTGTAATTTTCCTATAAAATTCAATGCAACATGGCAACCTGGACATCAGGTTGTACCGATCGTGTGTGGGCCCCATCAGTTTTTTTTCGCATCTGTGAAAAAACGTAGAACCTGTTTTAAAATTATCCGATGGTTAAAAAAACGATAGAAAAAAAAACCGATCGTCTGTGGGGAAATCCATTGGTTAAAAATCAACGTATGCTCATAATCAAGTCGACGCATGCTCGGAAGCATTGAACTTCATTTTTCTCAGCACGTCGTTGTGTTTTACGTCACCGCGTTCTGACACGATCGTTTTTTTAACTGATGGTGTGTAGGCAAGACTGATGAAAGTCAGCTTCATCGGATACCTGAAAAAATCCATCAGATCGTGTGTACAGGGCATTAGTCTTTTTCCACAGCTTTTGATAAAGGAAACTTGCAGTAGTAGAGGGATGGAGGGTTAGGGGAAGTTCAGATACCTTATTGCAGATCACTGAGGAACTTTAGGATCCAAAGGACAAATACCACTTTCTGTCAGCGGAATTTTTGCATACCCGGATAGGACTCTCTCACCGACCTAGCAGCCGGTATGATGCGCGGACAAAGTTTCTGCCACAGACTTAGAAATATGAAATATGAAGAAACTGCTGGATAATCCTCTGCCACAGGATTATGTGACCAGTAGTTGGTAGATCGAAACACAGCTACACAGTACCAGAGCCTTTAAGCCATCCGGCAGTACTGTGAGGGTAAAATGGTTTAGATGCGTCCTCCAAATGAGTCACCAGGCCCTTTCTTGACCCGCCTTCCGCTCAGTTCTCTCCAAGAAAAGTCCTCCCCTGGATCTTCTCAGTTTGCTTGGCTTTTTCCCACAGGCAAGACAGCACAGGACCACCTCTGGACTAGTAGGCCTCCAGCCAGACGTCTGGGCCTACGTGTAGTGACACAGCCTCGAGCCAGCAGGGCCCGAGGTAGAAGAGAACAGTTGTCACATACCTTAGGCCAGGAGGGCCATGAGGTGAGAGAGCGTGGAGTAGCACCTCTTCGGGCCAGCAGAGCCCGAGGTAAGAGAAAGATCACATGGCTTCTGCTCCTTAAATATCCTCTCCCAGAATGTCCAACTAAAAAGAAGCTCCTGATTGGGCTATTTCTGGGGAAAGAATAGCCAATACACTTAGCTTGCTGTATTTCTCACACTGGCCTGTGGTGACAGTGACACCGACTGGCAACAGTGAGAAATGCACACAGCTAAACTGGAACAGAAACTAATTTAGCTTTGAAATATAAATTCTGAACTATGTACAATTCAGACAACCCACTAAATTTACAGCATAGCCCACTGTTCTTCAGGAGCAGGGCGCTACAAGTGTAATGCTATTCAATTCTTCATGTGTATCTAAAGAATTTTTTATTTTTTGCTTGAATAGAAACCAGTCAAAATCCCTGCACTTTTTTTCTCTTTTTTTGCCTTGTCTGTGTGAGATTAGGGAGATTTTTCCTAATTTCCTGATGACATTAAAGGAACACTAAAGGTTCGTTTTTTATTAAATCAATTGATTGCTGTAAGCTAGAGCATTTAAATATCACTTACCTCGTATTTCCCTTTGACCTCCAAAATACAGTAATCTAGGTTTGAAAATGCCATTTCCTGTCTCTCCTCTTTTTGCTTTCCACCAGCATCTGAGCCGTTTTGCATGGTGGAAAGCAGAATGCGCTCACCCCTCCCTATGACTACAGCCCTGCGTGAAGATGCTCTCTTATCCCTCACAGGCATGGAGGCTAAGCCCAATAGGAACTGTAGTTCCCATTAGGCAGCAATGTAGCAAGAATGAATGTGCACCGCAAACCAGGAAGTCAGTGAGAATAATGATTCAGGAGTGACGGAGGTGAATAAAACAGCTCGATTTCAACATGTATCAAACTAGTTATAATGCAAAACATTACTTTTTACTTTATCAGCTACTGTCAGACTTTAATTTAAGAGGAAAATATTTTTGTCTTTACAACGCCCGATTTCCGCCCCCTGTTGGTAAAACATGATATCGGCGTATAACACACAGGCACTGTTTACCCTGTTTTCAGAGGAAAAAAGATGCGTGTTATACACCGATAAATACGGAAATTTATTTTATTGGGATTTTTTGTGATAGACCAACACAAAGTGGCACATAATTGTGAAGCGAAATGAACAATTATAAATGGTTTTCAAAATGTTTCACAAATAAATATGTGAAAAGTGTGGCGTGCATCTGTATTCAGTCCCCCAGTGCCCACCTTTCTCTGCAATTACAGCTGCAAATCTTTTTGGGGATGTCATTACAAGCTTTGCACATCTAGAGGGGGACATTTTTGCCAATTCTTCTTTTCAAAATAGTTCAAGCTCTGGATTGGATGGAGAGCATCTGTGAACATCAATTTCCAAGTCTTGCCACAGATTCTCAATTGGATTTAGGTCTGGACTTTGACTGGGCCATGCTAATACATGCATATGCTTTGATCAAAACCATTCCATTGTAGGTATGGCTGTATGTTTAGGGTCGTTATCCTGCTATAAGGTTTACCTCTGCCCCAGTCTCAAGTCTTTTGCAGACAGGTTTTCTTCTAAGATTGTCCTGTATTTGGCTCCATCCATCTTCCCATCAACTTTGACCAGCTTCCCTGTCCCTGGGGAAGAAAAGTATCCCCACAACATGATGATGTCACCACCATGTTTCATGGTGGGGATGGTGTGTTCAGGGTTATGTGCAGTGTTAGTTTTCCGCCACACATCGTGTTTTGCTTTTAGGCCAAAAAGTTCAATTTTGGACTCATCTGACCAAAGCACCTTCTTTCACATGTTTGCTGACTTCTCGCAAACTGTAAACGGGACTTCTTATGGTTTTCTTTCGACAATGGCTTTCTTCTTGCCACTCTTCCATAAAGGGCAAATTTGTGGAGTGCAGGACTAATAGTTGTCCTGTGGACAGATTCTCCCACCTGAGCTGTGGATCTCTGCAGCTCCTCCCGGGTTATCATGGGCCCCTTGGTTCCTTCACTGTTAAATGCTCTCCTTGCCCAGCCTGTCAGTTTAGGTGGATGGCCATGTCTTGGTAGGTTTTCAGCTATGCCATACTCTTTGCATTTTCAGATGACGGAGTGAACAGTGCTCCGTAAGATGTTCAAAGCTTGTTTTTTTTTTTTTAAACCTAACCCTGCTTTAAACTTCTCTAAAAACCTTATCCCTGACCTGGTGCGTTCCTTGGCTTTCATGATGCTGCTTGTTCATTAATGTTCTCTAACAAACCACTGAGGGCTTCACAGAACAGCTGTATTTATACTGAGATTAAATAACACAGACAGACTTTGTTTACAAATTAGGTGACTTCTGATGGCAATTGGTCCAACTAGATTTTAGTTAGGGGTGTAAGAGTAAAGGGGGTCGAATACAAATGCATGTCACACTTTTCAGGGTTTTTTTTGCAAAAGAAATTGAAAACCATAATTCTCCTTCCACTTCACAATTATGTGCCACTTTGTGTTAGTCTATCACATAAAATCCCAATAAAATACAATTAGGTTTTTGGTTGTAACTTGACAAAATGTGGAAACTTTCAAGGGGTATGAATACTTCTTCAAGGCACTGTATAATAAACTCTAACATGTAAAGAGCTGTACTATCACAAAACATAATATATTAAAGTTCAAAGTGTAAGGAGAATGTCCACCCCTAGTATTGAAACATATAGAGTTTTATTCTACTTCAGCCTACTGTATGACCTTGTAGAGACATTTGGGATAGAATATCACAGCAATCACAAGAGGAAAAGTTATTAATAAAAGCTTCATATCTCTGCTGTTTGCTTCTCTTAGGACATAGAATAATGCCGATTCATGTTATCATTTACTTTCATCATCAATGTCTCAGTATGTCAGAGCAGAACAAAATCCAACTTTGATAAATGAAAAGGGAAATGTGTTAACGCAGCAGAGACGAAATGGAGAATTTACTGGAGAAGGAGGAGAAGGTTAAAGCAACCATGCTTTTCCTCTAGGGAGATCTGCAGATGGGAAAACTCAGGGAACAAGGGAAAAACAAGTTAGAACATTGATTAATACATCATAATTAAGAGGCATTTACATCCTAGTGTGTCTTATTCCTGTTGCTAAATGATAAGATCCATTGTCCGGGGGGTGAAGTGGAACTACAGCCTTACCTTCAGTTTTTAAACATGCTCATAAACCTCCAAATTGGTACAGCACAATTATTTCCTAACGTGCAAGTGCAAAATTATATCAAAATATTCCATCATAATCTGTTCAATCAATATAAAATGTCCATAAAGTGTAAAAACCTGTTCTACCAGTGAGTCACAACTCACTGTTTCCCTTAGGGGTATGACCAAATCTGTTATCCTTCCATTTTCTTTACTCGGCTCTCTCCTTCACAGATGTATTCACAGGATCACAGCCATGTAAAACAGAAAATACAGCATCTAGTGCTTTCTGTCTGTAGCGCCTGGTTACTTCCAAGTACCGGTGCTTTGTAAATTTAGAGGGGGATCAGAGAGTTAATTAGCTCTGATCCAGTTAATCTGTTCAAATTGGGTCTCTATCTTAGCTTGGCTGTGCTGTGGGCTCATTGCATTGTTCCTGGGGTGCTGTTCCCACACCAGGGAGATGAGTGGCAGCAGTGGAGTCGGGGTTCGGGTGATTTTCCTCAGCAGCCTATCAGGAGGGTTTCTCCTCGCTGTGCATGCTGGGGGAGGGTATTTATGAGACAGACGCCATTGGTCTGGGTTTTCTTCTTCTCCTTGGAGTGCGGCACCCACCTTTAGGGTGACTGCATTACGGCGCCCCACATAATGGCCTTCCAGGCCTGGGTGCGCATGCCAATCGGTGTTCCTGGTTCCGGGACCACGTTGGTCCGGAACAATTGAGCTGTGGCTGGGCGCCAGTAATCGACTGGGTCCCCAATACAGAAAAGATCCCAAGCGAGGAAGCTGTTCAGTGGGGAGTCCATCTGAGGAGAGCCAAGAGAGCCTGGCGATCCAATAGGGTATCGACAAACCACTGGGGATCAAAGGAACCGGACACTGAGAGGATGGTCACCTATCAGTCGGTAACCTACAAACTACCTGAAGGAGATCCAAGCGCAAAAATCTATCAAGGAGGATCATCTCCGCTTTTACAATTCTGGGGAGGGTCTGTGCCAGAGACTTTTTCCTAACTTCATTCCAGGAGGGTCTGTGGCAGAGACTTTTTCCCTAAGTTCATTCCAGGAGGGTCTGTGGCAGAGACTTCTCCCTAAGTTCCAAGTGATACTCTGGGTGCCAGGTCAGTGAGCGAGGCCTGTCCAGGTACGCTATACCCACTCCGGCTGGAGTGGTGAAGAAAACGAAGTGTTGTTGGAAGCAGGACTGTTTCCCTATTGTACGCCTGAATATGCTATTTCTCCTTTTACTCCAACTCTTCTATCACCACAAGTTTTATTGTTTTTACACGGCTGGGTAATATAGAGCACAGAATGTCGTGGACATTACGTTACTACTATTTTTCACCATACACCCTTAGACAGCGGAGGAGCCACAAGGTAACATGCCACCCAAAACAAACCAGCAGCTCCTTCGGGGGTAGTGCTACATGTCTAAAAGCTTGTTTAATGGTGTTTAAAACTAGAGGTATAACTGCAACCTTCAGGGCCCCGATGCAAGTACAATGAAGGGCCTCCCTGACCTCTGGGTCCTTTATTACGGTCCCACAGTGGCCCTCTTTCTGCCCAATACAGTAGTAAAACACCAGGGTCCAGTTGCACCTTTGTGACCCTGGTATTTCTGCCACTGTGTTCCACCTATATTTAGGTACTGCCATACATGTTATAGAATTTACCGTAATTTAAGACCTACACTCCCAGCTTCTGACAGGCTTTTAAACAGGATGTTTCTGACAGGCTCAGTAAGCGCACCCTGAGCAGGTCACCCATGAGAGGAGAACCAGCATACCTATCAATTACTTCAAAAATTGGGGCCACTCAGGCAGCGACAGTTATCAGTACCAGCAGGGCCAGTGCAAGGATTTTTGTCAACACAGGTGTAGGTGCATTTTGGTGCCCCTCCACCTCACTGACCTCCTGCAACCCCTCTTCCCTCCACAATACTACCCCCCACCACCACTGTCTACAGCCACGCTGAGACCTCCTTCGCATTGTGCTCGTATTTGTGATGGGATGTAACTCTTCGAATTCCACCGACATCTCTTCGAATGTTACCGTAACGATCTGCAGTGGGTGTCAACTTAATGACTTCCCAAATGCAGGTCGCAAATGCAGTGTTGCACCAGATCGTATAATCAGAAGTACCATGCAATCCAGCTGCTGTGCGTTGCTTTGCCCATTCAAATGTAAGGGGTGAGATTGCACAGCACCTGGAAGGCATGTGAATCACATAGGAACACACAGCGTGTCCCTTTGTGATTTGTGGTGTTAACTGGCCCTGAGTCCTGGAGCCCAGTAAGTTCTGGCACTCGGCTCCACTAACTTGCCTAGGGCATGGTTACTGGTGTGGGCACCTGGGACCATTTCCCCAAATCTCTAGCAAGGTGCCTGGGATCCCAGACACCATGATTGTCCTCTCAATAGCAGCCAGCATCTCTTTGAAGAAGGGGGAAGTTGTCAAAGAAGAATACTTCCAGTAATTGTGGGCGAGGGTGGTGATGGTTAGCGGATGCTGTATGTGCTAGGGGGCACTTTGGGAGGGGAGATGATTTGTGCTAGAAGGGGGGTTGAATATAAAATCTCCCCAGCACAAGTTCTCTCCCTAACCAGTCCCGGGCCTCTCTAGGCCTAATGGTGACATCCAGAGTCAGGGACATCTGACATTCTTCTGTGTAGAGAGGGTTACGAGGCATGATGGGTGCAATGCAAGGTAGATTAATGGGCGCCAGACACTCCTTGAATGCAAAGAGATTGATTGCCTCCTAAACAGAACTGTGGGACAGAGGTTTAGGGCCAGGACACCCTTTAGTAGTTGCAATGTTAATTTAGCAGACTCAGAGACCTCTATAGGTAGACAGCCACGCAGGGAAAGGCATTCAGCAAGACAATCCATAACATGTACAAACCGGCAACTCAACAGCTTCTCCATAGAACATTTTATTGTGGCATTACAGCAGTAACATCATCAAAAATGTTAGCAACATGTTATGGATTGTCTGTGAACTCAATTAGCCAAAGCACCGACCACTCTGCACACTTACTACATTATACAGAGGTAGAGCTTGGGTGAGTTTTCTTTTGCTAATTCAGCAAGACACCACATCTGCATGAGTAGGACTGCTATCTCCTATGGCAACAATTTTGAAACAGTTTCTAACAAAGATCGTAATGAACTTACTCAATTCTTCTACAATCTCCTATTGTAGATCTTCACTCAACTGAGCTCCCAGTCTTTCACTAGACTTGCTGATCCAATGATGCCCCTGAGCTCTTACAAATCTTCTCATTCAGTATCTTCCTCAAGCGTCCCCCCCGCGTCCATGCTGGGTCCCTAGCTTGGAACTCACAGATACTCGTCAAGCATTACCCCACTTGCCTGCTTGCTTCCTGGCTTGGCACACAATATTTCTCTGCAAGTGTCACCTCCACTGGCAGGTTTCGACATCTGTTGAAGTTTCCAAATTCTTCACCATTCCCGGTTGGTGAGAATATCACTATAGTACTTACTTCAGCTACTCACAGTGGCCCCTGGTAGTGAGGCGGATTGTCCCTTAGTGGAGACAGCTTCCCCTCTACCTCTGACCCTGACAGGTTCTCCAGCTGTCAGAACCATCACATTTGGTTGGACTGCAAGCCGCAATCCCAACCCTAGGGTTTTAGCACAGTTTAAAGCAGAACTCCCTCCCTTCTCTCCCATTTTTGGAATGTATTTTCTTTTTGGGGGGTATGTACCTAATTTTTCAGGTACAGGCTCCCACTTCGGCTCTGATCTCCTAGGCCAGGCATATCCAAACTACGGCCCTCCAGCTGCTGTGGAACTACACATCCCATGAGGCATTGTAAAAGTCTGACATTCACAGACATGACTAGGCATGACGGGAATTGTAATTCCTGAACAACTGGAGGACCATACTTTGGAGACCCCTGTCCTAGGTAATCAGAGCAGAGGTTTGCCCTCCCACCTCTCCCGCAGCCTCTTGTGACTGGGGACCATTCACTGGGTGCAAAGCAGCTCTCGCATGTGCAGTGGGCATCCGGATGTGAAGCCACAAGGAGTCCAGCCTTGGTTGCTGCTCATCTACTAGCAGACATCACACATAGGACTCTGTTAGCACTGTTGGATATGAGATCACTTCATGATGACACAGTTCTGGCTAAAGTACATTGTCAGATGTTGGAACGCTCTGGGTTTAGCACTTGGTTCCCTCTGCCGCTCTACATACAGCAGCCCTAAGGGCCAATTAATAGAAAGCAGTGGGCCATATTCAGCCCACAGGCTCTTTGTACAACATACTCTTTCAAGAAAAGCACACTTTATAAAAAATGAACAAACAAATGGTAAGCTTTTCAGTTGGGTACCAATATACAATAGCTGGACCTGTCAGACAATTGTGAGGTATTTGTGGCAGATTAAAAAAATTGCAAAAGAGTGTGACAAAAAAGAGCTTGCTATTACACTTGCCCTGTAGTCTAAATCTGAGATGTCAATATAGAATGCCACTTGCAGTTTTAAAAACATAATATGTATGAACACTTGCAGAAAACAGTACAGACCACTAGAACTGTAGGCAGAAGTCTATTTCTGCAATGCTAATGCAGAATGTCAATTGCACTTTTAAAAACAGGGAAGACAATAAGCACTTATAACAAGCAATACAACAGTGATCATGGTCTACATCTGGGGTGGTAATGCATTATGTCACTTTCAGTTTTAAATACAGAAATGACAATGAGCAGTTTTATCATCCTGGAAGAGAAAACTTAAACAATTTTTTGGCTCTCAGGCTTAGAGATAAAATAGTAAAATATACTAGTCTCAATACTCGTACACACGATCAGTTTTCCCAGCAGGAAAACTGCAAGGAGAGCTTTTGGCTGGGAAAACCGGACGTGTGTATGCTTCCTCGCAGTTTTCCTGTCAGGAAAATAAAGAACCTGCTCTCTATTTTCCCGTTGGGATTCCCGGTGTTTTTTTTTCACACCAGATCCACTACTTACCTATGGGAAAGACTGCGAGGCAGTGCCGATGGAGCATGCACATGGCCAGGATTCCCGGGCCAAAGCTCCCATGGCAGTTTCCCTGCTGGGTTCTCGGCTTTCCCCTCAGTTTTCTAGGCAGACTTTTTACCGCGAGAAAACCGAGCGTGTGTACAGGGCTTAAGTGTATGTGTATATACAACTAATAAATATATCTGACAATATAAGGCAGAGGGAGTCCTAGTGTTTATTAGACATTCTTCAGCTATCACTCTCAGGCCTTGTGCACATGGTAAAACAAAAATTCGCTTTTAGAAGCATTTTTTATTTTTGTATGTTTCTGATCAGTTGATGAGACACAATTGGGTTGATTTACTAAAGGCAAATAGATGTTTGCAAAGTGATGTTTGCCTCTGCAAGTACAGTTGCTCCAGAGCTTAGTAAATTAATTAGGGCTTTACTTTGCAAAGAATACCCAATCACGCATGTAGCTCCTGGTCACTTTCCAGTACTGGTGCTATGTTAAATTTAGAGGGGGTCAGAGAGTTAGTTGACTCTGACCATGTTGATTTGTTCAAATTTGGGTCTCTGTCTCAGCTTTGGCTGTGCTGTGGTCCACTCTGTTGTTACTGGGGTGCTGATCCCACCCCAGGTCGACAGGTGGCAGCAGTGGAGTCGAGGATTGGGTACTCTTGCCCAGCAGCCTATCAGGAGGGTTTGGCCTCGCTGTGCATGCTGGAAGAGGGTATTTATGAGGCAGACACCATCTTTCTGGCGCCCACCTTTAGGGTAGCCACTTCACGCCTCCCCTGTGAATGGCCTTCCGGGCCGGGGATTGCGCGTGCAATGCAAGGATCCTGGCTTCGGGACCACGTTGGCCCGGAGCAATTGATCTGCCGCTTGGGGACTCAGTAATCGACTGGGTCCCACTTAAGAAGGTCCTGGGTCGTCCGTCCAGTTGGAGGAGGCCGAATGATGGAAAGTCTGCCTGAGGAGTACCAAGAGAGGCTGGTGTTCCGATAGGGGCCTGACTATCCATTGGGGACCAGGGGAACTGGACACTGAAAGGCTGGATGTTGGCCACCCGTCAGTCAGTACCCTAATTCAAAACTACCTAAAGGAGGTCCAGGTGCCAAGTCTGCTAAGGAGGATTATCTCCGCTGTTCAGTTAACTAGGAGGGTCTGTGGCAGAGACTTTTCCTAAGATTTGAGTGACATTCTGGCTGCCAGGCCGGAGAGAGAGGCCTGTCCAGGTGCGCTAAACCCACTCAGGCTGGAGTGGTGAAAGAGACATTACATGTGGGAGCAGGACTGTTTCCCTATTTCTGACATCTGGATCTGCTGTCTTCATTTCTTCTTCTACCTCTACTCTTCACCAAGTTTTATTGTTTTTACCCGGCTGACACCTGTCGTGGACATTCTGTTACTACAACTTTCACCAATCACCCCTAGACATCATAGAAACACGAAGTAACATGCTGCCCAAAACAAACCAGCAGCTCCTTCTGGGGTAGTGCTACACACGCAAGAAAAAAAAAAACAGCACATGATTGATGGAAGTCAGCAGAGTTTCTGCTCATTTACTACGCTCTGGAGCAACTGCACTTGAAGAGTGAAACTGCACTTTACACAGTCTATTTCCCTTTAGTAAATCAACCCCATGTGTTATAAAGTTATAAGTGTTTGCATATGTGGAACATATACTACTGCGCTGACCCCATACAAAAATTCATGAATACTGTGATTAATTTGCTTGAATCACATGCATAAGGAAATATATATATATATATATATATATATATATATATATATATAAAAACACCAATCAAAAAAAACAAAAAATGTTCTCCAAAAAACAAATAAATAAATGTAATAATAATAATACGTGACCCTCAATGTGCAGTCTCAATCAAAAATGCATGCGCATATGCGCAAAATAAAGTCCAATAAATAATGCAATGTGCTCATGCACCAAATAAAATAAAATATATAAAGTATTTCAGACTTCCAGAAATCTCTCAGAAATTACAAGGAAATAGTGCCTTGTGTTCTTGGCAAAATTTTTTTTTGACTTTTCACCCTTATTTAGTGTCACCACCACCTCTAATATATTATGCGCTCACCAGATCAAGGAAAAAATACAGCATATAAACATATCCTGGCATGCGTCTCCTCAGGATTCTAGCAGTGGTCCCATTTATCTCCAATGCTTGTATCAGACCCAATATGTGATAACAAGGACTTTTCTCATCCACATCGGCTTCCAGTAAGATCTCTTTGCTCCCCCAACTGAAAACTGGGCGAAGAAAACACAGTTCAGTGCCTGAGGACGCCAACCAAATCAACACTCTTCCCCTTTTTTTGTCATGTCGGGTGCAAAGCCACAAGACTTAAGGCCCCAGCAGACCCCCAAGATGGACAAAATAAGGTGGCTCCTCCTAAAATACAAAAACAGAACACTTCATTATAAATATTAAAAACATCATAACACTTACAAATGTGCATTAATCAATTCTAGTTAGGTAGAATAAATTAATATTCTAGGCAACAGAATGATTTCACGCGCATACACTTCTAAATTCCATGCTCCCTTAAAAATGCATAAACATGCATAATTAAGAAAAAAATGTTATGATGGATTTTTCCACCAGCTGCCATAAAGATCCAGTGTAGACAGAAGCATTTTAGATAAGTATATATTCTACTATTCATTATAATTTTTATTACAGTTTTACTGTAAAATAAATACAAACATTCACATAATCTTGCAAGTTGCAGGTTCCTTGATTCTTCAATATACTGTACACAGCACGATTCAGTCAACAGTGGAAATCATGAAGGAACGTGTTTCTAGTCAAAAACCAGCCGACGAGGAACACAACGAGGAAATTGAGACTCCCGTTGAGGAAAAAGAGAACTTGTTCTCTTTTTTTCTCGTCGAGTTCCTTGACAGTTTTCTTGATGAAAAGCATACACACGACTGTTTTCCTCTGCAATACTCTGAGTCTAATATCTAGATTATCTCAAATAATACAATTTCTGAGATACCTCACCCTAAACAGAACTAATTCTCTCCCCCGCCTCTCCCAATGTAACCCACTTTTTTCAATTTCCTCAACTTCAAGAATGCAAGAAGAATTTCCATGGAGATCATACGCTAAAGAATTTCTGATAGTTATCACTTCCTCCATTCTCTGCAGATTCAGATTCTCTGCAGATATTGCATTTTCACCACCAATTTTACCAATCTAGGGGGTCAGGAGATTTCCAATATCTTGGTATAAAAGCCCTTGTGGCCATCAGAAAAAAGTGCAAAAGACCTTCTTTCATTTCCTTCACAGTGCCTGGGAGAATGGATAGCAATGACATTTCATTCTTCATTATGAATTCATATACAGCTGACCACAAGTGTTCTATTCGTGGGCAAGGTGAAGAAGTGTGCATTGGTGGATTTGACATCTCCAACATTTATTTGACTTTTGAGGAAATATTCTGTGCCACCTTACTGGATGCTGATACCATCCTTATAACAGTTTATAAGATATATTATTTTCTTGTATTCTACTGCCTTTAGACATCTTAATTGTCCACATAAAAGTTTTAGTAATGTATTTTTGTGATATTGTGTTTTCCAGTTCCTTTTCCCACTCAGCTATAAATAAGGGCACTTTTGGGGTTATAGAGGACAGCTGTAAAGCATAGGTAGTTGAGGGCACATGTCCCTGGGCATAATTTATCAAACGGTGTGAGAGGTCTATGTATAGAGTCCTTCTTCAAAAGATTTGTATAAAAGATCGTAAGCTGGAAATACGCCAGCCAGTTTTCCCTGAGTCTAACCTTTACCCTCAATTAATTTGGGGTTTTATATTGTTCTCGGAGAGCACATTAAATATTGGTGAAATCAAGGAGGGTGTCCACTCGAGCAATCCCTGTCTAAATAGCCCTGGTGGGAAATCTGGATTGCCCAGGATTGGGGTCATTAATCCTACATAAAATGAGATGGTTGTAGTTTTTATTAAATAATCCCAGATTTTTAACAATCGTGGTAATACGAAAGGTAGATCAGTCTTTATTGAGCCTTTTTTAGGGGGTATCCAAGGCAAGGACAAAGGAGGGAACGGGGATAGAGGGGTCTCTATCTGGACCCATTGTTTAGACTTTGAGTAATATACACAAACTATGGCCCGGATTCACAAAGCACTTGCGCCGACGTACCCCGAGATACGCCGCGTAAGTGCAAATATGCGCCGTCGTATCTGTGCGCCGGGCCCACAAAACTAAGATACGTCTAAAAAAAAGGCTTCATTCCACCGACGTAACTTGCCTACGCCGGCGTAGAGTGGGCGCATATTTACGCTGGACGAATGTAGCGCTCCCATTGATTTTCTATTCAAATATGAAAATGAGGGAGATACGCCGATTCACGATCGTACTTGTGCCCGACGCAGGCTACGACTGGTGCGCGTAAGTTGTACGTACGGCGTAAAGTTAAGCCCCATAAAGGAGGTGTAACCCAGCAGCAGACATGCAAAGGTCTGCACCAGGGAACTCAAGCCGGCGTATTTTACGTAGTTTACGTTGGACGTGAATATGGCTGGGCGTAGGTTACGTTCACGCCGTAGGCAGTGATCTGGCGTATCTTAGGCTTTTTTTTTCCGACGTGGTTTTGAGCATGCGCACTGGGATGCGTCCACGGGACGGCGCATGCACCATTTGTTATACGTATCTGTCTGGCGCTCGGCCCATCATTTGCATGGGGTCACGCCTCATTTGCATGGCTCACGCCCACTTCCACCTACGCCGGCTTACGCCTAGGAAATCCAGCACAGTTTTGGGAGCAAGTGCTCTGTGAATTCCATGCCTACCTCTCTGCGCTGCGTCGGCCTAGCGTACAGGAGATACGCTACGGCGGCATAAATGTGCGCCGCTGTCTGTGAATCCAGGCCAATAAGTCTAGACATAAGAACTGCTTAATAATAGAGTGCTAGATTTGGTACTTCCGGTCCTCCATGTTGTTTTTTCTTTATAAGAACATAATATTTTAATTAAGGTTTAGAACTGTTTCAAATATATTTTAAAAGTGTGGGACATACTGTTCAAAATAACTTTTCAGGAAGACCAATTGGTAAAATCTGAAATATATACAAAAATCTTGGAAGGATATCTATTTTTAAACAGCACCAGTCTACCAAACAACAAATAATATAAACGTGCCCACTGTTTTAATTTATGTTGCACTAAGACGATTGCCAGCTGATATTTTTTTTTTCTTAAAGCTTATCTAAGCTTATCTAAGCTGAATACAGTAAGTTTTATCAACGTTCAGGTATATGCATCACACTACACTAGCTACAAAAAGTCTTTCTTTCTACACCTGCCATCTGAAAACTCTTTAATGAACTCCTCAAATGGTATCATATTTAGAAGACTGTTCTCTACATCCAGTAGGCACAGAGCGTCTTTCATGGGTCATCGTGCCTCTCAGATAATCTCTTATCTATGCCAATTTACTAAATGGTCTCTCTCCTGAACAACTAGTGACCATCCTAAGAGCTACATTAACACTCGGAAAAGTATCAGCAAGTCTTTCATTATGGAGTAAAACTGCCTGTAAAGATGGAGGTAGACATAAACTGAGATTGGCAAAGGCTACATACTAGACAGTTTCATCATTGACAGATTCAGAGTCAGCTTTTATAATAAGAAAACTAAACATAGAAGTATAGCTATGTTATTTGTATTTTGTGTTACCTAAAAATCTACTTCAAGCTTAATTGACATGTATGTGTACATTAGGGTAGGGCTTGAGGTGAAACAGGGTTGGCCACAAACTTTGGCTGTTTGCCATTCACTGTGGGCAAACTAAATAGCTTTTGGCTTTGCCGCTAAACCCATTCCTCTGGCTGCTGAGAAGTGCCGGCTTCCTGCAGTGCTCAGGGCCCATGGACACAATGGGGGTTATTTACGAAAGGCAAATCCACTTTGCACTACGAGTGCAAAGTGCACTTGAAATTGCACTTGGAAGTGCAATCGCTGTAGATCTGAGGGGGACATGTAAGGAAAAGCATTTTAGCTTGCACATGATTGGATAATAAAATCAGCAGAGCCTCCCCTTATTTCAGATCTACCCTTCAGATTTACAGCAACTGCATTTCCAAGTGCACTTTCAGTGTAATTTCAAGTGCACTTTGCACTTGTAGTTTGCAAAGTGGATTTGCTTTCGTAAATAACCCCTATTGACAACTGCGGGAAACTCCAGGTCAGCAGCTGATTGGACCAGGGATGCATCAGAGGTTTTTAGGACAGCAGGGTCTGCTAGGTGAAGAAAAATTCTTCCAATGGGGTCCTTGGCTATCAAGGAGTTTAACCCCCCCATGCTATTTGAAAAAAAAAACACCCTTGGCTTGACATCCACTTTAAGTGGCATCTCTCCTTTTTGGAAATTCAAAAAAGGATAAAAAAACAGAAGAATTATCAAAAGAAATGACATGTTATTAATTTCGATGTTTTTAATTCAGTTTTACACAGAACTATGCCTACACATCAGAAAAATCTGTGAGATTTCCACATCAAGAAAATTATCAAAAATGCCAATGGTCTTGATGAAATATTACAAATATACTGTACATATACAGTATGAACCCCTTTGGTGAGTTATTTTGAATAATCCTTGTAAGTACACTTGCACATAAATCACAGAAAAATAATATGTTTGTTCCCCTGTTTTTCCTGAAGACATAAAATAACACATTTTATTATTATACTTCAAGAAAATTATCTTTGAACTTCAAGTGAAAGTTTAAATCTGATTAGATGCTGTAGGGTAATACAACAAGATGTGTCAGAGATAATTATTGTACTCTGAAATTTGTTATATTAGGAAGCAGTAAAAATGGAATAAGGTTTAAAAAGAAGTCAATATCTATTAACATGTCTGGTTTCCGAGACACAAGGACAAGGCTTCCAAAGTAGTGTCGTATTTTTATGCACACCATGTGCATAAAAACTGATGGAAGTCACAAAGAACACGTTTTCTACACCGATCAGCCATAACATTACAATCACTGACAGGTAAAGTGAAAGAGAAGCTCCACTTCAGGTTAGCGTACCAATCAGTGCAGAAAAGGTTCAAAGTCAAGTCAATTGTTGCTGTCTGTCTGATGCCACATTTTGCACCTTTTGGGAGAGAGGTATCTGGGTATCTGGTTTTGACAGGTACCCACACCTACTTCCGGGTTAGTTCGCCACAGTGAACTGAGCAAGAAGTCCCCCCCTCCTTTTCCCATAGGCTTCTGGGACACGTCACAGGTCCCAGAAGACTGCGGCCCATTCACAAAGCACAGCTCACTTCGCACATGTGCAATAGAAGACTGCCTGTGAAGCCGAAAGGCTTCACTGCTATTTTACTTTTGTCAGGAAAGCAGTGCTAGCACTCAATAGCTGATTGAAAAATCGGATTGGGTGAGGACATCACTGGAAGCCTGTACAGGTAAGTGCCCTAATATTAAAAGAACCTGGAGCTCCTCTTTAATAACATTAATTACCTTGTTAGAATGGAATCTGAAAACTGGAGGCATATACAGGTATTAGGCAGCACGTAAACATGATGTCTCTGAAATCTAAGTGTTGAAAGCAGAATAATTGAGCATCACAATTTGTTATGTATGGGACTGTGGAGCCATAGACCAAACAGTGTGTCCATGCCTACAATGGGCACATGAGTATGAGAATTGGACCACACAGCAATGAAAGAAGGTGGCCTGATCTGATGAATCACATTTTCTTTTATATAATGTGTGTGTATGCATTATGTACCATGATGCAGTAAAGAAAGAAGGCAAGTCAGCAGAGGCAGTGTGATGCTTTGGCCAATGTTCTGCTGGGAAAACTTGGGTCCTGACATTCATGTGGATGCTACTTTGTCACATACCACCTACCTAAATATTGTTTCTGACAAAGTACATCCCTTCAGGGAAATGCTATTCTGTGATGGCAGTGGCCTCTTTCAACAGAATAACGTGCCTTGCCACACTGCAAAAAAAATGGTTTAAGAATGGTTTTGGAGAACACAACGGGTTTTAAGTGTTGAGTTGACCTGCAAACTCTCCAAATCTCAATACATCAAGCATCTGTGGGATCTGTGAGATATGCTGGAAAAAAAGTCTCAGGCCTCCTACACACGACCAAGTTTCTCGGCAAAAACCAGCAAAAAAATTGCTGTTTTTTTTTTTGCAGAGGAAACCGGTCGCGTGTACATTTTTCGACGAGGAAACTGTCAAGGAACTCGTCAAGCCAAAAAGAGAGCATGTTCTCTATTTCCTCGACAGGAATGGAGAAAATTGGTACGTCGAGTGTGTTTCGCCCGTCGAGTTCCTCGGTCGTGTGTACGAGACCTCATCCATAAACACAACTTACAGGAATTGAAGGATCTGCTACTGACAGCTTGGTGTCAGATAACAAAGCAAATCTTCAGAGGTCAGGTGGTGTCCATGCTGCGACAGGTCAGGGCTGTTTTGGCGGAAAAAAGGGGACCTACCCAATATTAGGTAGGTCATCATAATGGCTGATTGGTGTATTGTATGTGCCCTGTTCACATCACATTGTTGGTATAGTGCGTTTTTGTTTCTGTGCAGAGACAGAAGAAGATAGAAGATACTAACAGGTCATGTGTGTTAACTTCCATTCATGCAGTACCACAAATTCTGCCCTTTCATGAAATATAACCTTGCATACAGTATAGTCTGCCGTGACTGGGGTTCCATCACAACATTGCCTGCCTGTCATTACAGAGTTGTGCAGATACCTCACACCCATGCAGTCTCTTGCTATACTTAATGTATGTCTATATGTAGTGCCCAGAGAAAGCCTCAGAACCTATAGATATCCTGGCATACATTTATAGTCAATTCAAATTTTATCAGCAAGTATATTTCAGGCATCTGGCATCTGTTAAAATTGGTTGAGATATAACAGTAGGAATCCTCTGTTATGCATGACTGTGGGGCTAAAAATGTTTTTCACATTTTCTAAAGAATGTATTATTGTACATATAGGGGAATTGTTGTGGTCACATCTTGCATAAGCAGGAATGAGCACACCTGAAACACTTGCCAACTGTCTATGTCAAATATGTCAAACTTGAGGAAGGTCTGAACTCATAGTTCAGGTAGATTATGTGGTTATTCATGTTGGATTATGAGTATCCACCCATCCAGTATTCACCCCCAGACCCATGCACATGAAGAAAAGCCCCCTCCCCCATTCATGCCCCTACCCTATACCTTATCCGGATGTCTGCTACTTGAAGAAATGACTACATCTTTTACATGGAAATCTTCGTTCATCTTTGTAGTTCTAATGCCACAAGAGGTGCTGAGATGAGTAAAGGTGGACTCCTGCTGAGGGTTAGCCATGACACACGCCCAAGGTCTATGAACTCCAGTGAAAACCATGAGGGAGAGATCCATGTTCCAGCACAAAGACCCAAGTCTAGCACAATGCATCAGTTCCAGTCTGTCTGTGGATGTCCTTACAAAGAGGCAGGTTTTGTGGTGGAGAATCTTCTGTTTATGTGGATAAATACAGAATCAAATCAAATCAAACCAAATTTATAGGATCTTGGGAAAAGTTTAGGAAAATTAAAAATATTTTTGAATTTTATGGACATTTATAAGCCATGTTCTTCTTTGTGATTTTTTTTTCATTTGGCCTACAGGCTGTCAGAGTTAATTATATGTGTCATTATAATTGGTTAAGTGCATATGTAAAATGTACCCCTTATTGGTGGAAAATTATTAGGAACACCCGTCTTTCTTTTGTATTTAACATCCTGTATGAGGGAAATAAACCGGACAGTGTATGTAATCAACCTGTGTTGTGTCAAGTTTGTATATGCTGTCCCATATGCACAGGTTAGGGTGTGGTCAACAGAGTTGGCCGGCAGTAAGGTAATTATAATTACAGTAGATAATAAAAAAGTATATAGTCAGGACTAGTGTTTATAGGTAAAATGGCTATAATAACATCTCTCCTGTTCAGTAATGTAGAAATCTGAAATCGTTGGTCCCCAAACCAAAGTTCCAAGGGGCAGGGGCAATTGGACTATCTCGGTACAGGTTGAGAAATAGATTCAAGTGAGAAAACACATGTATAGAAAAATGTATATAAAGTTTTTATTAATACAAAGTTGATAGAAGACAATACATAATCAAATTTAAAAGCATGGTGACAATCCATACATATCACCAGTATAATGGTCCCCAAGGGGGGGAGATCATAGTGGGATTGTGGGTCAAGAAAAGTATCTCAACTAGTTTTGCAGTCTATTGCCGGTTCATCAGGAGAATATCTATAACTCTGGCCGATATAGGACAACAGGCGTCCCCGAAAGGGGTCCCCCGCACCGACTAGGGGGGACGTGCAGAATAATGGACTTACTATCTTATATGCAGGTGCACAAAATGTAGGGGGTCCCGGGAAATAAAACCCAGCTGCAGACTGGTACAGTAACTCCGGGCTTTCCCATGCCATCGGGGGCCCGGAGAGATGATCACCATGCGCCGGATGGGAGGCATAGAGATGACTGGTGACCAGATGGTCACCAGTCATCTCTATGACCGTCGGAGGCCCGGGCGTGATGTGATGACATCACACAAGTAAACAAACCGCAATTGCGGCTAGTAAGAATGAGATCTGTGATTTTTTTTTCTCGATCTCATTCTTTCCAGCCTGAAGGAGAGATGTGTGGTCTTATTGACCCCGCATCTCTCCTTAAAGAGGACCTGTCACACACTATTCCTATTACAAGGGATGTTTACATTCCTTGTAATAGGAATAAAAGCGATCGAAAAAAAATTAAAATAAAAAAAAGTGTAAAAAATAAATAAATAAGTAAAAAAAAAATTAAAACGCCCCTATCCTCGGTAGCTCGCGCTCAGAAGCGAACGCAAATGTAAGTCCGGCCCACGTATGTAAATGTTGTTCATACCACACATGTGAGGTGTCTCCTCTGTAACTCTAAACTGGTAACCTGTAAAATTTTTAAAGCGTCGCCTATAGAGATTTTTAAGTAACGAAGTTTGGCGCCATTCCATGAGTGTGCGCAATTTTAAAGCATGACATGTAAGGTATCTATTTACTCGGCGTAACATCATCTTTCATATTTTACAAAAAAAATTACAAAAAAATTGGGCTAACTTTACTGTTTTTTTATTTTTTAATCCATGAAACCATTTTTTTTACAAAAAAAAAGATTTGAAAAATTATTGCGCAAATACCGTGCAAGATGAAAAGTTGCAATGACCGCCATTTTATTCCCTAGGGAGTCTGCTTAAAAAAACATATATAATGTTTGAGGGTTCTGAGTAATTTTCTAGCAAAAGAATGATAAATTGTACATGTAGGAGAGAAGTGCCAGAATAGGCCCGGTATGGAGGTGGGTTTTAAAGCCCGGTATTGAAATGGTTAAGCTGTGGTTTGCTTATGTATTGCTTTTAGGGATACGGCACAGCAACATATCTTACTCTTCACTTTTCTCCTCTCCTGTCCACTTCTTGTGACCCCACATTTGATCCCCATACTCAGCCTGCCACTTCTTCATGAATCATCACTCACCATTAAAAAAAAACTGGATGCCATAATATCAGCATTTCTAATTGGAGTGACACCACACCAAAATATCACATCCCAGCACAACGTCCTTTCCAATTATTTTTTTTTGGAATGAGAGTATACTTTTAAATGGTTAGCTGCCATCAAAGGCATATCATATTATCTTTCTGTTTTACATGGTAGTCTGTCTGATTGACAGAATCATTGAAACTGATGTAGTAAAAATGTAGAAGCCAGCTTCAGTTGTAGTGACTTCAATCATCCAATCATAGATTGGAATCAAAGGGATTTTTTTTTTAATATTCACCTGAACATGCTTTGGTATTCGAAGTGAACACGGGTTCACTGGGCTGAGTGAACCTTCTTTACTACTATCTAAAGCTTGTTGCTGCATGACGAAAACCACCTGAAAAATATTCTATTTGTTCTGGTTGAAAGCACGCGTATCCAGATGGAATAGATTGCATATGATGTACTTTGAATTTTTAGTGCCTTAGAAAAAAAAATCATACAGTAGGGAACAAAGTTGTAAGTAACAGATAATAGACTTGTAGGTAGATTCAGAAAGAGTTAGGCCGGCGTATCAGTAGATACGCCGACCTAACTCGGAATCTGCACAGTCCTAAGTTTAAGTGTATTCTCAAACTGAGATACACTTAAACCTAGCTAAGATACGACGGCTTGCGCCGTCGTATCTTAGGGTGCAATATTTAGGCTGGCCGCTAGGTGTCGCTTCCGTTGAGTTCGGCGTAGAATATGTAAATGCATAGATATGCCTATTCACGAACGTACGTGCGCCCGTCGCAGTAAATATACGCCGTTTACGTAAGGCATTTTCAGGCGTAAAGTTATTCCATCAAATAGCTGGACTAGTAATGTTAAGTATGGCCGTCGTTCCCGCGTCGAAATTTGAAAATTTTACGTTGTTTGCGTAAGTCGTCCGTGAATAGGGCTGGACATAATTTACGTCCACGTCGAAACCAATACGTCCTTGCGACGTACTTTGCCGCAATGCACACTGGGATATGTACACGGACGGCGCATGCGTCGTTCGTAAAAAATGTCAATCACGTCAGGTCACCCCCCATTAGCATAAAACACACCCCCTCAGCCTAGATTGAATTAGGCGCACTTACGCAGGCCACATTTACGCTACACCACCGTAAGTTAGAAGGCAAGTACTTTGTGAATACAGTACTTGCCTATCTAACTTAAGGCGGCGTAGCGTAAATACGATACGCTACGCCGCCTTAAAGATGCGGCGGTCTTTCTGAATCCACCTATTGGAGGTTTAGAAATAGGTTAAGAATTGACCCGGTTTTAATAAAATATTTGTAAAATATCCAAAATTTGTTCATATACTGTTTAAAATCAAGTAAAACACTGTCTCACCCTGATCTACACATGCCCAGTTGCTCTCTCTTTTTTTGGCACTGTGCCGAATTTGTAGAGGCCAATCTGCCGACAGCCTAAAGATTTACTAATCTTCCCAGTCAGTCTCTGAATATGTATACCCTATCCCAGCATGCACCAGTGACAAGAAAAATCCTACTGGTTGGCCAGGAAGAGACACATATTAATAACTCTAGTTAGTGAAGTTCGTGTGCTATTACCAGAAGCAGCAGTGCCACTTATTGGCAACAGAAGGATACACAGAGTAACCTAAGAAACCTGAACTATCATTTTAGCTAAGCTGACTGTAGCTTGGCACCACTAAATTTAAAGTACAACTCCACTTTTGTTGAGAAAATAACCCTTCCCTTTGGGTGATCTATATATATTGCAAGGATTATAACAACCTTTGTTGCAGATTTCTACCCTTTGTTATTCTGAAGAAATCACTGTTGGTTTCTCTGTGCTTCTATGCTAAGTGGGTCTCATGGGAGTGGTTTCATAATTATCAGTCAGCTGTGCAGCTGCAGAGCACTAATAAGGAAATATGCTGGGCCTGCATCCCTTAAGACACGTTCCTCCTGGGAGTATCTTAAAAAAAAATACATTTTTGTTGCAGGTGATGCCTGAAATTTGACTTGGATGTTAGGAAGACTTCTGGGAAAATTGGTGAGCCAATCACACAAGCAGGAAATTATGTTTCTGGGGGGTGGTCAGTACACATTCTATTTACAGAACAACTCCAGGTCACTATATTGCATTTTCAGAAAATTACAGTGGCTGCAGATTTAAAAGGAAAGGTCGTTTTTAATAACATTTAATTGCAATAACACTTGTGTCGCAATTGTGAGTGAGTGAGTAACTTGTATAGCGCTACAAATGCAAACTAAATCGCCTCAAATTTTCCTCTCGCATTTTCCAAGGGAATTTTTTTTCTGGCGAGCATAAGCTACCCCTGAGCGGGGGTGAGCACCGCAGGCAGGGTTGAATGGGAGCTGTTCTCACAGCGATCGCCTCCCTGGGGGAAGAAACGAGCTGGCTGGATCACAGATCGAGGATTGCCCGCCGTAACGCTTAGGCCCCGTACACACGGCCGAGGAACTCGACGTGCCAAACACATCGAGTTCCTCGGCGAGTTCAGCCCTGAAGCCGCCGAGGAGCTCGGCGGGCCGAGTTCTCCCATAGAACAACGAGAAAATAGAGAACATGTTCTCTATTTTCTCGACGAGTTCCTCGGCGGCTCCATCGGGCCGAAAGTGTACACACGACAGAGTTTCTCGGCAGAATCCGGCTCTGACCGAGTTTCTCGCTGAATTCTGCCGAGAAACTCTGTCGTGTGTACGGGGCCTGACATTTGAATTGACATCCGCTGGTCACACACAGTCAAACCAACTGACCTGGTGCCTGTGACAGAAAGAACACATACCAACATTGGACCAGCGCTCTGTCTGTCACAGGCTCCAGGTCAGGAGGCACTGCTGTGTGTGACCGCGAGAGGACGGCAATTCAAATGTAAGCTGTTATGGTGGGAAATCCCCACTCTGTGATGATCCGGCCGCCCTCTCTCTTCCTCTGCACAGGTTACGCTGCAATGATGGGCGCAGTTAATGCTGCAATGATGGGCACATGTCACGCTGCAATGATGGGCACAGGTGAGGCTGCATTGGTGGGCACTGGTCACATTGCATTGATGGGCACTGGTCACACTGCATAGATGGGCACAGGTAAGGCTGCATTGATGGGCACAGCTGAGGCTGCATTGATAGAGACAGGGTAGGCTGTATTGATAGGCACTGGTCAGTCTGCATTGTTGGGCGCAGATGAGGCTGCATTGATGGGCACAGGTGAGGCTGCTATAATGGGCACTGGTCACACTGCATTACTGGGCACACGTGAGGCTGCTATAATGGGCACTGGTCACAGGTGAGGCTGCATTGATGGTCACTGGTGAGGCTGCACTGATAAAGTTGTTATATTTATTTTTGTAACTTATTTCTGCAGAAAACATTTAAGTGTAATTTCATGAGATAATTTAGGAGGGAGTGTTTAGGGGCAGGGCAGAAATATTGAGCCCTGGTATACGCTATATTATTTTTTCCTTATTTGCTATTTTTGTATCCCACAAAAGAATTAACCCTTTAAATAGTCACTCCTGCTTAGGGCAGGGTGGCTACACATATTGGCCTAATCTGGATCAAACCTCGAAGGTCATAATTATGAAAGAGATCAATCAGTAAACATTTGAACGTTTGTTTGTTTTTTTGCCTTTCTGGGGCATAAATCACTTGGTGCCATTCAAACCTATCCCTTAGTCTCTAAGCCACGGGTGTGAAACTCAATTTTATTGCGGACCACTTTAGAATTATGGTTGTCATCAAATGACCAGTTGTATCGGTAAGACTAGATGTCCAGAGATGTCCAGAACACCTCACCCCCCTTACATCAGATGTCAAGAGTCTCCCATCCAACTTTTTATTACTGTGCACCCCCTTACCTTGTGATGCTACTGGGAAGAAGCTGGGGGCAAAGCTGGGGAGCAGAAAGTGCAGGGCCAGGACCAGAGGAGGGCTGGAGTCAGCTGCTGAAGTCTGCAGAGACAAGAGGAGGTGGATGCATAGAGAGGCACAGGATCTGTAAGAGGAGTTCTGTCCTCCCCCCGTGATATAAACTGCTGAGATGGGAAGGAGGAGACGAAACTCCCTGGGGCTGCAAGGAGAAGCGCAGGGTATGGTGGAAGAATGTTGTCCTCTTCTTTTCTGCTTAGTGCTGAGACAAGGTGGGGGCAGAGATGAGGGGGTGCAGCAGCTGTAGGAGAGGTAGAAGGGCCTTATTAAATGGCCTGGGGGGCCGTATTAGAGTCAACGAGTCAAATCACACTTAAATTGACTCGCGGTTGCAATTGCCGACACCCGGCGTTTGAAAAAAAAAAAAAAGCCAAAATTAATATTAAAGAAAAACGGCATGGGGCCTCCAAAATCCATACCAGACCCTTATCCGAGCATGCAGCCTGACAGGTCAGGAAAAGGGGGATAAGCAAGTGCCCTCCTCCTTAACCATACCAGGCCACATGCCCTCAACATGGGGGGTGCGCTTTAGGGAAGGGGGGGCTCTACCCCTCCCTCCTTACTCCAAAGCACCCTGTCCCCATATTGATCCCAGACTGTGATTGTGGTGGTCTGCAGGTTGGGGGATTATCTGTGTGGTTTGCCTCATTGTTCTTACATAAACCCACAATTTCACATTCAGGTCCCATTCACAGTGTAGTGGGAGTGCATATTTTTGGGCTAGATATTCCAGCCACACACCTAGGGCAGCCCATTGATTTCATGGGACATTTTGGCGTGTTACGGTTTGCAAATTTTTTACTGTGCGTTTTCCTTCATTTGTCTCTTTTGTTGCCATTTGTCATTGTTGTTTTTTTGACATGTGTAAAGGTGACCATACACTATACAATCTGGTTGTACAAGCTCTGTACCATCTTCCTTAGATTCACCAAATATATAATGAGAGGACCCACCTATCTATTCAATCATTCTGTATCTAGTCAGGCAGGCCCTTGTATTACATAGTTGATGGTAGATCAACGAGAGATTGTACAATCATATTGTATAGTGTATGGCGAGCTTTACAGACTTCCAGGGACTTACTTCTCTTGTCTCCAGTACTACAGCTTTTCTCCTCAAAGGCTGTTATCGCTCAGCTCCAGCAAACTCTGCCAAATGAACGATCTATGCAAGAAGACAGTAACATACAAAAAGAGGAAGAGCCTAGCTGTGTATTCAGTGAGAACAAAGCTGACATTCTCTGCACTGGAAAAGCAGTAACTGCAGGGTGACTGGGTGGGCGCAATCTCCTGGAGGGGGAGGGCGGGTGCAGGGTGAGTGCTAATGAGGTCAGCTGGTGGAATCGTCCTTGAACTTGTTTTTCCATCCCAAACACCATATCTGGACATGTAATGGAGGAGATTTAAGCAGGAGACTGGAGGTTGAGGTAAAGCATGTCCTAAAAGACAAAGACAATGTTTATTTTTTTTACAAAAGATGTACATTAATGGTATATTGGTACATAGGGGAGCTGTAATTTAGAAAGAAAAGTTACAGCACTTAGCCTTTAAAGCTATGTGCTCTGTGCCATTGCAGGAATTAATTGTCCATATATTCCTCTGTGGAATCCACTAGATGGCATGCTTGCAGTATTTCATTATGTCACAAACTATACTGGGTTCTACATAGCAATACATGAAACATTATTAACCATTTAATTTTGCCTGTGATAAAGGGTGCTTGGTTGGCGCAAAGCCTTAACATTTATAAATACAGACCAGGGGGGTTTATACACTGCTTCACACAACTGCAACGTGAATAAAAGTTTGGATACAATTCTATGTTAAGTTCACAATACAATTTATATTTTAATTTATAGAAATCTAATTGTTTTCAATCCAACTTTATTTAAAGCATACATGCAAACAGATTATCACATTTCAGCAAAAACGTTTCCATTACATTCTGCTTGTTTTATAAAACCTCTTATATATCTTATCTATCCTTTACCTGCTTTGGGATATATTATAGGGACATTTTATCCTAATTCTAAGAATTCTTTATTCTATTCATGCATCCACACTCAAACACATAAAAAAAAAAGAGGCGGCACAGAGGGGGCGGAGAGAGGGTGGAGAAGGGGCGTAGAGCGGTCAGAGAGGAGACTGAGAGGGGGCGGAGAGGAGGCTGAGAGGAGGCGGAGAGCAGAGCAGTCCTCGGGTATGTAAAGCATGCCACTGGAGGTGAGGAGAGCTGCCGCCGCCGTCTAGTTGATCAGCGCTCGGGGAACATAACATCCCAGGATTGGACAGGTGATCTGTCTATCAAAAAGCCTGGACAAGGGGGAGGGGCTATATATTCAAATGAAAGCTGTTATGTTCCCCGAGCGCTGATCAACTAGACTGCAGGGGGCTTTCTCTTTGCCACTGGAGACCTACACAAAGCTGAATTTGGGGACATGGCTGCATTTGGGGACATGGCTACATTTGGGGACGCGGCTGCATTTGGAGACACGGCTGCATTGGGAGATACGGCTGCATTGGTAGACACGGCTGCATTTGGAGACACGGCTGCATTGGGAGACATGGCTGCATTTGGAGACACGGCTGCATTTGGGGACACAAGGCTGCATTTGGGGATACATGGCTGCATTTGGAGACACGGCTGCATTTGGGGACACGGCTGCATTGGGAGATACGGCTGCATTGGTAGACACGGCTGCATTGGGAGATACGGCTGCATTGGTAGACACGGCTGCATTTGGGGACACAAGGCTGCATTTGGGGATACATGGCTGCATTTGGAGACACGGCTGCATTTGGGGACACGGCTGCATTGGGAGATACGGCTGCATTGGTAGACACGGCTGCATTTGGAGACACGGATGCATTGGGAGACATGGCTGCATTTGGAGACACGGCTGCATTTGGGGACACAAGGCTGCATTTGGGGATACATGGCTGCATTTGGAGACACGGCTGCATTTGGGGACACAAGGCTGCATTTGGGGATACATGGCTGCATTTGGGTCCTGCATTTGGGGACATGGCTGCATTTGGGGATATGGCTGCATTTGGGGACACAAGGCTGCATTTGGGGACACATGGACACATTTTTAAAAAAAGTATCGGTAATCGGTATTGGTGAGTACATGAAAAAAAGTATCAGTACTTCTTCTCGGTCCTAAAAAAGTGGTATTAGGACATCCCTAGTTCTAGTGAAGGGAACTTTTAAGGTGTTAGCATACCAAGACATTTTGGACAATTTCATGCTCCCAACTTTGTGGAAACATTTTGGGGATGGCCCCTTCTGCTTCAACATGACTGCGCACCAGTGCACAAAGCAAGGTCCATAAAGACATGAGCGAGTTTAGGGTAAAGGAACTTGACTGGCCTGCATGGAGTCCTGACCTCAACCTGATAGAACACCTTTGGGATGAATTAAAGCGGAGACTGTAAGCCAGGCCTTCTCATCCACATAAGTGCCTGACCTCACAAATGCACTTCTGGAAGAATGGCCAAACATTCCCATAGACACACTATTAAACTATGTGGACAGCCTTCCCAGAAGAGTTGAAGCTTTTATAGCTGCAAAGGGTAGGCCAACTTAATATTGAACCCTATAGACTAATGCCTAGTACACACAATCATTTTTCCCATCGGGAAAACTGACGTGTTTTCCTTTGGCCGGGAAAACCGACTGTGTGTATGCTCCTTAGCAGGTTTTTTTCTGATTTTTTTTTCCGTTTCCCCCCACCCCCCAGCTTTCCTATGGGAAACACTGCGAGGAAGCATACAGACGGCCGGTTTTCCAAACCAAAGTTCTCCTGGCAGTTTTCCTGTCTGGAAAACCGGCCATGTGTACAGGGGAAAAGGGACCAAGCCGATTCTCGGTTTTCCCCTTGGTTTTCCCTGCGGTCTTTTGACTGTCGTCAAAACCGATCGTGTGTACTAGGCATAAGACTGGGATGCCATTAACCACTTAAGACCCAGACCAAAATACAGGTAAAGGACCCAGCCAGTTTTTGCGATTCAGCACTGCGTCGCTTTAACTGACAATTGCGCGGTCGTGCGACATGGCTCCCAAACAAAATTGGCATCCTTTTTTTTCCCACAAATAGAGCTTTCTTTTGGTGGTATTTGATCACCTCTGCGGTTTTTATTTTTTGCTATAATAAATATCCCCCAAAAATATATAAAAAAACTTTTTTTTCCTCAGTTTAGGCCAATACGTATTCTTCTACCTATTTTTGGTAAAAAAAAATCACAATAAGCGTTTATCGATTGGTTTGCGCAACATTTTTATTGTTTACAAAATAGGGGATAGTTTTATTGCACTTTTATTAATATTTTTTTTTTTTACTACTAATGGCGGCGATCAGCGTTTTTTTTTTGTGACCGCGACATTATGGCGGACACATCGGACAATTTTGACAAATTTTTGGGACAATTGTCATTTTCACAGCAAAAAATGCTATAAAAATGCATTGTTTACTGTGAAAATGACAATTGCAGTTTGGGAGTTAACCACTAGGGGGCGCTGAAGGGGTTAAGTGTGACCTCATATGTGTTTCTAACTGTAGGGGGGCGGGGCTGGGCGGGTGACATCATTGATCGTGTTTCCCTATATCAAGGAACACACGATCAATGACAGCGCCACAGTAAAGAACAGGGAAGCTGTGTTTACACACACAGCTCTCCTCGTTCTTCAGCTCTGGGGACCGATCGCGGGACTCCAGCGGCGATCGGGTCCGCAGGTCCCGCGGCTGCGGTCACGGAGCTTCGGACCGGGTTTGTGGGCATGCGCCACGGGTGCGCGCGCGCCCGCGACCCACGGCTGGACACTTAAAGAGGACGTACAGGTACGTGCTTGTGCCCAGCCATGCCATTCTGCCGACGTATATGTGCAGGAGGTGGTCCTTAGGTGGTTAAAGTTCATGTGCGTGTAAAGGCAGGTGTCCCAATAGTTTTGGTAATATAGTGTAAATATTCTAATACATCTAACACCCCCTTCACACAGACCGATGATGCTTCTGTTCTGTCTAAATGTGCTACTTTATCCAAAAGTGGAGGGGAAAAAAGCCTAAAAAGAAAAAGGAAAACAAATGCAGCTACTTGCTAATGATTAGTAAGCTGCAATATATTACATTTTTGGTTTTGGGGTTAATACCGCTTTAATGCTGCCAATTTCATCTTTGGAACAAGAACAGTTGGAAATTGATTAGTTGTACTAATATCTTTACTTAATTATTTCATCACAACTTTATTTTTCTCACCTTGATGAACAGCAACTTTAGGTGACTCTATAACAGGAACAACAAGTTAGATGTTAGATGCACAGCCGTCTATCCTGCTGAAGGTGTAGCAGTCAGCCGTATAACAGATGTAGGGGGTGGAAGAGATAGGCACATGGAGAGAGAACTCAGCATGAATATAAACTTGTTGAAGCCTGGCATCGGATCAAGGTAAAAAGTCGTCCGCCATCTCAGAACTTGAGTGATAAGACAGTGACAATTATTTCTAAAACTGTTGGAAAGTATTTTTGGTTCTAGTTGTTACATTTTTTTTTAACACAGACCATAATATACAGTAAATGTATATACCGGTATTTGATCAGTGGCTCTACAGAGGAACCTTTCTTTCCTTCAGATTTTATAAAACATTCTCGGTGTCACGCTGATCTAAAAATCCAAGCAGTTGTAGGATGTTCTGCTTTTTCATTCTTTCAATTTGTAAGAAATTATTTAAAAAGTGAGAAATCAGGAAAAAGTTTAAATTGCTCAACTTACTAAATATAACAATCTATTTTACTTACCGTATATACTCGAGTATAAGCCAAGTTTTTCCAGCACATTTTTTTGTGCTAAAAAATGCCCCCCCCTCGGCTTATACTCGAGTCAGCTTTTTGCACCTAAACTCCCGGACTTTGAGGACCCGGTACTGGCCGGCCGTAGGACACATGTAGCCCCACTTTTCCTCTACAAGTGTGCAAAGTTTGTTGTCCATGGAAACCTATGGCTGGGGAGCATCGATTTTTCAAACACGGGCACCCCTTCCATAGAATCCAATGTTAAACGGTAATTTCTCCGGTGAATTTGGGGACCCGGTACCAGCCAGTCGTAGGTCCCCTTGACTTGGCACACATGTAGCCCCATTTCTCCTTTACAAGTGTGCAAAGTTTGTTGTCTAGGGGACCTACAGCTGGGGAGCACTGATTTTTCAATCTGGGTACCCCTTCCATAAACTCCCATGTTAAACGTCAGTCTAGTCATGGGCACAGTGAGGCATGGACACAGTGAGGCATGGGCACAGTGAGGCATGGACACAGTGGTCAATCACAGCCAGTGAGCCAATGAGGAGAGAGTGTAGGTGGGGCCGAGCCCCACTTCGTGTGATAATGGACACACAGAGAAGTGCCTTGAGAATGAGGGAGGTAGGTGGGAGTGACCCGAGAAGAGAAGGATAGGTGCTGTTCTGTGCAAAACCACTGCACAGAGCAGGTAAGTTTGACATGTTTTGTTATTTTTAAACACAAAAAAAAAATTGCCTTTAATATCACATGGCAGAGCTTTCTTGCAGAGTAAACCGTGCGTGTGTACGAGGCTTTTAGGTTTCTCATCAAGAAAACTGCCCAGAATCTCGACGAGAAAAATAGAGAACCTGCTCTCTATTTTTTCGTTGTGAGATTCTCTGCTTTTATATACTTACCTCTCCATGGAAACCCGCGCATGCTCGCGCATGCTCAAAATGACTTTGACACATGCACGGTAGCTTTGAAGGCATAGGTAGGGTGAAGCAAGATGGCGGCAACGGCATCGAATGTGACGAGCGCATGCTCGTCGATGACGGTGGTTCTTTTGAATGGTGCGTCTGTATACTCGGCTGGCAAGAGAATCTTGCCAGGAATCTCGTCAGGAAAAACAACGTTTTGGGCCATGTGTACAGGGCTTCAGATTAAATAGTGTTCTTTGAATACATGGTGGTGCTAAGGACAATCCTACTTTAGTGCACTAAGACCCCTTTCACACTGAGCTGCCCATAGCGCTGGCGGTAATACTCCGCTATATTTACAAGAGGTATCTGCATGTTCTGCTATTGACTATAATGAAATTCACATTTTAAATCAGAAAGCTGGAACAAAGCAGAAGCATTTCCTGGGCTGAGCGGAGATTGCAAGTCAGGCATTCTCATCCAACATCGGTGCTTGACCTCACAAATGCGCTTCTGGAAGAATGGTCAAACATTCCCATAGACACACTCCTAAACCTTGTGAACAGCCTTTCCAGTTGAATCTATTATACCTGCAAAGGGTGGGCCAACTCAATATTGAACCCTACAGACTTAGGCCTCGTACACACGGGCAAGAATCTTGTCTGGAAGAAAACATTGTTTTTCCCGACGAGATTCTTGGCAAGACTCTCTTGCCCCCCGAGTGTACACACAGACCTTTCAAAAGAACCGCAGTTCTCTTGAAAGGCAAGAACGCCGTGATGTCATCGCGTACGACGAGCTAGCGCTCGTCACATACGATACCATCGCCGCCATCTTGCTTCACCCTACCTATGCAGTGGAAGCTACTGCGCATGCGTCAAAGTCATTTAGTTTCCACGGCAACAGGTAAGTATACACACTCTCGGGTTTCTCGCCGGGAAACAGGCCGACAAGAATCTCGACGAGAAAATAGAGAGCAGGATCTCTATTTTTCTCGTCGAGATTCTGGCCAGATTTCCAGATGAGAAACCTGAAAGCCTCGTACACACGCTCGGTTTACGCGGCAGTTTTCTTGCTGGTTCTTGCCGAGAAAACCGAGCGTGTGTACGAGGCTTAAGACTGGGATGTCATTAAATTTCATGTGCGTGTAAAGGCAGTTGTCCCAAAACATTTGATTTATATATATATATATATATATATATATATATATATATATATAATATTTTGATACAGTGTATACCTACTGTGTATATATATATATATATATATATATATATATATATATATATATATATATATATATACAGTATATACACAACAGGTGGGTTACTTCCCTTTCCAATCCTTGTCAGGGTGGGCTCTGTATTAGCACGCATGTTTGTATTTCTAAAAGATTCACCAGTAAATGGATTGCATTGGAGAACGTGTCCCGTCTTCTTTCCTATATGTATATAACTATATATGTATATATATATATATATATATATATATATATATATATATATATATATATATATATATACACTATACAATATATATGTATATATATTAGGGCTGTTACTGATCAAAATTTTTCTGTTCGACTAATCGTTTTTTTTTTTTAATCGATTAATCGACTAATTTTGATTAATTATAACGCACATACAGATCTGACTACTTTTAGATGATCTCCTTGCAGGCTGATTCCCAGTGCAGCTACCAACAACTGGAAAAATGAATAGCAGGATACAAAAAACACACAAAGGCATCGCTCGATGGGAATAGCATTAAAACTTTTATAGTCTTCAAGTAGGTAACCAAATAAATATTGCACTGGAGATAAAATTGATGTAGCTACATAAACTGTAAAAATGGTGCGAGTAATACCAAACGGTACCAAAAGCAGTCATAAAAAACATGTAGCTAAGTATGATACTGGTATAAAAATGTGTACAATGATACCACTGCTGAATCCAGATGAGGAGAGGTTAACATCAGTCTGTCGGCATGTAGATGTCCCGTGAAGGGAACTATCACAACTCCCAGTGGATGGCTGTAGAATCCCAGGTTGATATAGGAAAGTGTAACAGCCCTTGCGTGTGGCAGATAGTAAGGTCACGCCGGCATGCAGATATGAAGGCACAGCAAAGGAGCCCTTCAGATGGACATGGCAAGCCCCGCCGGTGTCCCTGACATTACTGGATCTCCGACGGAACTCCCTAAAGGCCCAGAAGCCGGCGGAGAGGTGAGTACCAATCAAAAGAAGTTTAATCGATCAAAAAAATTAAAGATTAATCGATTAATTAAAAGTTAATTTGCACAGCCCTAATATATATATATATATATATATAATACAGCCCTCAAAATTTGCACACGCATGCTCACATTTTGCGAGTAAATTTTGAGGGCTGGCGAGTGTGGGACAGGCTGCCTGGGAGCAGGGGGGGCAAGCAAGGAGAGGAGCCGCCGCCGACGACTGGTTGTTTAAAGCGTGGGGAACATGACAGCTTTCAATTCAATAGCTGTGTTCCCCCGCGGCGAGCGTCATATACAGCCCCTCCCCCTTTTACGGGCACTTTGATAGACAGAGCACCCATCCCAGGATTGGACGGGGGACCTGTCTATCAAAGTTTCCCGGACAAGGGGGCGGGGCTGTATATGGTGGCTCGCTGTGGGGAACACAGCTATTAAATTGAAATCTGTCATGTTCCCCGTGCTTTAAATAACCAGTCGGCGGCGGCGGCTCCTCTCCTTGCTGCTCCTCCCTGAACAACCAGGCTGCAGAGGCGGCGGCTCCGGCTCTGGCTTCTCTCCTCCTCTCACTCAGCACAGGTAGGCTGCTATGGGGACACTGCCTGCAATAGGGGCACTGACTGCTATGGGGACACTAGCTGCAATGGGGACACTGGCTGCTATGGGGACACTGGCTGTAATGGGGACACTGGCTGCTATGGGGACACTAGCTGCTATGGGGACACTGGCTGCAATGGGGACACTGGCTGCTATGGGGACACTGGCTGCAATGGGGACACTGGCTGCTATGGGGACACTAGCTGCAATGGGTACACCTGGCTGCATTGGGGACACTAGCTGCTATGGGGACACTGACTGCAATGGGGACACTGGCTGCACTGGGGACACTGGCTGCACTGGGGACACTGGCTGCAATGGGGACACTGGCTGCAATGGGGACACTGGCTGCACTAGGTACAAGTGGCTGCATTGGGGACACGTGGCTGCACTGGGAACACGTGCTGCATTGGTTGACATGGGCAGGCTGCATTTTTGGGCACGGATAACTTGTTGTTAATATATATATTTTTTTATAACTTAATTCTGCATAAAACATTTAAGTGTCATTTCATGAGATAATTTATGAGGGCGTGTCTGGGGGTGGGACATGGTAGGGGTTGGGCGGGGCAACTGGTGGCGAGTAGGCCTTGAGGCCTGGCTAGTAGCTCAGGACTTGACATTTTGAGCCCTGTATATATATATATATATATATATATATATATATATATATATATATATATATATATATATATATATATATATATATATATATATATATATATATTTTATATAGATAGATAGATTGATAGATAGTTATACACAATGGGGTAGATTCAGCTAGGGGCGCGCACTGTTACAGCGGCACAGCGTGCCTTTTTTACGCTACGCCTCCGTAAATTACTGGAGCTACGCTTCATTCACGAAGCATTTGCTCCGTAATTTGCGGCGGCGTTTCGTAAAAGGGGCCGGCGTAAGCGCGCGTAATTTAAATGATCCCGTAGGGGGCGTGGATCATTTAAATTAGGGGCGTTCCCGCGCCGAACGTACTGCGCATGCTCCGTCGGGAAAATTTCCCGACGTGCATTGCGGTAAATGACGTCGCAAGGACGTCATTGGCTTCGACGTGAACGTAAATGGCGTCCAGCGCCATTCACGAACGAGTTACGCAAACGACGCAAATTTTGAAATTGGCTGCGCCTCCTAATAGCAGGAGCAGCCTTACGGCAAAAACGACTTACGCAAACAACGTAAAAAAACAGCGCCGGCCGTGCGTACGTTTGAGAATTGGCGTTAGTATGCAATTTGCATACTCTACGCTGACAACTACGGGTGCGCCACCTAGCGGCCAGCGTCAGATTGCACCCTAAGATACGACGGCATAAGAGACTTATGCCAGTCGTCTCTTAAGGCTACAGTCGGCGTATCAAGCTTTCTGAATACAGAAAGTCGATACGCCGACGCTACTTAGCAATTACGCTGCGTATCTATGGATACACAGGCGTAATTGCTTGCTGAATCTACCCCAATATATACTGTATTTTATAGATTTTGTATATTGTAAATATATTATGCTTGAACATACTGTTTAGTTAACCTGTATTAACTCTCTATTTATCAATGTGTTCTAGTAAACCTCTGTAAAATATGAGCTGATGCTCAGCTCTTAGCAGCTACAGAAAGCAATAATTCCGCCAATTTTGCATTGAGAAGCGCTGCTTCTGCTTTGATTTGATCCCGTTATCTCTGTTTAGCCTCAAGAGTAATCTGGTCTGCTTATGTTATGGTATATACAATAAAATCCCCCCTCACTGCTTTTATCCATGGGGCTATATTGTAAAGATAATGAAGGCAAGGGGACTGTGCTGGCTATATCCTGTGATCTGCTGTTACTTCTGCTGCTGATGAAGCAGAAGCAGTTGAAATAAATAGGTTCATTTAGCAGAGCAATGCAAAAAGATATAAATCTGTGCTTTGTACAGCATCCCATAGCAACCAACCGAACTGCAGCTTTTATCACCTAAATCAGCTACAGTAGTGTGTTAATTGGTAGCTGGTTGGTACAGGCTACTGTTGCCATGAAAATATATGTAAACCTACTCATTAAAATCTCATAGAAGCTTTATAATAGTATAGGAATTTCAAAAGTAGTTTTCAATATTTCTTTTTACTGCAAACTTCATTAACCACTAGCCTACCGCCCGCAGTCAAATGACGGCGGGACGATAAGCCTCTCATTCTGGGAGGACGTCATTTGACGTCTTCGCCTTTTCTAGACACTAGGGGGTGTGCGCGCCCACCCGCCGTGTCACTGGGAACCTGATGCATGTGCCCGGCGTCCGTGATGTCTGCCGGGCACCCGTTTTTGCCCAGTAACTGAGCAGGACCGTGGATCGCTGTGTGTAAACACAGAGATCCACGTCCTGTCAGGGAGAGGAGACCAATGGTGTGTCCCTTGTACAAAGGGTAAGGTGACCAGATTTTTAAAATGAAACCCGGGGGACATATTTTTTCTTTACTAGTAATGGCAACAATCAGCGACTCTCTGCCCGTCGCCGCCCGCCTCACAGCCTGTCAAGTCTTACTCTCCGGGCCCCGGCTACTACTGGATGGGGAGCAGAGGAAGATCACTCCGCCAGGGAAGGCAAGGAGATAGGCAGGTGGATGGCCAGGACTTGAGCCAAGGCAGAAGAACATGCGAGTGGAGCTGAATGGGCATGCGCCCGAAACTGAAGAAATATTCCCTCCGCTCCGACCAGCACATGGTCATCAGAAAGGGGCACAGATAATGGGAAATATACAACCCCCCTATGCTAGTAGGCACAGCGGAGCGGGGGGGTGTAATTCAATTTTTTTAATTTTAATTCTGCACTGATTGTCTTTGAAATTGCCCCTGCCCCCTATTAAATCCAATCTGGGGACAAAACCAGGGCCAGACTTGGTCCGGGGACAGTGTCCTCAATCAGGGGACTGTGCCCTGAAACTGGGGATGTCTGGTCACCCTAACATAGGGACACCAATCGGTCACCTCCCCCTACAGTTAGAATCACTCCCTAGGGTACACATTTAACCTCTTGATTGCCCCCTAGTGTTAACCCCTTCACTGCCAGTCACATTTACACAGTAATCAGTGCATATTTATAGCACTGTTCGCTGTATAAATGTGAATGGACCCAAAATAGTGTCAGAAGTGTCCGATGTGTCTGCCATAAAATCAAAGTCACGATAAAAATCACTGATCACTGCCATTACTAGTTAAAAAAATTGGCGTAAACTGTTTTTTTTTATATATTTTTGGGGGATATTTATTATAGCAAAAAGTAAAAAATATTGCTTTTTTTTTTAAATTGTCGCTCTTCTTTTGTTTATAGCGCAAAAAATAAAAAAGGCAGATGTGATCAAATACCACCTATTTGTGGGGAAAAAAGGATTTAATTTGGGTATAGTGTTGCATAACCGCGCAATTGTCATTCAAACTGTGACAGTGCTGAAAGCTGAAAAATGGCTTGGGCAGGAAGGGGAGTGCCCAGTATTGAGGTGGTTAAAATAATGCTGTGGTTGTAAATGCAGTTTTTTTAAAACATGTTATAGTTACCCAATCTGGTAAATAGTTTTGCACAGAGTGGCCTCTGAACCTGGTTGCACTTTTGATGCCTCTTCTCTATGTGCCACCATAGCAAGCTGTTTCCTATGGCATAGCTCCCAACTGTCCCTGATTTCGAGGGACTGTCCCTGATTTGGAGCAATGTCCCTCTGTCCCTCTTTCCTCCTAATTTGTCCCTCATTCCTCCTCATTTGTCCCTCATTTTGGTCTGATCCATATACCGTATTTATCTTTATATGTTGACCCTAAAATCCTGTAAAAAAACATTTTATTACATTTTACTACTTACAGTTTTGGTGTCTTTCCCAGTGTCCATCGGAGGCCTCGTCCAGTCCGGCGTCCGTCTGCAGTCTCGGTGCCTCGCGGCTTCTCCCGGGCTGTCTCTGTGTCGAATCCCCGCTTCCCGCGCTCAGTTTGAAGCCTCCGCCGACATATACCGAGCGCAGTACACTCGGGAATATTCGGCCACGCTCGGCTTCTCACGCATAAACGTCATAGAGCGTGACTACGAGTGAAGCCGAGCCTGGCTGAATGTACCCGAGTGTACTGCGCCCAGTATATGTCGGCGCAGGCATTCAAACTAAGCGCAGGAAGCGGGTATCGGCGTATATCGTGCACCCACCATTTTTCAGGGCAAAAAAGTGTGCGGTATACGCCGATAAATACGGTAGATATATATAAAATGCACTTTTTGTCTATCAAAAAGTGTTTTACAGCTTAAAATCTTTCATCTGATTTATAAGTTGCTGCATTTGAAAATTCCAAAAGCCAATATATAAGGAATAGTAGTGGTAAAAAAAGAAAGCACTTGTGGGTTTAGCCAATCGTGTTTTATTTGTACAATTCTCCTTTTAGGGGGTTTGGCAAGGGGTGTGCCCTATGCCTACAGACATTTGCTGATAGGTGTCCCTCATTCCCATCTCAAAAAGTTGGGAGGTATGCCTATGGGGATGCACAGGCAGGCTCAATCCCACGCTGGGCTTTGGGCATCCATAGACACACACAGCACAGCTCAGTACTGCTGCCCCCCCCCCCCAGCTCCCTCCTCCCAGGATTTGACTGACAGCAGCAGGAGCCATTGGGGCTGGGGAGAGAGGGCACTGGTATTGGCAACTTTTTACCTTTTGCCTTCACTGAGACATCCAACTGTAGCTGTCATGCAAGAGAGGAACTTTGCACACGCCCCTTGTTTTTTCCCCCTCTTACCTGTTATCTAGGGCGGTCCTCAATTCACATACCCACCTGCCCAACAGATCCAGCCTTGCCCTGCTGTGATCCGCTGTGTCACTGCAGCATGCTTTGTCCTGTGCCACCATCTTTGTTCCTGGCCCCTTTATGACACGCGCCAGGCCTGCCCTCCTCCAGCTACTATGATTGGAAAGCAGTGTAAGTCAAAAATCCGAAGGGGCTTCACAGCGTTGGACATATATTTCTAGCCTAGAGGAAAATGGTGGCCAGGGGATGGAGCAGACATAAAAAAAGCAAGTAAACAAGAAAAGGAAAGAATGACAGTTTAGACTGGGAATGGGGGAAGCAATGGTATTCAGTGCATTCAAGGGGTTAAGGTACAATTTATTGTCCTTGTGCTAGAATCTCCTTTTATTGGATGACAACACACTGGGGTTATTTACTAAAACTGGAGAGTGCAAAATCTGGTGCAAGTTTGCATAGAAACCAATCATCTTCCAGGTTTTATTGCCACAGTTTAAAGGAGAAGTCCAGCCAAAGCTCATTTGGCTAGACTTCTCCTGTCGATCACAGGAGTGCAGTTAGTTTTGCACTCTTGTGACTGGTTTTCAGCAGAGCGTGGGCTGAAGTTTGTTTTTTGCTGACGTTAAAGAGTTGGTCCATAGAGTCACGACCATAGAGTCCCTGGACAGGCACCAGGCTCAGCCTCTCATCATGCCACTGAGAGCCTGAGCCGGTCGCTTCCGCCCCCTTCACAGCCCAGTGCTCCAGTGAGCGCAGGGGGGCAGAGCAGAGAGCTGACAGTCAGCAGCTCTTTGCTCATGGAGCTGTGGGAACCAAGCAATTGGCGATGTTATATCGCTTGGTTCTCAGTGTTAGAGGCGCCAGGGGACAGATGCAGCATCAGACCAATGCTGCATCCACCTAGGTAAGTATGAGTGGTAAGTATGATCCCCCTAGGTAAGTATGTAAGTGAAAAAAACATACTTATCTTTTAATGGAACAAGCAGAAGTTAGAATCTGATTGGCTAAATTGCACAGCTGCAAAATATTCTGAGTGTACCAGTTTTAGTAAATCTCCCCCAAAGTGTCTGTCTCTCAGTTGTGTACCTGTACTATCACTCTGTCACATATGGGGAGATTTACTATAACTGGAGAGTGCAAAATCTGGTGCAGCGCATCGGGTCCCCAGTGACGCAACGGGGGCACGTGCGCCGCCTGCGGAACGTGCGCGCGTCCCCTAGTGGGTTTTAAAGGCGCGACCTCATATGACGTCCACCCTTCTTTTGAGGGCGGGCAGTTGACAAGTGGTTAAACAGTGACAGCGCAGAAAGTTGAAAATTGGCTTGGGCAGGAAGGGGGTGTAAGTGCATGGTATTGTAAAGGTTAAAGTGGGGTATGCCTGTATATGCACAGTGCAAAAACATGTTCCAATATTGTCACTATCAGGAGAATGTTTATTAAAAATGACATGCAGCAGTTGCTGGAATCCATGCCTATAAACAGAAAGTGGCTGCAAACAGGAAACAGGAGATCAACAATGCCAATATGCAACAACAGATTAAAAAAAAAGATAAAAAAAGGCAAGTGTTTATTATACACACTTCTTTAGCAGTTGGGGTTCACATGTACTTGAAGCATAGGCGTGCGCACAGGGTGTGCCAGGTGTGCCTAGGCACACCCTAATCACCCTGTGCAGCATAGATTCTCTCTACTGCCCTAGCATCTTTCTTTACTCCCCCCGCACCGCTGCCGGCTTCCCTCCTCTCGCGCTGGCTGTTGTTGCAGGGATGTTTTTAGATAGTGAGCGATCTGTAGATAGTGTTGGAGCTTTGGGGTGTACACCCTAATGCAATAGGCTGCGCACACCTATGACTTGAAGACATCTTACATTTTTTCAACCACTTAAGGACCCCTTCACACCGATATACGTCGGCAGAATGGCACGGCTGGGCACATCAACGTATAGGTACGTTGCTCTTTAAGCCCAGCCGTAGGGACGCTATAAATTTTGCACAAACCAACCGATAAACGCTTATTGCGTTTTTTTTTACCAAAAATAGGTAGATAAATAATAAATACGTATCGGCCTAAACTGAGGAATTTTTTTTTTTATATATTTTGGGGGATATTTATTATAGCAAAAAGTAAAAAATATTGCATTTTTTTCAAAATTGTCGCTCTATTTTTGTTTATAGCGCAAAAAATAAAAACCGCAGAGGTGATCAAATACCACCAAAAGAAAGCTCTATTTGTGGGAAAAAAAAGGACGTCAATTTTGTTTGGGAGCCACGACGCACGACCGCGCAATTGTCAGTTAAATCGATGCAGTGCCGAATCGCAAAAAAGGGGCAAGGTCCTTTAGCTGCATTTTGGTCCGGGTCTTAAAGGGGTGTTCCAGGCATTTTTTGTGTTTATTAAAAGTCAGCAGCTACAAAAAGTGTAGCTGCTGGCTTTTAATAAACACACACTCACCTGCTCTACGTTCCAGCGACGCGCCGGCCGGGGCTCCGCTCCTCTCCCCCCCTCCCTAGCCGGCGTCTTCATCCTAAGTGTGGGCACCTGGCCGTGAAGCCCGAAAGCTCTCTCTCTTGGACAGGCGATCGCATGGCACCTGTCATGTGTCCCAGGCGATCGCCTACTGCAGCCCCTCCCTGTAGCCGATTAAGCTATTTGCCTACAATGCCCCTCGGCGGAAGGAGGAAGTGGGACAGGAAGTCCCACTCCTCCTGAAGCCCCCACTAACCCCTCAAAAAAATTACATGCCAAATGTGACATGTAAGGGGGCGAGGAGTGGGTTAAGCGGAAGTTCCAATTTTGGGTGGAACTCCGCTTTAAGTGGTTAAACAATAGATTTTTATTGAAAGTATTTACTTAACAGTACAGATTAAAATTGTCACATTAATCCTTAGTAACCAACCGAGTTACCTTGGTTCATAAGATTGTTCTTATAACAATACAGTGCTTGGTAGCCTGTACCAGCCTACCCCTATCTTACATTTTTTATTGCACTAACCTTACACTTCAACATAACATGCTATTAATAAACTGGTGTGTTTCTGAAATCCCCTTTTAGCAGCTGTTACATATCTTAACCACTTGAGACCCGCGCTATTGACAAAAGACGTCAACAGCACGGCTCTCAAGTGCCAAGTGGACGTCTTTGGACGTCTTTTAAAGTGCATTACCCGCGAGCGCCTCTGGGGGTCGCGCAGCGGGTAAACACTGTCACGGCGCATCGCTGAAGAGCCGATGCGTGTACCTGGCGGCCGCGATGTCCGCTGGGTACACGCGATCGTCGGTAACACAGCAGGGACGTGGAGCTCTGTGTGTAAACACAGAGCTCCACGTGCTGTCAGAGGAGAGGAGACCGATCTGTGTCCCTTGTACATAGGGACACAGCATCGGTCACCTCCCCTAGTCACCCCCCACACAGTTAGAACACACCCAGGATACACATGTAACCCCTTCCTCACCCCCTAGTGTTAACCCCTTCCCTGCCAGTCACATTTATACAGTAATTAGTGCATTTTTATAGCACTGATCGCAGTATAAATGTGAATGGTCCCAAATTTGTGTCAAAAGTGTCCGATACGTCCGCCGCAATATCGCAGTCCCAATAAAAATCGCAGATCGCTGCCATTACTAGTAAAAAAAAAAAATAATAAAAAAAAATCATAACTCTGTTCCCCATTTTGTAGGCGCTATAACTTTTGCGCAAACCAGTCGCTTATTGCGATTTTTTTTACAAAAATACGTAAAAAAATACGTATCGGCCTTAACTGAGAAAAAAATTGTTATTTTTTTTAAAAAATTGGGATATTTATTTTAGCAACAAGTAAAAAATATATATATATTTTTTAAATTAAAATGTAAAATTTAAAATTGCGCAAAAAAATAAAAACCGCAGAGGTGATCAAATACCACCAAAAGAAAGCTCTATTTGTGGGGAAAAACGGACGTCAATTTTGTTTGGGAGCCACGTCGCACGACCGCGCAATTGTCAGTTAAAGCGACGCAGTGCCGAATCGCAAAATTGTCACATTAATCCTTAGTAACCAACCGAGTTACCTTGGTTCATAAGATTGTTCTTATAACAATACAGCCTGTACCAGCCTACCCCTATCTTACAGTTTTTATTGCACTAACCTTACACTTCTACATAACATGTTATTAATAAACTGGTGTGTTTCTGAAATCCCCTTTTAGCAGCTGTTACATATCTTAAAGGATAGTCACTAAAATCAAACCATTAGGTACAGAACAGTGAAAAAAATCACATATTCAATGGAATATATATATATATTGAAAGAGTGATAGTCTGCAGCAAGAAGGGGGCGAGTAAGCAGGAGGTAGTGGGGGCTGGAGGAGACAAGAGGAACAATTGATCAGATTCACTATATAAAGTCACGAGTTGATTTTCCAATCAGGCTTAGCAAGAGTACAAGATGTGATTTAAAGCAGAAAGCTGTGGCAGTCCTAAGGTAAGAGGAGGGGGTGCATTGCTAGAAGACACATAGGCAATGAGGGAATAAAAACAATAGGAACAGTTGGCATTTAAAATGCAGAGATGGTCTTAAAGGAGGGATGAGTGAAGAAAATGAATAAGGCAAGTGGGCTTTCTGATGCTGCCGGACCTCTGCTCCTCCTCCTTACCTGATAGCACAAGGGAGCTGTCCAGACCTCAGTGCTGAATTTCCATGTTTCCTGCTCACTGTAGCAAAGGATCCCTTCTCATTCAGATTTCAATGCTGGGCTTCTTCTCACCCTGACTGTACTTTCCTCTGCAAGCTTAATAGATCTCCTCCAGCAGCCACAAGAAAATAAAGACTGTGAGAAAGCCTCCCTTGCCTGACAGCTACAGCTGGATGTCTCAGTGAAGCAAACACTGGAGCTCTCTGAACACTAGTGACTCAAGCTGACAAAGTTTGTCAGCCTAGCTGAGCTTGATACATAGTTCTCAGCTCCTGGACCTGCAGGGTTTATTTATCCAAGCTGACACAATTATATTACTGTGGCTGCTGTAAACCAAATCCATCCTCTGGTTGCCAATAACCGCCTCTGATGTCCAAGTGCAACCGCAAACCGAGAAGTCAATTGATGGTCAATTCGCAATCCACAGTCGCTGCTGGCTTGTTTAGAGCTGAAATCAATTATTGATTAGCTGTGGACAAAGAAAAGAAAAAAAAAACAGCTATCAAAACTAATTTGATGCTTCTCTACGAATATCTCTTGTAGACGTGCGTGTTTTCCTGCGTGGGCTTGGTGGTACCGATTATGGAAACTCCTTAGAAGTAGAGACCCCAGAAAGTGGTGTGGGATCTAGCATGGTGATGTTTCTTTACTACTGAATCTTATGGCTTGAAGGTAAGACAATTACTATCAATGTACAGGCATACCCCACTTTTAAGTACACAATGGGGTTTATTTACTAAAGCTGGAAAGCACAAAATCAGGCTCACTTCTGCATAGAAATCAGTGAGCTTCTACAACTTACTATATATAGCAAAGTTATTAATCTGATTATTCAATGCTATCTATGGTATTTATTGCATCCATTATCGTTTGTTACACAATGTGAATTTGTTATATTCATTTTTCTTCTTATTCAAAAATTTCAATAAAATATTTGGAATCAGAAACCAATGAGCTTCTAACCCCAGCTTGTTCAATTAAGCTTCGGTAATGAAAACTCATTGGTTTCTATGCAGAAGTGAGACGGATTTTGCACTTTCCAGCTTCAGTAAATAAACCCCATTGTGTACTTAAAAGTGGGGTATGCCTGTATACATGTACACCATGCAACATCTTTGTGTTTCCCTCTCAAAAACTCTATAGCAGGTATACCCCACTTTTAAGTACACAATGGGGTTCATTTACTAAAGCTTGAAAGTGCAAAATCAGGCTCACTTCTACATAGAAACCAATGAGCTTCTAACCCCAGCTTGTTCAATTAAGCTTTGGTAATAAAGCCTGGAAGCTCATTGGTTTCTATGCAGAAGTGAGCGTGATTTTGTGATTTTGCACATTCCAGCTTTAGTAAATAAACCCCATTGTGTACTTAAAAGTGGGGTATGCCTGTACATTTTTTTTATGAATGACTATGCTAATTATTAAATGAATAGTGCTTATGGTTATTGTAATTGTGTGGAAGCCACTGATAGCTATTTTCAGCCACATACAGGCATACCCCCCTTTTCATACACAATGGGGTTCATGTACTAAAGCTGGAAAGCACAAAATCAGGCTCACTTCTGCATAAAAACCAATGAGCTTCTAACCCCAGCTTGCTCAATTAAGCTTTGGTAATAAAAACTTGGAAGCTCATTGGTTTCTATACAGAAGTGAGCCTGATTTTGCACTTTCCAGCTTTAGTAAATAAACCCCATTGTGTACTTATAAGTGGGGTATGCCTGTACAAAGTTGTAGCGCGCCATCCGGCAGGACCTCAGTAGGTTGTTTTAAAGAAATAAATTCTGTTTAGGTCTTAATATTTACAGTGTTTACTGCTAAAGATATCAGCGATAGGTGATTGTAACTGTTGGCAACTTTACCATACACATAGGCATTTATTCCTAGAAATAAAAATTGCCACTAGGGATAAGGTTATAGTTTTTTGACAGTTATTGATGTTTAATAGAACCTCTCGTGATTTAATTAGGCAACTCTGATAATGGCAAGGTTAAACTAGTTACAATGAAAAATGCATCTTAGTCTGTGTTGGACAGTCTCGTCTGTTGCCTGCAGCAGGCAAACCTTTAATCAACGGCTACAATTAACTCTTCACTATCCAAAAGGTTTTGCTATAAGAGAGCTATCTTGTTATATTATTTGTGTGCATTTCTTATTATTTCCAATCTGTGACATTTTTTTTATAATCTCTTACTTCTATCATATACTTAATTAGGAAAATAAATGATCCATATAAAAATAAAAATACTGTTATACATTGCTCTAGCGTTTTTATGTGAGTCCAGGTGACCTCATGTGTATGAAGTCAGTAATGTCACGCGTGAGAGGGAAGGGTCAGATTCAAATGAATTTCGATTTAGGCAGCAAGTCCAGTGTGGAGAGAAAAAAAGTCATGTTGTGTGTTTGATGTATGTGTCTTTTTTTTTTCATTCAGCAAGTAAAACTCTTCAAAAGGAAAACCTACAAGCCAGTAATAGCTATGGAATAAAAGGCAGAGAGTACTGTCTAAAGTGCAATACAGGCATACTGTACCCCACTTTTAAATACACAATGGGGTTTATTTACTATCGCTGGAGAGAGCAAAATCTGTCTCACTTCTGCATAGAAACCAATGAGCTTCTAACCCCAGCTTGTTCAATTAAAGCGGTTCTCCACCCTAAAGTGAAGTCCCGCTGATCGGAACCCTCCCCCCCTCCGGTGTCACATTTGACACCTTTCAGGGGGGAGGGGGGTGCAGATACCTGTCTAAAAAGTTTTAAGCCTGGTAATAAAACCTGGAAGCTCATTGGTTTCTATGCAGAAGTGAGCCTGATTTTGCAATTTTCAGCGATAGTAAATAAACCCCATTGTGTACTTAAAAGTGGGGTATGCCTGTAACTTATTAAAGGGGAGTTCCAGCCTATTTTTCCTTTTATTAAAAGTCAGCAGCTACAAAAAGTGTAGCTGCTGGCTTTTAATAAACATACACTTACCTGTTCCACGGTCCAGCGACGCGCTGCCCGGAGCTTCGCTCCTCTCTTCCCCTTCTCCACCAGCGCCTCCATTGTAACTGTGGGCACCTGGCTGTGACAGCTTTTGGCTTCACGGTCGGGCACTCACTGTGTATGCGCGAATGGCGCAGCGCTTCCTGAGTGGACAGGCGATCGCTGGGACCTGTCACGTGTCCCAGGTGATCGCCTACAGGGAGGGGCCGCCAAAAGGCGATATGATGAGTCGCCTAAGCGGTCCCTGGGCAGAAGAAGGAAGTGGGACAGGAAGTCCCACGCCTACTAAAGCCCCCACTCCCCCCCCCCAAAAAAAATTACATGCCAAATGTGGGATTTAAGAGGGCGAGGAATGGTTTAACCACTTAAGGACCCCCTACCGACGATATATGTCTGCAGAATGGCACGGCTGGGCACAAACGCGTACCTGTATGTGTCTCTTTAAGCCCAGCCATGGGCTCGCTATATTATGGTTCGTTTTCACTTTCACAGGCAGATCCTAGTCCCACCACAAGGTATTTCAGCGAACAGAGGAGCTGATGGTAGAGCATTCCAATAGGCCGATCAACCATAGGGGATGTGCAAGCCGCCGTATGAGACGGCGTGCGTCTCAGAGTGGACCGCAGAGCAGGGTCGTCACACCGGAAGTGACGTGACGTACGGGAACGAACCAAACGGTTTACGTGTTTCACAGCCTCCGCTGTTTCCTCAGATCCATCAAATGGACCAAAAGTGAAAACGAACCATAATACTATATATATGCCTGACATCTCCTACATTTTGTGAGTAGCCATTTGGCTGTTTGTCTACACAATTTTATTAAAAGTTCTTATTTTACTGCACTTAGATTGGCGCATCCTTCTTTCTCTTTTGATATTTGATTGATTGCTATGGATTATTGCACTTTGCATACCATTCTTACTTTGAGTTTCCCTCTAGATTTACTAAACGAAAACATACCACTTTCCATAATATAATGGAATATTCCAAAAATAATACAGGATCCATGTCTATACATACAAATACACACTCATCTAAATAATCTGAAATGGAAGTGTAATGAGCTGGGGAAAATTACATTGGAAGGAAGGGTGTACTAAGAATTTATTTGTTTAGTGTTCACGTCTATATAATTTAGTTCTTCATTAGGCTATTGATTTATTGTGGTTTTGTTGGTTGTTTTCTTTAAATAATCCATTACTTATTTATAGACAACTTATATTACTATCAGTGTTTTATCTCCCCCCCTACCCCCCCCCCCCCTCAACAGTTGTGTATAGATACAATTGGCAGGGCTAACATTCAAAACAGGATCAACGTTGGCTCTAAAGGTGTCTCATCAATAGTTCCACTGGGTGGTAGTGTCCCTCTAAATTCTTCTACAGTGTGAGTGGTCTGTTACCTTGAACTATATGCATATCTAACAGGCAGGACAGACGTTTATGTAGAGAGCACTTGTTGTACTGGTTAATATTCGCCCTTTGCACGAATACAACACCACTTACCACTTATTGTGTGACTGCATAGAAGCATTATTTTTCATATGACCTACTTACAAAACCATAAATCCCAATAAATCATGACATTCTCTAGTTGGAACGGATTGCTGGGACATTTAGTTTTCTGGTGTAGCTTGTCAAGTTTTAGTTTTTGTGTGATCTAATAAAATCTGGAATAGCAGCTTCGGAATATCATTTGTACAAGCACACACTGCTGTCAGAACATTGCAATGCTGTCACTTTTCCTGGTCAAAGAAATGTTGATGCATGTCCCATATATTGTATTTCTTTTTCTAGAAGGTAAAGTAAAGGCTTTCAGATACAGGCTTGCTGTTTTATTGTCATAATTAGCATTTTAAATGTATTTACTGTCAGTCCCTCGGGTCAGGTAGTGTTATATTGATATTGAAATGCAGTATTACGTTAGGATGTTTCAGACACGTACAGCTATGCACACATGTGCAAATTACTTGAGACTATGCTTACTTCTGATATGTTTGATGTAATAACCTCAGCGTGTGAAGACACCCTGATTGATGTATGCGTAAACAGCCATATATTTAGCATTTTATGAGATCTGCAAGACTGACAGAAGTAATTCTGGTGTGCTTCAGAAATGTCAGCCTTTTGCTGAATTGGGTCCTGTAGTCAGTCACTTTCTCTTGTATTGGTGAATGAATTTAAAGGTTTCTTCAACCTGAAAGTGATGGCTAAAGTGTAAATAATTACCTTGTAAAACAACCTATTTCATTTAAAGCGGAGGTTCACCCTCAAAATGAAGTTTACAGCATTGCTAGCTTTAACCCTATTTACGGATGATAGCGTTGACATTTTTTTTCTAAGATGCTCCCTTACCTCTTATCTCCTCTACTTCCTGGTTTTCAGCCCTGCGGGGAGTGGGCGTGTCGCTATATTCCCCGACGGCTCTTTGCATTGTGGGAGCTGATTGTGTGTTCTCCTGGGAGTGACGTGCAGGCCAATCAGAGCACATCATCTAAAATAGCTAGGCGTGTAGTCTCGCGCTAGCTGGGCTGTCACGTGACGCGGGAAGCGGGTCACAGGACTCGCAAAGCGCGTCATATGATGAGGGAGGGTGGATACATCTTAAATTATCACAGCGGGGCGTGTCCTTTTCAGGACGCCGCCGACCGTTGTGGTAGCAACTCAGCAGTGTTGACGGTGCGGCTCACCGTCAACACTGCGCATGCGCGGGATTACGCGGTGAATGCTGGGAGATCAGCATTCGCCGCATCATGGAAGAAAGAACAGGAGGGCTTCAGAGTGCCCACAATTAAGATGGCAATGTCCATCACAATATTTTATAAAATATTCTTTTATGGGAAACGAGGATCCTGGCGGCTGCTAAAACGGCACATGTGAGTAAACGAAGTACTATAGGAAAAGCAGCAGATTAATCTTTAAAAAAAAAAATGTTTTCCCACAGAACCTCCGCTTTAACAAAGAAATGAAAGAAAAAACATTTTATTTATAGATATATAAAAAAAAAAACATTATAAATACCCTTTTTATCTTTTTTATAAGTGATCACATTCCCTCTGTTCTCAGCTGCATAAGAGTTGGGGAAGGAGAAGCAACAGTACTCTGAGCTTTCCAGTGAATAGCTGTGCAGGGGCATATATTAGTTAACCTCCCTGGCGGTAATCCCGAGTCTGGCTTGGGGTGGAAATCCAGTACCATTAGCGGTATCCCAGAGCCAGACTCAGGATTGCATCGCGATATCCAGGCGGAGTTTACTTACCTTGTCCCCTGGATCCTGCGATGCTCCTCGCTGTTTGATCGAGCCGTGTCCTTGCTCGATTCACACAGTGCCCCAAGTACCGCCGAGCTCCGTTCCCTGCGACGTTACGACGCACATGGGCGGAGATTGGCGCCAAATTCAAAAAAAGAAAAACACAATACACATACAGTATACTGTAATCGTACAGATTACAGCACTGTATAAAATAAATGCTCACCCCCTTTGTCCCTAGTGGTTTCTCCAGTGTCCTGCATGCACTTTTATATAATAAATGCTGTTCTTTCTGCCTAAAAACTGGAGATTGTCCATAGCAACCAAAAAGTGTCCCTTTATGTCAAAAGTGGTTTTAGACCAGCTAGAAAACAGCGATAATAAATTAGAATCACTTGCAGAATTGAGCGATATCGATTTTTGGGGAAATTCGTCATCAAACACTGAAAGTAATGACAGTGACAATTCTGCAACTGAGCAAATTTCAGTGTTTTTGATTTGATTACATTAGTGAATAATGTTATAATTATTTATTATATTATAATTTATGATTTTGTGTTTCAACTTTATCATACCTGGGATGTCTACTAGACTCTTGTTTGGACAAATTTAAGTGAGTTTTTTTTTCTTTGTCTGAATTTCTCACTTCCTATTTCTCCTCAGTAAGCTTGCCCTCATCATCCGAGCCTTTCTGGCTGGGGGTTAGTCAGCCAGAACAGCTTACTGGGGAGGAACAGGAAGTGAGACAAAAAAAAAACATTTAGAAGGGAAATCGAAGGAAAAGTAAGTGAACCAACAATGCACTAGCTTAAAGGAACCTATTTAGAAAATAAAAAACAAACCTTTACAACCCCTTTAAATGCTGGCAAGATTAAACATAATTTTACAAAAAGATCTTTGCATTTTGAGTTTCCAAGTATACTCACCTGCTAAAGCGTCTACAGCATGGTCTCCCTTTCTCTGCTGCATTTTATTATTTAAATTATAGAAGAGCAAGATGAGGAGACATCCCTTCTTAAGCTGGAAAGGAGAGCTATTGGATTGGGCTACCGTAATCAGGAATCGGACCTATATTAATCCTCTTTCAGAATTGATTACACTTACCAAAATGACTAACCACATAAATCAATAGTCCACAGTTATCCTTCACGTATGGTTTTCTCTATCCACTAACAACTCCCTTCCTTTTAGCATTAGGGTGAAAAAAAAACAATCTGCAGTATAAAACCATACAATTTTATTCAAATAAAAGCATAACAATAGCTTGTTCACAAGACAGGTGCTGTACCAGCATCCAGAACTTGCACTCTGCCACCCCACTCCACACCTGACCTCTGTAAACTTTTTGGTAAGAATATTGGAGGGGATCCAGCACCGGATTCATCACAGCACTTTTGTAGAAGTGACACTCTTCTAGTTTATTACTGAATTTTGCAATAAGGAATTGGAAATATATTTATGGGCATTGTGGATTGCTTGCACTCACTGGTGAATTGATTTAATACTTTTGTTTGCACTGCAAGATCAGTTTATGGAACTTTATTTGCATATTATTGTGCACTGAATAATTATTTTGCACATGTTTGCACATTATGGTCATTGGATTATGTGTTATGATTAGTTAATATTTTTTGCTCTGCACTTTATAATACATATTGATTGTTTAGATAAATCTCATAGTTAAGATTGCTTGCCTTGATTGTTTCTAAAATATATCCAGCAAATGAAATGTTGATGTATGAAGAGATACCTTTTGACCAAAAGTGTATAAATGCCTGATTATGACACCTATATGAGCAAATAGTACACGCTATTCCAATATTAGCTGAATAGAATCAAGCAAATAGACATGAAATCTTAATTGATAAAACAGCTCCAACTTAAGCCTCGTACACACGACCGAGGAACTCGACGGGCAAAAGACATTGTTTTCCTCGTCGAGTTCCTTGTTAGGCTGTCGAGGAACTCAACAAGGCAAGTTTCTCCATTCCCGTCGAGGAAAAAGAAGACATGCTCTTTTTTTGGCTCGACGGAATCTTCGACAGTTTCCTCGTCGAAAAATGTACACATGACCGGTTTCCTCTGCAAAAAAAAAATCCCAGCAAGTTTCTTGCTGGTTTTTGCCGAGAAACCCGGTCGTGTGTACGAGGCCTGACAATGACAATATAGCTGCTGTGAGCCAACCCTTTTATAGACGGGAGGCTGGGATTTCTATTCTTCCAAAATAGTGTCTCTTGTGACTCATCTGACGAGGGAGGAGGCTATGTATTCCATTATAGGTTGTTCATTTTTTTTGGTGTTTTACCTGCAAAGCTTTTGGTCAAACGTTTGCTATACAATGAATTTTGTAAATCTCTAAAATTTGTCTCAAGCTCATGGTAGCAGCAAACCAGAACCTCAACCCTGCTCAGGACCTTTAAATGTTATTTAACCATTAATTTAGGAAAATAGATACATCAGTGAACATCTGCACCACATTTTATATTGTGTTCTGTTTTCTGCCTTTAATTGCTCTTCAATTTCCTTGGATAAAGGCAGTAACCTCTGCCTCCAATTTTAGGATGGCTCTGTTCCCCAACACGCTTCCACCCGGTAAAACAACCTGACTGATATTCTATGCACAGGCAGTTCACCGTCCTATAGTTGGCTAATTCTGCAGCTCCTTCTCCAGTGATGGATTGGCCGGTGAGTTAGAAGAGAGACCAACTAAGATTCAATGCTGGTCACACATAATAGAGTTATGGGACCTGTAGTCCAGTTTCTGTGCTGTGGGCAGTCAAGTGTTCTCCCATCCCAATGGAAGTTCTGGCAAACGACATTGAGGCATAGGGGCGGAGGCGCCTTTGAGGTTCCAAAACATAAGTGATTGTGGAGAGTCTTAAAAAAAAAAATACTGATTTTTGTTTACCGGATGAACCATAGCCCCTAACACTGGCCCTTTAAGTGGGCTACTGCTCAGAAGTCAGCAATACTTCTGTATCATATGACCGCTGTGATTGACTTTCAAAGTGGTCACATGACCAGAAGCCCCTCCTGCTGGCTCCCGAGCAGAAGACATGACTGAGGCCTCGTACACACGACCGAGGAACTCGTCGGAATATACACATCATTTTCCTTGACGAGATCCTTGTTAGGCCTCGTACACACGACCGTTTTCTTTGACAGAATCCATCAAGAAACTTGGTGGCAGATCTTTTTTGCTGAGGAAATCGGTCGTATGTATGTTTTTCATCGAGGAAACTGTCGAGGAACTCGACGAGGAAAAAAGAGAACAAGTTTTCTTTTTCCTCGACAGGAGTCTAAATTTCCTCGTCGCGTTCCTCGTCTGGCTGGTTTTCGACGAGAAACACGATCGCGTGTATGCTAAGAAACGCGCGCATGCTCAGAATAAAGTATGAGATGGGAGCGCACCTTTGGTAAAAGTAGCGTTTGTAATAGAGATAACACATTTTTCACGCTGTAACAGACTGAAAAGTGCAAATCGTCTCTAACCAAACTTTTACTTAACACTCAGTAACATGAGATTAGCAAAAGCAGCCCCAAGGGTTGTGCCAGTGGAATCAAACTTCCCCTGCCATTGTTTGTGTTGTACATCACCGCGTTTGAGAACAAGGAGATTTTGTCTTGACCGTGTGTACGCAAAGCAAGCTTGTCGAGTTCCTCAACAAGCCTAACAAGGAACTCGTCGAGGAAAACAATGTGTCTTTTCCGCTCAGATCCTCGGTCGTGTGTATGAGGCCTCAGGCTTGTCGAGGAACTCGACAATCTTGCTTTGCGTACACACGGTCAAGACAAAATCTCCTTGTTCTCAAACGCGGTGACGTACAACACATACAATGGCAGGTAAAGTTCGATTCCACTGGCACAACCCTTGGGGCTACTTTTGCTAATCTCATGTTACTGAGTGTTAAGTAAAAGTTTGGTTAGAGACCATTTGCACTTTTCAGTCTGTTACAGCGTGAAAAATGTGTTATCTCCATTACAAACGCTACTTTTACCGAAGGTGCGCTCCCATGTCATACTTTATTCTGAGCATGCGCGGGTTTCTTAGCATACACACGATCGTGTTTCTCGTCGTAAACCAGCCTGACGAGGAACGCAACGAGGAAATTGAGACCCCCGTTGAGGAAAAAAAGAACTTGTTCTCTTTTTTCCTCGTCGAGTTCCTCGACAGTTTCCTCCATGAAAAACATACACACGATCGGATTCCTCTGCAAAAAAGCTCTGCCACCAAGTTTCTTGATGGATTCTGTCGAGGAAAACGGTTGTGTGTACGAGGCCTAAGAGCTATTGGTTCCAGCTCAGTCAGTGTGCTGGGATTGTGCGGTGAGCGCATTCTCAACACACAACTTTCCTTCTGTCTTGAATGCATATGTGCGTTGGTTGGGCATTAAAGCCCACCTTTCCTGCTGCTGCATATATGTGTCATGTGGTCAGCAAAAGGTTAGTGCTACTATAAATGTTATTTATGAATTTTCTCTATTTATTAAGGCCCATCGTTACCATAATGAAGCTTGGTTACCCCCTTCCGCCTGTAAGGCAAGTTAGGACACCTGTCAGGCCTCGTACACACGACCGAGGAACTCGTCATAAAAGAAACATTGTTTTCCTCGACGAGTTCCTTGTCAGGCTTGTCGAGAATCTTGACAAGCTTTCTTTGCGTACACACTGTCAAGACAAAATCTCAAACGCGGTGACGTTCAACACGTACGACGGCACTATAAAGGGGAAGTTCGATTCCACTGGCACAACCCTTGGGGCTGCTTTTGCTAATCTCATGTTACTGCATGTTAAGTAAAAGTTTGGTAAGAGACGATTCATGCTTTTCAGTCTGTTACCATTGCGAATGCTACTTTTACCGAAGGTACGCTCCCGTCTCATACTTTATTCTGAGCATGCGCGGGTTTCTAAGCATACACACGAACGTGTTCCTCGTCGTAAACCAGCCCGACGAGAAACACAACAAGGAAATTGAGACTCCCAGACGAGGAAAAAGAAAACTTGTTCTCTTTTTTGCTTGTCGAGATCTCGACGAAAAACATACACACGATCGTTTTCCTCGGCAAAAAAGCTCTGCCACCAAGTTTCTTGATGGATTCTGTCGAGGAAAACGGTCGTGTGTACGAGGCCTCATAGTGTTGGTCCAATAAGGATTGTGAAGCTGCCTCGATTTTGTGCAGCAGGTTTTTGACTTTTTTTTTCAACCTTTTCAAATGCCATTAGAATCTACAGAAAAAAAAGTGTTCACTTTCTGGTGTGTAAGCTGTGTGCATTGAACGGAAATTTTCTTCTAGGTGACTTTAAAATGACCGGCTCTTTTTAATGCAGAGCTCCAGAGGTGCATATTCTTATCTACTGTACCCCAATTGACAGGACTGATTGGTCCAGTGCTGTCACATAGAATGTAGTGCTTACCTCCAAATGAGCTGCTTGATGTATCGAGTTCTCTGTCCTTGAGCAGATTTGGGGAAATAACTGGGAGAGCATGAGATGATAAAATCTGTTCTACTTACCGGCAGGCTGGAGAACAGAACATGACAATACATTACTTTCATCCTGTCTACAGAATAAATAGCGATGGGGAAATGCTGTTTATTTATCTGAAAGTGCATTTATCTACTGTATTTAAAATGGGGATATCTATTTACCAGTGACTTTTAGACAATTTAAATAATACTATTATATTTGTTTACCTGATAAGATAAATCTACCAACATATTCAGCTTACTTTTCTGCATTATTCATACAAAATTAAGCTTGCTCTTTTCATTTAAAAAGCCAACACAGACGAGGATTCGCCATGGCAAATGAAAAGCAATCATGAACTAAAGCACAATCGTAATGTTTCATTTATTCTCCCATAACAACACGATGTACTTACATAATGTGAAAATGGAACAAGAAAACATAAATGCAAGTGCTAATATTTTCACCAAATAAGCCTTTTACTTTGTATACCTAAGTCCATTTATATGTGAAGAAAAAGCTTTTACCCATTTTGAATGGCCAAGTACATTGATGTAATGGTCTAAGTGAATTTGTTTTGTATGGCTCTCTCGATAATTACTTAATTGTAGAAAAGAAAACACTCACCCTCTTTATTACTAATTTATTTATTATTATTATATGCGTTTTGTGACTCCTTTTCTATTTCAAAAGAAATATAGTATATATAGTTGTGTTTATAGTGTTTACCTTGAAGGAACAAAAACAGCTGTCTGATTTACTGAAGAATATCCAGATGAAAAACCGGAGCGACCCAAATGTATTTACAACTCAGGCCTCGTACACACGACCGAGGAACTTGACGGGCGAAACACATCGTTTTCCTCGTCAATTTCCTTGTTAGGCTTGTCAAGGAACTCGACAACTTGCTTTGTGTACACACTGTCAAGACAAAATCTCCTCGTTCTCAAACGCGGTGACATACAACGGCAGGGGAAGTTTGATTCCACTGGCTAAACTCTTGGGGCTGGTTTTGCTAATCTCATGTGTTTGCGTGTTAAGTAAAAGGTTGTTAAAGCGGGAGTTCACCCATTTAAAAAAAAAAAAAAAATCTCCCCTTAGCTTCCTGCTCGTTCGGTCTAGGGGAATCGGCTATTTATATTAAAATAGGTGCAGTACTTACCCGTTTTCGAGCTGCATCTTCTTCCGTCGCTTCCGGGTATGGGTCTTCGGGAGCGGGCGTTCCTTCTTGATTGACATTCTTCCGAGAGGCTTCCGACGGTCGCATCCATCGCGTCACTCGTAGCCGAAAGAAGCCGAACGTCGGTGCGGCTCTATACTGCGCCTGCGCACCGACGTTCGGCTTCTTTCGGAAAATCGTGACGCGATGGATGCGACCGTCGGAAGCCTCTCGGAAACCTGTCAATCAAGAAGGACCGCCCATTCCCGAAGCCCATACCCGGAAGCGACGGAGAGGATGCGTCTCGTAAACGGGTAAGTACTGCACCTATTTTAAAATAAATTGCCGATTCCCCTAGTAATAACGAGCAGGAAGCGAAGGGGGAAAAGTGCCCTCTAAGGGTGAACCCCCGCTTTAAGAGACGATTTGCACTATTCAGTCTGTTACAGCGTGAAAAATGTGTTATCTCCATTAGAAATGCTACTTTTACTCCCGTCTCATACTTTATTCTGAGCAAGCGCGGGTTTCTTAGCATACACACGCTCGAGTTTCTCGTCGCAAACCAGCCCGACCAGGAACTCAACGAGCCAATTCGTCGAGGAAATAGAGAACTTGCTCTCTTTTTGGCTCGTCGAGTTTCTCGACAGTTTCCTCGACAAAAATGTACACACGACCGGTTTCCTCGGCAAAAAAATATCTCCCAGCAAGTTTCTTGCTGATTTTTGCCGAGAAACTCGGTCGTGTGTACGAGGCTTGACTCACACTATTCAATAAGTGCACATGACCCTTTTCGGGCACAAACAAAATAGTGGAAAAGAGAAAGTGTGGCGCTCTTCCCACAGCCATGATAGGTTTCATAGATAATAAACTAACAAATGTGGTACATGATCAAGGTTATACAGTAAAACCTTGGATTGTGAGCATAATTCGTTCCGGAAACATGTTTGTAATTCAAAGCACTTGTATATCAAAGCAAATTTCCCCATAAGAAATAATGGAAACTCAGATGATTCATTCCACAACCATTTATTCATAAGTCCTTCAGTTTATTTAAACATTATAGCAATGTAATGGCAACCTCTACAAGGGGATTAGAAGCAAAATCCAGCAGGAGTTGCAGAGTATAAAAGAGAACAGAGGCGGCTCTAAGTGTAGCAATATGGTTACACATGGTTGATGATTAAAACCAGCTAAGTAAAGCATGGCTTTAAGCGCTCATGGAGCACAGTGTGGAAGAGATGACGTCAATGGCGGTGAAGAGGATGGTCTATTTGGACAGCTTAACCTGCCTATTTGATGTGCCTGTTTTAACCACTTCAGCCCCTGAAGAATTTACCCCCTTTCTGACCAGAGCACTTTTTGCGATGCTTTAACTGATAAATGAGCGGTCGTGCGACGTGGCTCCTAAACAAACTTGACGTCCTCTTTTTCCCACAAATAGAGCTTTCTTTTGGTGGTATTTGATCACCTCTTCGGTTTTTATTTTTTGCGCTATAAACAAAAGAAGAGCGACAATTTTGAAAAAAAACACAAAAACAAAACAAAAAAAAATATTGTTTTCCTCAGTTTAGGCCGATATGTATTCTTCTACATATTTTTGGTAAAAACAATTGCAAAAAAATCGCAATAAGCATTTATTGATTGGTTTGTGCAAAAGTTTCTACAGAATAGGGGATAGATGTATTGCATTTTTATTTTTTTTACTAGTAATGGCGGCGATCTGCGATTTTTATTGTGACCCTGACATTGCGACGGACATATTGGACACTTTTGACACATTTTTGGGACCAATCACATTTATACAGCGATTAGTGCTATAAAACAGCACTGATTACTATGTAAATGTGACTGGCAGGGAAGGGGTTAACACTAGGGGGCGCTGAAGGGGTTAAATATGTTCCCTAAGGAGTGATTCTAACTGTAGGGGGGAGGGGACTCACAAGGGGAGGAGACCGATCTGTGTGTTTCTCTGTACTGGGAACACACATCGGTCTCCTCACCTACTGACAGGACATGGATCTGTGTGTTTACACACACAGATCCATGGACCTGCCATGATTGCAGGCAATCGAGGGTGCCTGGCATGCATCGCGGCCGCCGGGCACGCGCATCGGGTCCCGAGCAATGCCGCGCACGTACCCGCGGGATCTCACGCGTGCCCCCTAGATGGCCGGGAAGCCCAGGGCGTCATATGACGTCCACCCAGGATGGGAGAGCCCATCTGTGGACGTCATATAACTATGGGCGGGATCTGAAGTGGTTAAACATTAACCATTTGAGTTTTTAAATGTTGTACCTCCATTAAATGTAACCATATTGCTACACTTAGAGGCGCCTTTCTTATCTTTTATACAAAGTTGTGACATGACGCTACGTGTATATCAAGACAAAATGTATTAAAACATTTTGCTTGTCTTGCAAAACGCTCTCAAACCAAGTTACTCTCACACCAAGGTTTTACTGTACATCAACTTAGTGCTGGTGTACCTAGAATAAAAACTAAGATTATTTTCCAATATATTTAAAGCTCTTTTACATCAGTTTTCCTTTTTTTTGCATCTGCTTTTAAAGTAGAAACAATACAACATCAAGTACATAATGATATCATGAAAGGTGAATAATATAATCAGGCAAGGTAAACAATTCTATTTTACAGACCTAGTATAGGGCGGAGCTGGGACAAGGGGTGGGCAGAAGGAACAGCTGCCTTGGGCGCGGTGGGGATTTTGGGTGGTTGGGATTGAACAAGAAATTTGGAGGGGGACCCTAGTATTAGGAGAGTGAATTTGTGTTAGGAGGTTGGATTTGGGGATTACTTATAGGGATTATTGGGGGGATTTTTGTTAGTATGGGATATTTTTACTGCTAGGAGAGGGAATGTGGGGGGATTTGTGCTGGGAGAGGAGATTTTTTTTTTGGGGGGGGGGGGGTTTGCTGATATAATGCTCATACATTTTGGGGGGTGGCATCTTTGCCCTGGGCGGTAGATGACCTTTTACTGGCACTAGCGATGGGTGCCACAGTGTACATGTGCAGAGGAGAACTTGGCAGAGACTAGAACCCTTTTGGGGATTTCAGTGCCGCAAGGACAATGCTTTCAGCCCACCAGAGGACATCAGCAGTTCACTGGATTTCTGGCAGGATCAACCTGTATTTTTCTGTATTTGAAGTATTTTTAACCATTTGCTTACTGGGCACATATACCCCCCTCCTGCCCAGGTGAAATTTCAGCTTTCGGCACTGCGTCACTTTAACTAACAATTGCGCCGTCGTGCAAAGTGGCTCCCAAACAAAATTGACGTCCTTTTTTCCCCACAAATAGAGCTTTCTTTTGGTGGTATTTGATCGCCTGTGCGGTTTTTATTTTTTTACGCTATAAACAAAAAAGAGCGACAATTTTGAAAAAAATGCAATATTTTTTACTTGTTGCTATAATAAATATCCCAACACATTTCTTTTTCTCAGTTAAGGCCGATACGTATTCTTCTACATATTTTTGGTAAAAAAAAAAAAAAACGCAATAAGCGACTGGTTTGCGCAAAAGTTATAGCGCCTACAAAATAGGGGACAGAATTATTATTTTTTATTAATATTTTTTTACTAGAAATGGCGGCGATCTGTGATTTTTATTGGGACTGCGACGTTATGGCGGACATATCGGACACTTTTGACACATTTTTGGCGCCATTCACATTTATACTGCGATCAGTGCTATACATATGCACTAATTACAGTATAAATGTGACTGGCGGGGGTGAGGAAGGGGTTAAATGTATTCCCTGCATTGTGTTTTAACTGTAGGTGGAGGGGGGGTGACTGGGGGAGGTGACCGATCTGTGTCCCTATGTACAAGGGACACAGATCGGTCTCCTCTCCAGAGACAGGACGCTGTCTCTGTGTAAAACGGCAATGAGAGATGATCTCATATGTTTACATATGAGATCATCTCTCATTGGCCGCCCAGATCGCATCGCAAACGGCCACTCTGATTGGCCGTTCGCGGCGAACTGTAATTGGCTGTGTCCAAGGGACACGGCCAACACAGAGTTTCCCCGCTGCGCACTCCGGAGCGCGCGCGGGGAACACCCTAAGGGGCGGACGTCAATTGACGTCCAGTTGGATTTTCAGGTCCGCGCTGTAGCCGTCATTCGACTATAGCACGGGTCTGAAGAAGTTAAAGAGACTAACATTGCAAAATGTACCTGTACTGAATCTCCAATCAGCAAGGGGCATGAACTTTGCTGACTGCAACTTCGAGTCCTAGGCTGGTCATGGATGGATCATCAGGGGGCTGGGTGGAAAAAAAGTCAACATGTTTCTCCATCCACACAAGCGAAGTGGATAGAAGAATCATCCCCTCTGAGACCTTGGGGTTGATTTACTAAAACTGGAGCGTGCAGCTCTGCATAGAAACCAATCAGCTTCCATTTTTGTTGTCAAGGCTACCATGCACAGCTCCCCCCAAATGTTGTACTCTTTAATTTTAGTAAATAAACCTCATTGTTTTCTGACAGAGGGACTGTGATCAAGAAATAATTTCCAACACTGTTAAATTGACTTCTGTTGAGCAGGAACAAAACTAAAGTCAGCCAGCCTCTTCTGCACCTGTCGGATTTCCATCCATCTGGCCAGCTTTACTCTTTGCAGTGGACAGAATGCTTGTTTGCTGTGGATGTCTCTTCCAATTGATGAGACTCCAATTTTTTTTTTATATCATAACAGAAATTTTAATCTCTGCAGTCATATTTTATATTGTGTTTTCCTGGAAGGTAGGTGTCACTGCCAAAAGCTACTGGTGATGATTGCGATTTGACATTTAAAAACATGGCAAATATTGCTTTTTTATTATAAAGACCCACATGTACACCCAGCGTATTCACTATTAAAAGAAAAAAGCTTGAATACATACTTGATATGTAGAGGCTTGCCGATGCTCCTGTTCAAAACATTACAGCTTGCTGTGAAATCTTCTTAGATGCTTATCTATAAATTCATCATTTTTTCCTTCGAATTTCTCTTATTGAGAATGATTAAGAGGACTGGAGGTCATGGCGAGATTAGAATGCAAATGCTGCAGAATCAATAAGGGAAGACAATATTCAAGTGCCAGCAGGTGGCATCTAAACCCTGCTGAGAGAATGCAGAGTATGTCAAAGCCTCTTATATACATCACACGCCTGCTTCACTTTTAACTTTTTTGCCTTTTAGTGCTTTATAATATGAGTGTGTATATGTATATATCTATATACTGTATAGAAAGATAGATAGATATGTATCTCTCTCTCTATAAATACTATATATACTATATAGATGTATATGTGTGTGTATATATATATATATATATATAAATATATATATATATATATATATATATATATATATATATATAATACTTTGCTTTTTTTTTTTTTTTTATATATGTAGATATTTTATAAATAGAGCACAAATACCATTATATATTTATTATTAGTAGTTTTAGGAATAAAATAATTTTTCTATTGGTGGCATTGCATCAGGGACTTCTTCTAACTAGGAATGAGCAGATGTCCGAGTCGAATGTAAGCTTTTCCATCATCTAGTCTTCTAAACGGGCAATATATATATATATATATATATATATATATATATATATATATATATATATATATATATATATATATATGTAGCACTATCCCCGGAGGAGCTGCTGGTTTGTTTTGGGTGGCACATTTACCTCGTGGCTCTCCGAATTCCTAGGGGTGTATGGTGCATATAGCAGTAGAATACCTCCCAACATTTAAAAAATTCACTGCAACGCTGCATATGCGGCGTTGCACCGATTTCAAAAAGTAGTTCCTGTACTACTTTTTGCAATTTCGGGCCACGATTTACATTGACATCTGTGCAGAAACCTGCACAGATGTCTCTGAAATCGCGGCCGAAATCGGGACTGCCAGCGGCTTCACTCCCGCAGCCCAGTGTGAACCTGGGCTTATTGTAATTTGTCAGCAAAATCAGCACTTCAAAAAGTCAGTAAGAAAGCCTTCCAGGCCTCTCACAGCAGTGAGCCTCTGAACCTTACATTATCACACTACTTGTGCGACTTCAAAGTCACACGATTTTACCGTAAATGTGCGGCCTTGATTTTGCTGCGATTTCAGGGAATGCCTGTGTAATTGTCATCAAAATCGGACCAAAGCATACCTCCCAACCCGCATGGATTCTGCGGGACTTTCCCGCACAGACTGCATCTTCCCGCAGTCCTGCGAACAGGTTAATTTTCCAGGACAGGAAGCTGTACAAGAAGGAGGAGGAGACATGCTACATGACCGGAGGCTGTGCACAGCTGAGAGGCCCCCCCCCGCTCACCAACTTTAGTCCGCACCACCCCCTCCGCTCAACAACTTCGATCCGCGGCTCCCCCCCTTCAACAACTTTAATGAAAAATTTAAAGAATGTCCCGCAGTGGATTTCTTAAATGTTGGGAGGTATGCCAAAGTAGTGCACTATGTTGAAGTCCGAATGACTTGAAGTAGTACTAATATGAATGGTTGTCATTGGAAATCATGGGGAACGACTTGTCATGCTACTTTGCAGTCCCAAATTGTGGGACAAGTTGTACAAGTGTGAAAGGGGCCTTAGCACTACAAGCTTCTGCATAGTAAGTTGTCAGAGATTAATATGTGTCAACTTAGTGCCATTGATTTGAGCGTTAACATATCTGCTGGTTATCTCTGATAGTTAATAAAACTGGAGCACTTAGAATATGGTGCAGCTTTGCATGGTAGCCAATCAGTTTCTAACTTCAGCTTGTTCAATTAAGCTTTGACAAAAAAAAAAAAAATCTGGAAGCTGATTGGTTTCTGTGCAGAGCTGCACCAGATTTTGTATGCTACCATTGAAAAAAAATCCCCCATAGTTTCTGTTCATACTTTAAAAATGGTGGTGACAGGGTCTCTTAAATGGTAAATTGAATAAACTGAACAGCTTTAAAACAGCTGCAATGTTTGCTGGAATGTATTAGTAGACCACTTATTGGTCTCACCTGTTCCCTGGAAGGATCTATAATATGTAACGTTGCTCTGTAACTCCTCATAACCTTATGTTTAAATGAGCTGTTTGCATTTTGGAACTTTACTCAGCAGCTGAAACACGGTTCATTAGACCGCATTTGCAGTCAAGCCTTTTTAGGAAAGTAAGAAAAGTAGCAGATCAATTCAATGGCAACCATTTCAAATATCGATTAAAGCTTAGCTGCCGGCTCAATAATAAACTGTCTCATTATCCCTTTGTAGAACAAAATGGGTAAAGCGATTGGATAAGACTCATTTATGATGCATATACAGTAGGTATAAATCCAATATAATTTCTCAAGTTCAGTGAAGTAGTTTACCAAAAGCAATGTTTTACGTGATGGTGAATAAATAGGAACTAAAATGTAATGCATTTACTATGTTAATAATATTATTATTACTATAAAAGCATACATACATTTTAAAATTCTAAAATTTTAATAGGACTTTGTCATCTTGGTATTTTACTTTTTTTTAAAGCGGTTGTAAACCCACTTTTTCCACTTTTGCCTACAGGTAAGCCTATAATAAGGCTTACCTGTAGGTATAAAGAATATCTCCTAAACCTATACGGTTTAGGAGATATTCCCCTCGCGATGCGCCGCTGATTGCAGCGGCGCATGCGCAGGGGGGATCCTCGGCTGAATGGCCGGCCCCGCCGACCCATGCCGGAAAGGAAATCTCCCGCGCGTCATCGCCGCTCCAGCCAATCACAGCGCTGGAGCGGTGATACCCGGAAGACACGCCTCGGCTCGGCTCGGCGTGGACCAGGTAAGTTACCTACCTCGTTGCGAGGTAAGTATTTCATAATGAGCTAATATGCGGTGCATATTAGCTCATTATGGCTTTTCCCTTGCAGGTGTAGAAAAAAAAAAATTATGCGGGTTTACAACCGCTTTAAGGCAAAGGCTTGCCAATCACTTTGGCATATATATTTTTTTATTTGGACATTTATATTGTGAAGCATCTGTGGGCAGAAATCTTATGTAAGTTAAAGGCATTCCTTCAAAGGAAAGGGTTAAAGTGGTTGTAAACCCCCCCCCCAAAAAAAATCCCGTAAGGCAAAGGCATAATGATCTAGTAAGCATTGCGTACTTAAATACTTACCTTATGAAAGTATGAAATACTTACCTTAGAACAAAGCTCTCTCAGTGACACCCGAACACTGCTGAGACGGCTGACATTTTCCCTGGAGTTTCTTCCGGGTTCGTGGGATCCGGTGCTGTGATTGGCCGGAGCCACGTTGATGTTCCTCCCGCAAATGTAAGGAGCTTCCGGTCACAGGACAGGGTCCAGAAGAAATGGCACCGGCGGCCGTTTCTTCAAAGTGAATGCGCCAATGACATCAGTGACGGGGTACAGGCATACCCCACTTTTAAGTACACAATGGGGTTTATTTACTAAAGCAGGAAAGTGCAAAATCAGGCTTGCTTTTGCATAGAAACTAATGAGCTTCCAGGTTTTATTACCAAAGCTTAATTGAACAAGCTGGGGTTAGAAGCTCATTGGTTTCTATGCAGAAGTGAGCCTGATTTTGCACTTTCCAGCTTTAGTAAATAAACCCCATTGTATACTTAAAAGTGGGGTATGTATGTATATAGTAAATATCTCCTAAACCGTGCAGGTTTAGGAGATATTTACAGTACCTACAGGTAGGCCCAATTATAGACTTACAAAAGAGGAAAAAACTGCGCCAACACTAATCAACTAGCACTCACGCTAGATAAATGGTAACATAAATAAACATATGAATCAATCATGTGTACATTGTCCCAATAAGTAATAAATTTCGTTGGTGTCAACATCCAAGACGAACAGCACCACAGTGAACGTTATAACATCCGTGAGAACCGCCACCTCATGGAAAGTAATGCAGTAATGCAATCATGTACCCAAATAAAATATGTCTCCTTTTTTCCCCACAAATAGAGATTTCTTTTGGTGGTATTTGATCACCTCTGCGTTTTTATTCTTGTGCTATACACAAAAAATAGTGACAATTTTGAAAAAAAAATATATTTCTGATATAAAACATATGCAATACAATTTTTTAAAATAATCAATAGTCTTCATAAATTTGGACTAATATGTATTCTGCTATCTCAATAAGCATATATTGATTGGTTTGCGCAACACCTACAAACTATGGGATTTTCTTTTACTGGAACTGTGATATTGTGGTGGACATTTTGGGCCAGATTCACAAATGAGATACGACGGCGTATCTCCTGATACGCCGTCGTATCTCTGTTTCTATCTATGCGACTGAGTCATAGAATCAGTTACGCATAGATAGCCATAAGATCCGACAGGTGTAATTGTTTTACACTGTCGGATCTTAAGATGCAATACCACGGCCGCCGCTGGGGGGAGTTTGCGTCAAAAACCATTGTCGGGTATGCAAATTAGGAGTTACGGCGATCCCCGACGGTTTTTCGAGTTCGCTACGTCGCCGCTAGTCTAGTTTCTTGTCGCAAAGTTAGTCGTTTTTTTTGGTGCCTTAACTTTACACAGCAATCCTATTGCTGTGTAAAGTATGGCCGTCGTTCCCGCGTCGAAATTTAAAAAATAACGTCGTTTGCGTAAGCCGTCCGGGAATACGGAATTACGCTACACGCGTCGCCGTTCAAAAAAATGATGTCACTTCGCGTAAAGCACAGCGGGAGTTCGGAAACGGAGCATGCGCGGTAGGTCCGGCGTGGGAGAGCGCCTAATTTAAATGGCACACGCCCATTTGTATTGGCCCGCCTTGCAAGTGCTTGGTGAATCAGGCACTTGCGATGAAAAATTGCGGCGGTGTAACGTATCTAGGATACGTTACGCCGCCGTGATTCTCCGTGATTCTACGTGAATCTGGCCCTTTGATACTAAGTGACACTTTTGAGATGTTTTGGGGACCATTGACACTAATACAGTGTTCAGTGCTAAAAAATATGCACTGTCACTATACTAATGACACTGGCTGGGAAGGGGTTAACATCAGGAGGCGATCAAAAGGATTAACTGTGTTCCTAGCCAGTGGTTAACTACACTATGTGTGGTGCTTTTACTAGGGGAAGAGATGAAATGTATTCCCTGATTTGCAGGGACACAACTTTCATCTCTTCTCTTCTGTCAAAAAGGCAATCTGTTTTGTTTATATAGGAAGGTCACAGTTCTGTCTCTCTGCCCAACGATTAGCAGTTTCCAGGGGACATTGGTTACTGTGCGCCTGCCAATAAGCTGTAATCACAGTGGAAGTGAGCCACCACCGGTGAAATTTGCACCCCCTACCCTGAAGCGTCGGATTATGTATATTTACGTGTTCTGGTGCATAGGTAACACCCTGTTGCAGTAGTCGTTAAAACTAAAATTCATTAAAACATTTTTTAGGGATAGGGAAGCTTTAGGATCTTTTACTACTGTAACTGTTACCTCTCATTTCAGCAGCACTAAAAGATCCCTGTAGAGAGAATTTGTACAGTAACCAACAGCCAACAAGTCATAAGATACTCTTCATTAGAGGTCAATTGTTTGCCTGTTGCTCTATAACCAAACAATTTTTTTAACTGGAGTTCAAATTGAAATACTTCACATATTGAAGAATATATTTACATTTACAAAGCATGGATTTTTACACAGGCATAGCATGTTTTAATATCTATTAATTTCATTTAATAAACCTAAAAACATTCAGACTGGCATCTTGTTATGTGAATGAACACTTAGAAGGAAATAATAGACAATTATGGTTCTCTCAGTCCTATAGTTTTTCAGAGTACTGTTGCGATAAAATCTCTTGGGTATAATACAAAATACATGAAGCACGTTACATCTAGAAAAAAAACTTAAGCACCACTTATTAATGAAAACTCTAAGAAAATGGATTGCAGTAATAACAATTAGAAAAAATAAATGTCCAATGTGCAAACTGCCTATTCAAAATGTAACATCAGCAGGATATAATTACTCTTTAAAGAAAGATTTGCTACATGTATGAATAATTTGTAGATTTAGCATACTAAAAAAATAACTATACTATATAGCAATACATAACTAATATATAATATATGAATGGTATGTTATAGAATTTTTTTTATTCCGTTAATATAATTTTAAATGACCCCTTGACCCCTAATCAGATTTTGGAAGCCCCCTTTAATAAGGGGACCCCCAGATCCCACCCCCCATGTGAATGAGTTTGGGGTACATAGTATCCCTACCCATTCACCAAAATAGTGTCAAAAGGTAATATAAATACAGAGACAGTTTTTAACAATTCCTTTATAAAAAAAAAAACAGTGTCCCCCGATGTAGATCCATGGTCAATCACAATGCCGCCACCACTGCCGTACTTGAAAAAGTAAAAAAGAATGTTCAGCTGTCAACTAAGGCAAACCGGCAAATGCCTGGCTTGCCGTTTGACAGTTATAGGTAAGGAGCCAAGCTACCCCGCAACGTCACCTGGTGGCGCCCCCCCTTGTGACATCACGGGCCAATGTATGCTAGGTCAGTGATGTCACAAGGGGGCAGTATCACCAGGTGATGTCGCCAGGTGGCCCCACCACTTACCTATATTAGAACTGTCAAATGGCAAGCCAGACATTCAGTGGTTTGCCTTAGTTGACACCAAAGCAAATATTAAATTTTTTGGGTTGTGGTGGCGGAGGGCATTGGGATTGACGATGGATTTACATTGAGGTACACTGTTTTTTTTTTTTTTTTAAATAAAGGAATTGTCAAAAACTGTCTCTGTATTTTTGTAATTTTTTCACACTTTTTTGGTGAATGGATAGGGGTACTATGTACCCCATACTTATTCACATGGGGGCAGGATCTTGGGGCCCCCTTCTCAAAGGGGGCTTCCAGATTCTAACAGGCCCTCTGCACGCAGACCCCAACAACCACATCACAGGGTTGTGGGGAAGAGACCATTGTTCCCACAGCACCCACCCCCGCATGTTGACGGCGTGTGGCCTGGTATGGTTTCCTCACCTGCCAGACTGTGTGCTCAGATAAGGGTCAGGTATGGATTCTTTTGGGGGGGGGGGAGGCAGACCTTTTTTTTTCATTTTGGTTTGATTTTTTCTTTAGAAATTTCATTTTTGCTGCAGCATGTTCTATACATGCTGCAGATGTACCATTTTACAGGCAGACTAAAGGGACCCACCCAGGCACCACATTTGAATTATTTTTTCATTTTCATTGTTGCACTTTAAGCATCTCTAAAATCACTGCTCCTATAAAAACAATCTTTAAAAAAAAATGTTTGCATTGATACATGTCCCCCAGGAAAGTACCCAGACCCCATCCCCCATACACACTTTTTATGGCCAATTACTTGCATACAAGCCTTCCAAATAGGGACTTTTGATTTTTCAAGTTCAGCTCCTATAGACTACAATGGGTTTCGCCATTTGTAATTTTTCTCTGTTCGGGGGATACTGGCGCAAACCAAAATGGGGTGTTCAGCCCATCTTTAGTCTGCATTGTATTTTTGCCTTCATACATTCACACCACGGCCTTGCATTACCTTATCCCAAACATCCAATGATGTTATTATACATTTTAGTTAAAATACTTTAATGCCGCGTCTGATGGGATTTTTTCATCGGATATTCCGACCGTGTGTATGCCCCATCAGACTTTTTCCTTCGGAAATTCCCACAAAGTAAGAAGGAGAACATGTTCTCTTTTTTTCTGTCAGAAATTCCATTTGTCTGTATGGAATTCCGATGGAGAAAAAAACACATATGCTTGGAAACAATTCGACTCCAGCTCGGAAGCATTGAACTTCATTTTTCTAGGCTCGTCGTAGTGTTGTACGTCATCATGTTTTTCACAGTCAGGATTTGGTGTGACCGTGTGTATGCAAAACAGCTTGAGCGTAATTCCGTAGGAAAAACCCTGTTGGAGTTTATTCCGACGGAAAAAACGATTGTGTGTACAAGGCATTCGTTATTATTTTCTGTAATTTTTTTTTATATTTCCCCCGACTATTAAATTCAATATACACTGCATTAAGGCCTTCGGCCACACATTTTGCTGTTAAAAATTGGATAGAAGGCTTGAGTACTGTTAAAGTAAAGAAAAACATATTCTTTCTTGAACACGTATAATATTGTACAACAGATATCTTAACCTGACCTAAAACTTCTGTAAGGTAACAATGTTCTGAAGTTCAGCCTGCTGGCATGTACCTGGTTTAGCCTTTAGTTCAATTAATGCGGTAAAATTGCCTGCTACACTTAAGTATTGTTACTACCTTGGAAAGGTTTTGGCCACGTTAGTGTCAATCTAAGCACATTTTCATGTAAACAACCTAGGGTCATCTGTGCAACTTAATGAGCCGCAGGCTTGTTCTTGGAGCTGTTAAAATAAAAAACAACTTTTACTACTGTGTGGGAACGTTTTTTCACTTACTCCACAATACCTTATAGGGTCACCATGGGACACATTCATAAATATTAATGGTTTCTTGGAGCAGAGCGTGAGGTCATTGGTTGTCATGTTTTTTTTTCTGCAAGAGCAGACCACAAACCATTGTTCAGAACTCTTTTTGTAGTATAGCATTGGGATGTCAGAGTTTTCTGCCTACATCTTTGTTTAGAATCATTGCAACCCACTTGCCTATAGTTGTGCCATAACATGCAGCAAAATAAGAACTATTCTTGCTGGATACAGTAGATAATAACCTCTCTCCAAATCTGTTCTGTTGTGCAGGCTGCCAACCTGGTGGTACAGATGGTGGTACAAATGATTACAAATGGGTTTTCACATTTTTTAGTCATTAACATTGAACACCAGGCAAACAGTTAAATATGCAGATAAAATACTTAGGCCTCGTACACACGGCCAAGGAACTCGACGAGCGAAACACATCGCTTTGCTCGTCGAGTTCCTTGTTAGGCCAATTTTCTCCATTCCCGTCGAGGAAAAAGAGAACATGCTCTCTTTTTGGCTCGACGAGTTCCTTGACAGTTTCCTCGTCAAAAATGTACACACGACCGGTTTCCTCGGCAAAGAAAAAAAAAACAGCAAGTTTCTTGCTGGTTTTTGCCGAGAAACTCGGTCGTGTGTACGAGGCCTTACACTGGAGCTATTGAACCTAAAAACATGATTTTTATTTTTGTTTTTATTCACTTCTGAGATTTACACAGTCCTTGCTTGGCAAAATAGTAGGCCGGACTTTTCTCTGGTGAGGTTCAACAAAATGTCCAGGATTTCTGTCCACCCCCAGCCTGTGATTGGATGGCAAAAGAATAAGAAATAGACATGTGCACACTGAAATATTTTGTTTCCGAATTTCGTTTTCGTCCGTAAAATAAATATATTTACCGGTAGTTACTCCCGAAATGCGTTTTTATTTATTTTGTTTCGTTTTTAAAATGCATTCGTCCGAAAATCCAAATGAATTAAGGTAAAATCTGTCAATTGAAGGCTTATAGGGCCAGATTCATAAAAGAGATACGATGGCGTATCTCCTGATACGCCATCGTATCTCTGAGATACGATTGTCGTATCTATGCGCCTGATTCATAGAATCAGGTTACGCATAGATATCCCTAAGATCCGACAGGTGTAAGTGACTTACACCGTCGGATCTTAGGCTGCAATTCTAGGCCGGCCACTAGGTGGTGATTCCATTGCGGTCGGCGTAGAATATGCAAATGACTAGTTACGCCGATTCACGAACGTACGCTATGCCCGTCGCCGTAAATTTACGTTGTTTCCGTAGAGATACGCGGCGTAAAACTAAACCTGCCCTCTAGGTGGTCTAGCCAATGTTAAGTATGGCCGTCGTTCCCGCGTCGAAATTTTAAATTTCACGTTGTTTGCGTAAGTTGTCCGTGAATGGCGCTGGATGCCATTTACGTTAACATCGAAACCAATGACGTCCTTGCGACGTCATTTAGCGCAATGCACGTCGGGAAATTTTAGGGACGGAGCATGCGCAGTACGTTCGGCGCTGGAACGCGCCTAATTTAAAAGGTCCCTGCCCCTTTTGAATTAGGCGGGCTTGCGCCGGGCGGATTTACATTACGCCGCCGCAAGTTTACAGGCAAGTGCTTTGTGAATCAAGCACTTACGCTGAAAATTTGCGGCGGTGTAACGTAAATGGGATACGTTATGCCGCCGCAGCGTAGGGCAATTCTATGTGAATCTGGCCCATAGTGTCTGTCAAATGTTCTAAGAAAATACAAAATCGTATGCTTAAAAGGGGATTGGGTCTATTTATTTATTGTTAGATAAATGTGGAAACAAGGATTATGAGCTAAACAATTCTCAGTGTAAATGTGCCATATATGTAAATGGCCATATTTTATAGCATAAGCAGATCCTTCCTTCAGGTTGTGGTTTGCTGATCCCCTTACTACATGGAGAGTTTGAAAGACAGGTTCCCTCTGATATAAACCTATGAACTATTTGCAGTCTCCAATAATGTGTAACACCCACAATGTGCCATGGATTAGGTAGAAGCATTTTTTTTTATATAAAAGAATGAAGATGTTTTACTGAAAATGAAAATGCAATTTGGTAATGCTGGCATGCATCCTAATTATTCATTGGAAATGTGAGCTTTAATGATCGATCCATTGTAAAATGTGTACGCAAATGAACATATTATGACATCTTTATCACATGAAATACTTTAAAATAGAAATCATGACAAAGTCAACTCTGTTGCTTAATGAATTGCAGGATTTCACTTCCTCTCTCTGCAGTTGTAGTATTCTATTGAAAATTACAAGCACTAAATTTAAAGTATATCTGTCAGAGTCAAGATTTAACTTAGTTCTCTCCCATCTCAACGACCTATACATTAAACATTGCTCTGCTGGGTATATTCTACCCTGCAATTGTCTCCAGTCACTTATTAATAAGGAATCATCCATGTTTCTAGCTGCTTTTTGCTCAAGAAAGGCTGCACACATCAGAGAATTAATGCTCAAAGGGTCACTAGAAGTCACACAGATGACAGTATATTGTATGTCCCTGTAGGCATGTAAAATTGCCCTCTTATAAGCCATTTGGTATGAGAGAGAAATAAAAAGAACATAATAAAGACTACAGTATAGTGTGCAACACTGGAACTTGTAGAAGATAACTGCCAAATAAACTTGCAGTCAACCTTTGTTCTTTGTGACTTGTATAGGGACACTCACAGATAGATATTCATTTCTTTTAGGCTTATATCTTTTTAGAATACATAGTTACATAGTAGGAGGTTAAAAAAAGACAAAAGTCCATCAAGTCCAACCTATGTGTGTGATTATATGTCAGGCCCCGTACACACGTCCGAGGAACTCGACGGGCAAAATACATCGTTTTGCCCGTCGAGTTTCTTGTGAAGCCGCCGAGGATCTCGGCGAGCCGAAATTTCCCATTGAACAACAAGGAAATAGAGAACATGTTCTCTATTTCCTCGCCGAGATCCTTGTCAGCTTCCTCGGCCGAAAGTGTACACACGGCCGGGTTTCTCGGCAGAATTCAGCTCCGACCAAGTTTCTGGCTGAATTCTGCCGAGTGTACGGGGCCTCAGTATTACATTTTATATCCCTGTATGTTTGGGTTCTTTCCGGTGCCTAGCTAATAGTTTTTTAAACTATCGATGCCCTCCGCTGAGACCACCGCCTGTGGAAGGGAATTCCACATCCTTACTGCTCTTACAGTAAACAACTGTCTACGTAGTTTAAGGTCAAACCTCTTTTCTTCTAATTTTAATGAGTGGCCACATGTCTTGTTAAACTCCCTTCCACTAAAAAGTAAACTTTTTTACCAATGCGCTACCTGCTACAAACCAACTTGGTGCTTTGTAACCAGACGAGGCTCTTTAATTAGGCAAATTAGGCGGTCGCCTAATGCCTCACACTCACGGGGCCTCGCAGCCGCCTAACTTACCCAATTCATTACCCCAGTTTTGAGGGACAGGGGAGCTTAACGCTGCTGTGCTCAGGCAGCGTTAAAAGCCCTGACTCGGGATCGGGGCCGCCAGCGTCCCTAACAACCAGTGAATACCACCCCTTGTGACATCAATGACCCAGCATACCCTCAGTCAATGATGTTACAAGGGGGCGGGTTCACTAGGTGACATCACTGGGTAACTCTTGCCCTTTAGTTATTAAAGAGTAGGATCTTGGGGCTTCCAGATTCTGATAAGCCCCCTGCCCACAGACCCCCACAACCACCGCCCAGGGTTGTGGGGAAGAGGCTCTTGTTCTTGAATTATTTTTCCTGTCATGGGCGAGAGTGGGGCCCCATGTGAATTTTTGCCTAAGGCCTCACAAAGCCTAGAGCCGCCTCTGTTTGTAACGTCAATTCACCCATGAACCATTTTACAATTAATCATCCATCTGTTAAGGGAGAACATTTGACAAAGACTGATTGAATCAACTACCTAACCTCCTAAGCCTAACATCGGGCCTTTTACTGTGGGCAGAATAAGCCTGAAATATTTCCCCACCTATAAGATATTTTGGCAAGTGAATTGAATGTTTTAAAAATGAAATTATGGTGTGATAAAATAACAAATATCGTTCATTCATGCATTTCAGCTAATTGACCCATAAGAGTCCTACATTTTAAATACGTATTTCAGCATGTTGTGCGCATTGATATTATCAATGTGGCAATGTGACATCATAGCAGACCAATATCTTTATGTCTCTTCTGACCCATATAAAAACATGATTAACTGCCTCATTAATTTGATTAATTTGATAATAGGAGCCATTGTAGAGTGGGCCCACTAACTGGCCAGATTTGATGTATTACCTTGGAGACATGCATACTAGAATACTGCAATCACTGAGCTGAAAATGATAACACCTGTGATTCAGTTATTTTGCAAACCTGGCCTGTTAGTGGGCCCTGAGTACAGGGTTGATGATCACTGATATAAAGGATTTTTTTATGTTTCAAATATTTTTTTTCACCCCAAATCCTATCCATGCCTTTATGGACCTTGCTTTGTACACTGGTTCACAGTCATTTTGGAACAGAAAGGGACCATCCCCCAAACTGTTCCCACAAAGTTGTGAGCATGAAATTGTCCAAAATGTCTTGGTATGCTGACACCTTAAGAGTTCCCTTCACTAGAACTAAAGGGCCAAGCCCAACTCCTGAAAATCAACCCCACACCATAATTCCCCTCTACCAAATGATTTGGAACAGTGCACAAAGCAAAGTGCATAAAGACATGGGTGAGCGAGTTTGGGGTAGAGAAACTTGACTGACTGCACAGAGTCCTGATCTCAGCCCGATAGAACACCTGTGTGATGAATTTGAGCGGAGACTGCAAGCCAGGCCTTCTCGACCAACACCAGTGCCTGACCTCACATTCCCATAGACAAAACTCCTAAACCTTGGGGACAGCCTTCCCGGAAGTTTTTAAGCTGGTATAGATGCAAAGAATGGGCCAACTCAATATTTAACCCTACGCATTCCATTAAAGTAGTTCATGTGCATGTAAAGGTGGGAGGTGCCAACACTTTTGGTAATATAATATATACAAATGCAATAATAATAAAGACTCTTAAAAGGTCTATCTGAAACTCATTGTCAGTTTTAGATTTTTACCCAAATTGACACTGTATACATACCTGGAACTGATTTGCGGTTTTAACGTATACCTAATATATACTGAGTATACAATACAATATTGTATAACATTGCTGGCTGTTTTTCTGCCAACTCATTGGCACATTTTCAGATTTAAAAGGATACAATGAAACCATACTTAGCCCTCTTTAAATAATAACACATTTGTATCAGTGTTAGATATTTTATTGCCTACTTGGTGCATTCAATGCTGACACGTATTTTGCCAAGCTGATTACTTACTTAGCATCTATGTGACATTTATATCCTTCTCTGCCTTGCTGGGCTCCTAAATTATGATCCTGAGTACTTTAGGACATTCAATAGGAAACATTAATCAATTATTTTATAATGAGCAGTGATGAGCATACCATGCAATTCTGTCATCACTACATTACCATAACATACTATATTGTAAATGGCTCCAAAGCTGGAGAGCTGTCAACAGAGCTCCAGACATGCCTATATGACCCAGCACTGTAAGTAAAGCCTACCATTCAATGCTTTTCATGAAGAACTAAAATTCCTATGTGCTTCAGCTCCCTCATTACTCACTGCTGGTGGAACATCTGTGTGCCTGGCCCTATTTGATCTCTTTGTGAAGTAACATGTATAAATATAAGTATACAGTACGTATCCATGTGGGCACAAAAAGCCAGGTAATACTTTATTCTCCTTAAAATTGTTATGCAGTAGAAGAGGAATTAAAATGAAAAAACAAAACAAAAAACACATCAGGCACTTATATTTAAGTGAAGTGAATATGTAACAGTCAGGTGTCATAAGTCAATAAATGAAAAGTAAATGTGACATTGACTATAATTATTGCCTTGTGAAAATTAATAGAATACTTGGTGGCAAAAACAATAAAATTTTCTTTTATACAGCGATAGACAAACTGAGGTGAGCATCTGTTGTTCTGGAGAGCCCACAAGCCTCATTACCACCACCTAAATCACCTAGCAACTAATGTCGCGTACACACGACCGTTATTCATGTCATGCAAAAAAACAACCTTTTTCTCAACGTGATTTGTTGTGATTCCTCTCAAGTCTGCCTTGCATACAGAAGCTTGTGAAAAAAAAATGCTTGAGCAAAGCACTGTAACGTACAACGCGTACGACAACACATACAACGGCACTATAAAGGGGAAGTTCCATTCGTCTCATAACTTGCTTCTGAGCATTCGCGTTTTTTTCCCCCTCGAAAAAGTGTACACACAACCATTTTTCACGACATGAAAAAAAACGACGTGAAAAAGACGAGAAAAAATAGAGCAGATTCTAAAAAAAAATTGCCCATTTTTCTCGTCTAAAAAAATGCTCTGGAGCCTACACATGACCGTTTTTCACTTGCCAGTTGCAATGTTGACAGCCTAGGCTAAACATTTTACATAAACTGGCCATGCCCATGCAAGCCATCCTCATAACATGGTCATATATCGATAGAATTTTGAACAAAAAGTCTTATGAACATCTTAGGAAAATTAGTATGAAAATTCTCAGAATATTCAAATGTCATTAAAAATATTCTGCTTTTCACATTTGATTTTGGAATAAATGGACTTTACCAAACAATAACCAAATATTCTGTATAGAAATTTGTTAGCATGAGAAAAAAATTATAATGCTCCTTTGAACCACTTTGCTGTGTTGCTCAGCAAAGTGGTGAACTGACTCTCCACTGTGCTGCCAGAGAAAGGTGTTTTTAATGTTTGCTGTAGACTAATATGATAAAAAAACACAAACCTATTTATAACTGTATATGCAACCTGACTGTAAGTAAAGATGGTTCAGTTAGGCTTTAATAATAATTATAATGACCTTGTTTTCCGCTTTTTTGTAAGTATCAATTATCCCCTTTCCTCAAAAGAAAGTACCTGTATGTCCTTATATTTCAGTGGGTATACCTGGGCTATAGCTGCAGCTGAAATCACGGCCCTGGTTTCACTATTTTCAGCTGGCATTGCTGAATAAAGTAAAAGTGATCTGAGTGGCTAAATAGACAATGGATCACTTTTACATGCAGCTGAACCCCCCCCCCCCCACCACCTTCCCGGGCTCTCCCGTCCCACCGGGGAGTTTGGGATTAAAGTTGGCAATTCCAATGGCTTACCATAGATTACCAAGGACCAGAACATCCCCAATCATCTCTATGGTCTACAGGGGCGGTCTATCCATTAGGGGCGACCCAGGCGCCGCTCCCCCTATCCTCTCCACCCCCTATATGCAGTGGATAGATTCATGCATAGCACTCCTAGCTCATTGAAAAGAGATAACAAAATACTGCAGATATATGTGCTCAGCTCAAATTTCATGAATCGGGTTTACAACCACTTTAAGATTTGGGCATAGTTCCCTTTTAAATTGAACAACCTATTTGTCTTTAGTAAGCCAACCCCACTATTTCTTTGTCCTTCATACTCAAAGTTCATGCCCCTACAGATTGGAGGGCTCTAGCCCTGATTCAGCAGGAAGCATCTAGGTGTCTGCAGAAAGATCGCTGTTTCATACATGTTGTAAGCACAATTGTTTTTTGGAAATCGCAATCAGTTTTAGAATTTGTTTAGTTCGGATAAAAAATTATAAACAATTTCAATTCTGCTCCTTCACATTTCCCTGTCATTACGATTGTGGTTTTTCCTAGTTAACCATTATAGAATTTATTGAGCGATCAAAAAACAAAAATATTTGAATACAATTTTACTGGTGTATGGCTTTATTTTATCCTAAACTAAACAAAGATTTGGGTTGGGGCATCACTTTATTATCGGTTCCAGTGCTCTAAATTACATGAAAACCGCTTGTCTGGAACGTAGCAAGCTTAAACATTTGAGAGAACAATTGTCAAAATGCTGTTTTCCACTTTTCATAAATCATAAGGAGTGGAAAAGATACATTATAAAAATAGTGTGCTGATGACATCAATTTGAAGATCCCTATTCACTTTTTCCAGTTTGACTCCAGATGGTGTTTGTTCATTGACTGAACAATGTAATCCTAACGAAAATTTAAATGGCATGAAACACCTGTGACTCTGGAAGGTTAAGCTATAATTGAAAGCAAATTTAACAATTAGCAAAGATTGTCTGCAACATTATGTAACAGACAAAGTTAAAATCAAGCATAGGGAACAACACTGCAATGCATATATTGAATAGCTTAGCTGAAATGTACAATAACAGGGATGGGCTACAAGCTGAACATAAACATGGCTTCATTATTACTTAGAAAAAACACAAAACCTCCTGCGCTCTGGTGTTTTGCCAAACCGGGTACAGCAGTATAATCTACCGGCAAAGTCAAAAGTCTTGCAGCCCTCCAAAGAACAAAGGTTGTTCAAATGGCTAAAATGAAAAGAAAAAGAAAGAAGGGCGCACCAACCTTGTGCATTACCACTTAAAATGTAATATTAAAACAGAATCAAAGCAATGGTCCTACTCACAAGGCAATCATAAGTAAGCGCTTTTCAGACAGCTAGTCCACGGCACCTGCCAGTAAAACTTCATGCATCTGAACGGCTGACGCGTTTCTGGGGCGTACCCCCTTCTTCAAAGCCTAGATAGTCCGTGATTATTACTTAGCATTATTACTTAGCATCTTAATGATATATATAAAAATATCATTATATTCATGTATTTGATGTTTTAATATTAAGTGCAATCACTGACATTGAACAAGTATGAAGGTCTGTTATTACAAAGATTATGGGCTGCGTGTTTATTTCATCCTGATCACTAAGGACCTGTAACACGCACACCCTGCCATGTGTACCCTATGCTTGTGAATACTTCACTCTTATGAGTACTGATATTAATTTGTGCAATAAATTCACTTTTATACTACACTTGGATTGATGCCTGTGCTTTATCTCCACCCTTAATGTAGTGATAATACTGTTTTTTCTGCAATCAAATTACTGCAGCTTTGTCTCCCTTTGTAACTATGATGCTCCATGTGCATGCACATTAACATGGTCCTTCAATGCAATGCTGAGATACATGCCCCCATGAAGCTCGCCTACTTGCAGTGCTCAGGCTGTGCAGTACCAGCAGCAGCTTGCACTTCAAGCAAATGCAAAGTGTGGAAGCTCTGCTAAATCCCATTTATTTTCTCCTTCACTGTGTAGTTGTGAGTGGCTTCGAAATGACTATTATATAGTGTGGCAGGGGGACCCCGTGTCACTGTGTGATATGGTGGTTTAGTTAGATTTTGTAAGAAGCAAGCACACTAATGGTACAGGTGTGTGCTGGCTTCATATGAGAGCCAGAGCTAGAGCTCAGGGCCCCATCCTCCCCTCCCAAGGGGGTCGTGAAGGCAGTGTGTGTAGGGAGCCATGAGAGGTGCTCATATGCATCATGGTGTCCAGGTCAGGACAGACCAAGGCCCAAGCCTGAGAGAGAGTCTATGAGGGGCAGAGCAGTTGGGAAGGTGCAAGGAAAGATGCAGAGTTGAGGTACAGCGTCTGTGCAAGAACCCTGGGATGTGATTGATGGTCTGGAGGACCAAAAGGTACTACTTGGAGCAGTAAAGCTACACGAGAGCCAGGAGGCCGAATGTTATGTTTGTTTGTATTGATGGTAAGAACCCTCTGTGTGGGAAGAAATACCTGTATGATCTTTTGATGTTCTTTTAAATACAAGTAGGCAGTAAAAGTCCTGAAAACTATTTCTGGAGTGGAGTAAACTCGCTGTTTTGGCATTATGATTGGGCTTCAAAACCCCAACTTGTCACAATAGGGATATTATGAAATAAAATGAAAAATTATTCAGAAATAAAAATAAACAGGACAGTGATTTGAATGAAAAAGAAAATGCCTAATGCGTATACACGATCGGATTTCTGATGGAATAAAATTAGATGGAATTTTTAGTCGGAATTCCGATGAAGCTGACTTTCATCAGTCTTGCATACACACTATCAGACTAAATTCCGACCGTGTCAAAACACGGTGACGTAAAACACTATGACGAGCTGAAGTTCAATGCTTCTGAGCATGCGTCAACTTGACTCTGAGCATGCAGGTATTTTTCTCCGATGGAGTTCCACACATACGATCGGAATTTTTCTTTTTTTTTTTTATCAGAAAAATTTAAAATATGTTCTATTTTTTTACGCCGATGGAAAAAAGTCCGATGGGGCCCACACACGATCGGTTTCTCCAATGAAAAAAGTCCCTCTGACTTTTTTCATCGGAAAAAACGATCGTGTGTACACGGCATTAGAGTTTAGAGGGATGTTCACTACAGATTTACATTTAGTAAAACCTATTGTGTATTTTGGGGTTCACAGCCAGAAGCAAGTCTGCTATTTAATACAATTAGTTTAAATCAAACCCTCCTGGGAAAAGCAGAATGTGTAATAAGCTGTCTAGCTATTTAAAGCAGATTCACACATTACTGCTCTAATAATGATTTCACAGCAGTTCTTGAATTCTGGCAACACAAAGTACATAACAGTAATCTAAATTTAAATCCTCCTTTGCAGGAAATAGTTACATTCTCCAATCCCAGTATGTCAGTTAATGTTATAGTCAGAGACGTAGCTTAAAGCTTGTGGGCCTCGATTCAAACGTTTTTCTGCCCTCCCCCCCCCTCCCTACCACCCGCTGCATCCACCACTCGCCAAGATACTCCCACTGCGCGCCAGGATACTCCAAGTGGCCAAAGAGTTATTTCAGCTCTTTATTTACATATTGAGAGAGTAATTCAAAAGATTTTGGAGAAACTGTCCACATTTTGTTTTCCAAAACCAAACTGTCCACATTTTGACATACAGAACCTGTCCAATTCTTTTGAATACCCTGGAGCAGGGGTAGGCAACCTTTGGGAGGGGAGGTCTACCTCAACAACATGAAAGAAATCAAAGATCACAAAGGTCCGGCATCCTTTTTTTTTTTTTGCTAATAAGGCCTAACAAAGTAGTAAGGAACTCATTGAAAAATAAAACAAATGTCACTGTAAAAATATAACCTTAGCCTACCTTAACCACTTACTGCCCCACCACAGTACATTACTGTGGGCAGAGTGGCAGCTGCAGTCACATTCCAGTGGGCTAAACAAAAAAAAAGTGTGTGTACCCAGCTTTAGACAATGGGTCAGGGTGTTTAATGGACTCAAAAACAAAGCTCCTAGGCAAACATAATATAATATGCAAAGATGAGAATGAAGATAAAAGGGAAAACATTTGTCAGTGTTGGTACTCATGCACATGGACATTGACAGCTTGCCGTATGCCCCCTATAGCACTTTTACTGCTACAGGGTGGCAGTTGGGCGCCGGATCACGTATATATACATGCCATGGTGACCTTTGCTTGTGGAACTTATATCCAGTCATGTTTTTTTTTTTTATTTGGCAAAGAGAAGTTTAATGCAACACTGGTCAATGATGATAGAGGTGAGGGAGCATAGTGTTAGTGGAAGTAGATCCTTCCAAGCCCATTATATTTTTTTTAGCTGGAAATACTGATTTTTACTCGACCTTTCCTATAGAGGCAGAACCACCCAAGAATGAAAATTCTAAATCATAAATAAAAGCCATGCACCCAGATGTACTTGAACATCAAGTCATTAATAATGTCTAATACAAAATCTGATTCCTCTAAGACCTGTAGCATTGGGTAGAATGTTCCTTTTATAACAGATGATAGAAGAGTTTTTGAAGTATTAAATCACAAAAGTTTTATGCACTTTAATCATTGTAATTAAATAGAGGAAATGAAGCACCAAATCAATAGGGAGAAGTAGCCATTTTATAAGTATACATGACAACTTAGATTACTTTTCTAGATTGATGTTCTATTGTGTATTCTTTTCTTCCCAGTTGCTAATATTATTACTTGTAAAAAGGCATCTAGTATATTTTCTGTAAAGATGTACAAGGAAAATTCTTCGGATTGTGGTTTTGGGGATTTTTGACTAAAGTCTCGTTTACACGTGTGGCCTATTTTAACCCCCCGACCACCTGCCTGAACACTTACATGCAGCCTTTCACACCAGTACACATTCCATGGCCATGATGCTGTGCTTCTTAGCCGTGGGAAAAAACAAAGGTGACAAATGCAGGTCTATGGGGCCACTTCATGACCGCCCTGCAACCATGTGCAATTTTATTATAATATGGTAAAGTAAATCAAGTAAGCAAGCAGTCAACGGATATATATTTTCATCTTTATTGCTTTTTTCCCAAGTCGTCCCCTGTGATTAATACTGGTACAGTGAAGAGAGCACCAGATGGATTGTTGAGAATCCAGTTCAATTTGTTATTCCTCATAAAAGTATAAAAGAAAGAAGTTTATTAAAAGTGGTTGAAATCACATGAAAATAACCGAGTGTAAGCTCAGTATTATGGCCTGTATAACTTACAGTAGATGTTAAGCAAGGTGAAGTCAACTTGAAATTGTTGTACTGTAGAAGCGGTTGAGTGCAGGTGTCTTGGTCATGTATTCCATTTAGTGTTGAGATAAAAGTAATTACCTGTGACTGTAGGAATGTCACAAATGGCCTGATGTACTGAATTGTGAAAGTAGGTAAAGTGAGTAATATAAATAAAGGTGAACAAAAAAATTAATAATGGAGACATTGGTTTCATAATCTTTGATGTTTGAAATGAGTATAGGCTTACTTCTCACCTCACATTTTAGTAAATCAAGCCCAAATTGTTAGGTGACTGGTAAAATAGATACTAGACACCTTCAAATGCATGTTCACCATAAATTCTACCTTTGCACATGGTTCTTAGTAGGGATGCGCCGAACACCCCCCGGTTCGGTTCGCATCCAGAACATGCGAACAGACCAAAAGTTCACACGAACATTCGTAAACCGTCAAAGTCTATAGGACTCGAACGTGAGAAATCAAAAGTGAAAATTTTAAAGGCTAATATGCAAGTTATTGTTCTAAAAAGTGTTTGGGGACCTGGGTCCTGCCCCAGGGGACATGTATCAATGCAAAAAAAACAGTTTTAAAAACGTCCGTTTATTCGGGAGCGTGTTTTTAATAATGCTTAAAGTGAAACAATAAAAGTGAAATATTCCTTTAAATTTCGTACCTGGGGGGTGTCTAAAGTATGCCTGAAAAGTAGCGCATGTGTCCCGTGTTTAGATCTGTCCCTGCACAAAATGTAATTTCTGAAGGAAAAAAGTCATTTAAAACTACTCGCGGCTATTCATGAATTGTCGGGTCTCGGAAATACAGAGAAAAGTATTTTAAAAAAATGACAGGGCCCCCCCAGTCCATTACCAGGCCCTTCAGAACCCAGCATAATTAAAAAAAAATGGTGTGGGGTTCCCCCAAAAAAACCTTCAGGTCTGATATGGATATAAAGGGGAACTCCGCACCAAAATTAAAAAATAAATGGCCTGGGGTTCCCCCAAAAATCCATACCAGACCCTTTTTCGAGCACGCAACCTGGCGGGCCGCAGGAAAAGAGGGGGGATGAGAGAGCACCCCCCCTCCTGAACCATACCAGGCCACATGCCCACAACATCCCCACAACCCTTGCCAGGGGTTGTGGGGGTATGTGGGCGGGGGGCTTATCGTAATCTGAAAGCCCCCTTTAACAAATGGGACCCCCATATTCCGGCCCCCCATGTGAATTGGTAACGGGGTACAATGTACCTCTACCATTTCCCCCAAAAATTTGTCAAAAAAGGTAAAAATTAGGCGCGCTTACGCCGGCCGCATTTACGCTATGCTTTGTGAATACAGTACTTGCCTAGCTAACTTACGGCGGCGTAGGGTAAATACGATATGCTACGCCGCCGCAAAGATGCGGCGGTCTATTTGAATCCAGCTATACATTTTATTCAGAGTGAGGCCTAGTCATGTTCTGATGGTGTGACAGTATTACTAAGACTTGGACAGTAAAATAATGTGCTTTGTAAGAAGTGTTCTGAGGTAAAAAGACTGTGAAGTTTAGGGTCAGCCATCTTGTTCTACTAAGAAGTGTGGTGCAGTTACTTTATTCTACAAAGTACTCATTTATTCTATGGGCATTCCATACCACTTTTTTCCAACCAATTTCCATCCCCTAATAAAAACAACAAAAACAAGCAAAAGACTTGTGTGGATGCTGTAACTCGTAGCAACCCATCGCTACACAATTATTAGAATTAGATCATTAACCACTTGCCGCCAAAGCACGAATCTGGTACATCATTTGACTTCAAGTGGTTGTACTGGGATGATGCCTGCACCCTGGTACCGTATTTTAGAGCCGATAGTCGGCTCTCTTGTAATAGCAATCAGAGTGGCTTTCCTTTCTGCGGCTCTCTTGGACTCTCTCGTCCCACCGGTAGACCCCAGCTGCCAGCCAGCACATTTGCCAGCTGGCCAAAGACCCATACCATGCCGCAATTGGCTTTAATCAGGTCTCCGCTATGGTAACCCGGAAGCGATGACATGACAACACTTTTGGTTTACCTGGCTTTTAACAGCACCATTTAAAAAAAAAACTAAAGTACTCAAAAAGGAAAAAAGTTAAACAACAGTGTAAAAAAAAAAAAAAAAAAGAATTAATAAAAAAAAAAATGAAAAGTGCCAAAGTCCCCCGTGCTAGCGAGCAAAGGCGAACATGTGCACATGCAAACAGCAATCGTCCCACACATGTGAGGTATCACCACAAACGTCAGATCATGGGTAGTAATTATAGCACTAGACCTCCTCTTTACATATAAAGTGGTAACCTGTAAAGACTTTTAAAGCATTGCTTATGGGTAGTAAAATGTATGACGTTCATCACCTCTGCATGGGCGTGTGCAATTTTAAAATGTAACATTGGTATCTATTTACTTGGCGTGACATATTCTTTTATATTTGCCAAAAAATTGGGTTATATATTGTGTTTTTTTGCATTAACATTTTTTTAAAAGTGTATTTTTTCCCCAATATTGCACTTGAAGAACCACTGCACAAATATTGTGTCACCTAAAAAAATGCAAAACCCATCAATTTATTCTCTAGAGCCTCTGCTTAAAAAAAAAAAAAAAAACATTTCTATCAAAAAAATATGTAAACAAAAAGAGAATGCCTGGTGGTTAAAAAAAGATTATCTGGTGTGGGCCCCCTGGCGAGGTATGTTGTCACTGGACCTGCACAAGGCCCTATATTGGCCCTTCCTGTTTCACATTTTGCAGAAATATAATTGTAGACTGAAATTTATGGCTGCAAATCGGATCTCTTGCAAATACAAAGGGTAAATAGGCAGGGATATGCTCTCTTGCCTCTCCTCTTCGTAATAGCAATGGAGACTCTGGCAATAGCCATAAGGACCAACCCTAACATTCACGGCATTGAAAGTGGTGGCACAATTCACAAATGGGCCCTATTTGCCGATGACCTACTGCTGTTTATCAAAGATCCCATTACGACCTTGCCTAACCTATTTTCCCTGTTGTCCAGCTTTAGAGCCATTTCGGCATTATGGGTGGACCAATTAAAATCTGAAGCGTTAAATGTAATCTCTTGGACTCAGCGCTGGGGTCGATACAAACATCCTTCTTTTTTAGGAAGATGTTTTGGCTCTTTGACCTTTATTTGACAATGTTTATGCTTTTGTATACCATGTAAACTTCGCAATAAAAATAATTGGAAAAAAAAGAGTATATTTAAAATAAAGGATTATCTAATATACTCAATGATCTTTGAAACCTAATTGTAAAGGATTGTGAAGGAAATTGCCAGTACTAGGCTAGTTGTGAGATTGGCTTACAACATACAAACAAATCCCACAAACAAAGTTCAGTAAATATTAAAGAATATACTGTATGTCATACTTGACATGGAAAAGAAACCCAGAGAACTTGGTGGAAAATTTGGGGCACAAGCCAAGGGTGCCAAGGTCAGGTGATCAACAACCCTGTAGTGTAGTATGTCTCTATTTTGACAGTTTTCTGTAACATTTTACATACGTTAACTATTGATATTCTCTGAACTGAGTAAGATGATCACACCTGCTCTATGTGTATATCATAATATGCAGGGCCATCTTAATAGCATCATGGGCCCCTGGGCAAAGTAATGCTCTGGGGCCCCTACAATGATGATAGTGCAGGTAAACATACATTAAGTAGGTAGGAGGCAGACTGCCTCCCCTGTGTATTTATCACTCTCAGGGCCATCAGGGGCCCCCAATTTTGGGGCAGCGTGGGCTCAAGAACCAGCTTGGGGAAAGTGCAGGGGCCACCCCATGCAGAGGGGGCCCCTGGGCAGTGCTCAGGTGTGCCCTCTCATTAAGACAGCCCTGCTACTATGGGCCAGATTCATGTAGATTTGCGGCGGCGTATCGTATCCCGTTTACGTTATGCTGCCGCAGCGTAAGTGCTTGATTCACAAAGCACTTGCGTGTAAACTTTCGGCGGCGTAGCGTAAAGCCGTCCGGCGCAAGCCCGCCTAATTCAAATGGGGCGTGTACCATTTAAATTAGGCACGTACCCGCGCCGAACGTTCTGCGCATGCTCCGTTTGGAAATTTCCCGCCGTGCTTTGCGCAAAATTACGGCGCCCCAACGTGTTTTTTGAACGGCGACGTGCGTAACATACTTTCGTATTCCCTGACATCTTACGCAAAAAAAAAAATGTAATTCAACGCGGGAACGACGGCCATACTTTAACATGGATGGTGTAATTTTACACCATCTAAATAGCACACTTTACTTTACGACGGGATAAACCGAAGTAAGAGAATGCGACGAACGCGCGTACCTTCGTGGATCGCCGTAAACAGCTAATTTGCATACCCGACGCTGGAAAACGACGCAAACTCCACCCAGCGGCCGCCGGAGAATTACACCTACGATCCGAAGGCGTATGAAGCCGTACGCCTGTCGGATCTATGCCAAAAGCCGGCCCTATGTTCTTAAAAAAATAGGTTTAGTGCAGAGCAGATCTTCAGAGCAGATCAAACAGCTCCCTTTGGTGGTTCGTTTTTCAGTAGATTGTTTTGACTCTCCAGGCAAAACGTAACCCCTATCTCTGCTTCCCACCCCCCATTACCTATCCATTTATTTTTTTAAATACCGGATAAGTGATGTTTTACTCATCTAAGGCCCCGTACACACCATAGAATCTATCCGCAGATAAATCCCATCGAATGGGTTTCAGCGGATAGATTCTATGGTGTGTACACTCCGGCGGATATTTATCCGCGGATATTTCCGAATTCCAGCAGATAAATATTTGTCGACATGCACAGAATATCTATCCGCTGGAATCGGATCCCACGGATGGATCCGCTCGTCTGTACAGACTCACCGGATCCATCCGTCCAAAGGGATTCCCCGCACGCGTCGTAATGATTTGACGCATGCGTGAAATTCCTTATATGACAGCGTCGCGCCCGTCGCCGCGTCATAATCGCGGCGACGGCGCGACACGTCATCGCCAGAGGATTTCAGCGCGGATTTCAATGCGATGGTGTGTACACTCCATCGCATGAAAATCCGCCGAAATCCTCGAGAGGATTTATCCGCGGAAACGGTCCGCTGGACCGTATTCGCGGATAAATTCTCTCGTGTGTATGGGGCCTAAGTCTTCTCACCAGTACCATTTATGGGGTTGGAGAACCAGTAATCTAGCAGTGTACTGTAGATGTGCCCACGCCAGTAGCTACCCTTTTTTTCTGATGTCACTTCTGCAGATTCCTCCTGTGGATCCTGAGAGGACCCTGCTCTTGGACAACCAATGGTAAGTGTCCGTGTCATGCAATCAATAACCCTGGGCACCTTAAGAAGAACCCTGCCTCCTGTACACAGAAGAGGGAAAAACAGAACACCACATGACCACCGATTTTAGTGAGTTAAAAGGGAATTTAAGTAATTTGTTTCTTTGCTAGTGATTAGCTAGAGTGAGGTGGGGGGGGGGGCAGGATGTAAAGACAGTCAGGACACAATGATTGAAACTGGATTTTTCTGTAGCAAAGTTAATGTATCACATAAGCATTTTTCAGAGGCTGCAGCAATGAGCAGACATGTATAATTCATAGTGAGAGTGCAGTTATACTTTATCACTCAAGAGACTGTAAAAAAAAAAAAAACAATAAAGTCCTGTCACATAGCTGGGCAATTTAATCTGAACAAGTGACGAAAAAGTGCCTGCACAGAGGTTAACTTCAGAAAAAACTACAAGCTAAAGCACTCAGCAGATCTAGAGATAAAGAAGCTGAATTTCAATGCAAATTTTATAGGAAAAGTATAGATCTGCATATAACCTCTGCTGTCACCATCTCTCACTCCTGCTGATTTTGTATCTTTAGTTTTCCGTGAAGGTAATATCTGCCTTTGTATTTTTCATCATTTTCCCAGGGTGAATAGTATACATTTTCTTAGATTCAATATTTAACAAGAAATTGTGCCAATTTTTACTTTAAACAATAATTTTTTGCTATAAAATAATACCGTATATACTCGAGTATAAGCCGTGTTTTTCAGCACATTTTTTGTGGACCCGTTACCAGCCGGCTGTAGGTCCCCTAGACCCAACATTGGCACACATGTAGCTCCACTCTTCCTCTATAAGTGTCCAATGTTTGCTGTCTGAGGGGTCTACGACCAGGGAGCACTGATTTTTCAAAGCTGGGCACCCCTTCTATATACTCCCATGTTAAACGTAAGTCTAGTCAAGGACACAGTGAGGTATGGGCACAGTGAGGCAAAGTTTGTTATCCGGAGGACCTACGGCCGGGGAGCACCGATTTTTCTAAGCCGGGCACCGCTTTCATAGACTCCAATGTTAAATGGTCATTTCTCTGTGACTTTGGGAACCCGGTACTGGCCAACTTGGCACACATGTAGCCCCATTTCTCCTCTACAAGTGTGCAAAGTTTGTTGTCTTTGGGACCTACGGCTGGAGAGCACCGCTTTTTCAAACCCGGGCACCCCTTCCATAGACTCCCATGTTAAACGGTAATTTCTCTGTGACTTTGGGAACCCGGTACTGGCCAACTTGGCACACATGTAGCCCCATTTCTCCTCTACAAGTGTGCAAAGTTTGTTGTCTTTGAGACCTACGGCTGGAGAGCACCGATTTTTCAAACCCGGGCACCCCTTCCATAGACTTCCATGTTAAACGTTAGTCTAGTCATGGGCACAGTGAGGCATGAGCACAGTGAGGAATGGGCACAGTGAGGCATGCACATGGACACAGTGAGGCAAAGTGAGGCACAGTGAGGCATGCAGGTGGACACCCTAGGCTTATACTCGAGTCAATACATTTTCCTGTTTTTTTGTGGTAAAATTAGGTGCCTCAGCTTATATTCGGGTCGGCTTTCACTTGAGTATATACGTTACAAAATGAAAAGTTTTACATAAAATAGCCAATACATGACTGGAAAACAAATTAAAAGATAAAAGATAAAAGAGATAAATGGAAACTCAATCACCTTCAGCATCCTTCCTGTAAATAGAAAAAAGTACCTGGTCATCCTGTTTTTTTGTAGCGTTAGATAGACTAAAGTCTGACTCATGGAGCTCTGTTTGGTCACACAAGACTCAGGTTGCAAAGACTGGATGAGTTAATTTTATTCAACTATTAGGCCCCTTTACACTGATGGACCATTTGGGCTCGCCTGTAATTTTTTCAGACGGACCCGATGAGACTATCCATTGCTCTCTACAGAGCGGCAGATGTCAGTGACATGTACCTGCTGGAACCTGCCGACATCCGATCTGATTCTGTCTGCTGATGGATGGGAATACAGCAGATAAGATCGGATGACAGTTTGACCCTAACCAGTTTCCATCCAACAGCCCATTGTGGAGCTGTGTCTGTATCTGCTCTGCATCAGCAGAGTGGACACAGATCTGTCATCCGCCTACTCAGCGGGGACCAGCAGAGACATCCCCTGCTGAGCGGGCCAATCCACTGGTGGACTTCACCAGTGTGAAAGGGGGCTTATTCTCCAAGGATAACTTTCTTCTCAGCATACAGGAGGTAGCAACCTGTGTGAAAATAATTATGAATTGACTTTAATAGTCAAATCAATCAAATATTCTGTGTTGTCAATTTCATTAGATATGTTTGGTAACACCTTTTGTGAACTAAAACTTATTTTTTTTACCCCCCCTCCAAAAAAAAAGACATGGTAACCAACATAATGCATGTGTTACATTTAGGGATGAGCCAAGCATTCCTAGGTTCTGCTCAAGTCGGGTTCGGTGAACTTCAGGTGCAGAATTCATACCCCACTAAAGTTAAGGGGAGCCGAATGTTAAAAAAAACAGTAATTGCCATATTCTAAGGTATGACTGTCACATGGGACCCCAGATATCAAGTAATTGAGCTGCAAGTTTAAAAATGACTTTCTAATCTATTACTAGACTTGCCAGGCTTCTCAAATGTGTTACACAATTGCAGCAAGTCCGCATTTCATGACTCCAAATAAACTTTACTTGCAAACATTCTGCAAGTCTGCTTGAAGTTTTGGTTCAGTTATGTTGTGCAAAAGTCATCCCACCACAGGGGTCACTGTGACTTGTAGAGCTCTTGCTGTAGACTCACCACTGCAACGTTGCTCTTGATAGAGACTTGCCATGCAAATTTGCTACAAGTTTGCTCTGCTAGTGTACAACTTGCCAGTGAAAATGTGCGGTAAGTTAACAGACTTCAACACTGCCACAAATTTGTGACAAGTTATCCTTGCTACCTGGGACTCTTTAACCACATCCGGACCGCCTCCTGCACATATACGTCGGCAGAATGGCACGGCTGGGCACATGTACGTACAGGTACGTCCTGTACTAGTACCCAGCTGTGGGTCTCCGGGACCGGGACCACGGTTTACGCAGACCCGACCGCCGCTGGAGTGCGGCGATCGGTCCCCGGAGCTGAAGAACGGGGAGAGCCGTGTGTAAACACGCCTTCCCCGTTCTTCACTGTGGCGGCTGCATCGATCGTGTGATCCCTTTTATAGGGAGACACGATCGATGACGTCACACCTACAGCCACACCCCCCCTACAGCGAAACTCCTTCAGCGCCCACTGTGGTTAACTCCCAAACTGCAACTGTCATTTTCACAATAAACAATGCAATTTAAATGCATTTTTTGCTGTGAAAATGACAATGGTCCCAAAAATGTGTCAAAATTGTCCGAAGTGTCCGCCATAATGTCGCAGTCATGAAAAAAATCGCTGATCGCCGCCATAAGTAGTAAAAAAAAAAATTATAAAAATGCAATAAAACTATCCCCTATTTTGAAAACGCTATAAATTTTGCGCAAACCAACCGATAAATGGTTATTGCGATTTTTTTTCTCCAAAAATAGGTAGAAGAATATGTATCGGCCTAAACTGAGGAAATTTTTTTTTTTTTTATATATTTTTGGGGGATATTTATTATAGCAAAAAGTAAAAAATATTGAATTTTTTTCAAAATTGTCGCTCTATTTTTATTTATAGCGCAAAAAATAAAAACAGCAGAGGTGATCAAATACCACCAAAAGAAAGCTCTATTTGTGGGAAAAAAAGGACGCCAATTTTGTTTGGGAGCCACATCGCACGACCGCGCAATTGTCTGTTAAAGCCGAATTGTAAAAACCCCTTGGGTCATTTAGCAGCATATTGGTCCGGTCCTTAAGTGGTTAAGTCTGGTATTAATTTTAGGCTGGGTTCACATGATTGCGAATTGGATGCAGGATCCTCACATCCAATTTGCAATAGCAGGAGATTTTGACATGCTCTCTGTGGAGCCGGTTCACATATCTCCGCAGCAGGTTCGGTGCGTTTTGGTCCATTGGTTTTGGTGTGTCTTTTGGTCGGTTTCAGGTCTGAATTTAGCCCAAAATTCGGGTTGTAATCGCATGTGAAACTGTGAACCAGCACGTGAGCCATATGTGAGTCATATGTGAACCGAGTCTAAGGCCCCATACACACGAGAGGATTTATCCCCGAATACGGTCCAGCGGACCGTTTCCGCGGATAAATCCTCTCGAGGATTTCAGCGGATTTCTCTGCGATGGAGTGTACTCACCATCGCATCGAAATCCGCGCCAAAATCCTCTGGCGATGACGTGTCGCGCCGTCGCCACGATTATGACGCGGCGACGTGCGCGACACTGTCATATAAGGAATTCCACGCATGCGTCGAATCATTACGACGCATGCGGGGGATCCCTTCAGACGGATGGATCCGGTGAGTCTATACAGACCAGCGGATCCATCCGTTGGGATGGATTCCAGCAGATAGATTTGTTTAGCATGTCAGCAAATATTCGATCTGCTGGAATCCATCCCAGGGGAGAAATATCCGCGGAAACAGATCCGCTGGCGTGTACACACCATAGGATCTATCCGCTGAAACCCATTTGCTGGGATTTATCTGCGGATGGATTCTATCGTGTGTATGGGGCCTTAAGAGGAACCTCATGCAAAAAAAAAAAAAGACAAAAGCCCCCCCCACAAAAATCAATAGCAAGCCCTTAATCAAACAGGCCAGGAAATTGAAAATATGATAAAGAAGGGGGATTCTGGTGCTCCAATTGAGTCTTATGAGATACCAAATTTTAAATCAACTTTGTGGTTGAGAAAAAAAATCCAAGAAAGGTGCTTACAAAAGAAGCTTCTGAATACTTATCTCTCTGGCTGGTGATGACACCAAACCTTTCTATCTTCAAGCACTACAGACTACACATCTGACACAATTCTGGGTGCCCCAGATGCCTGGTTCACTGCCGCTCTAAATGACTCCTCCTGTCAGCCCCTATATCATTACTGTGTTCTGAAGGGCTAACAGATGATGCCACAGTCATAATCACTGTGAAAATTGAGTTGAGTGCTAAAAGTAGAACTGTAGCCAAGCTTTATACATTCAACAATTTACATACCAGTAACAAGCAATAAAAAAATGTTGAAGATCAATGCTGCAAGCTCTGCGTGAATGAAATAAATCCTCTGGTCTGCAGTCTGTCAGGTGGCAGCTTTCAGAAACCAATCCTGGCTCCACGCTACAAAGCAAGCAAGCAAAGGGAAGCTGCACACTGATGACCTCATTTCATAAGTGTTTATTACACTTGGCTGGCTAGATGACAATCCCCGTCTGTAGTCATGTGCCCCTAACACCCTGATATGCGATAAATCTTATTTAAGTGAAATGCATTAGAGGGGCGTGCCCACAAGCGGGACGGTCATCTAGCCAGCCTAATGTAATAAACACATATGGATTGAGATTATCAGTGTATAGCTTCCCTTTGTTTGCTAAGCATTATATAAGATTTCAAACAAACTGTAATGCCGCATACACACGATCATTTTTCAGGTTCTCGAAAAAACGTTTTTTTTTCAACTTCATCATTAAAACGACGTTGCTTACACACGATCGTTTAAAAAAAATGCTCTAGCAAAGCGTGGTGACGTACAACATGTACGACAGCACTATAAAGGGGAAGTTCCATTCGGATGACGCCACCCTTTGGGCTGTTTTAGCTGATTTCGTGTTAGTAAAAGATGATTCGCGCTTTTCTGTCTGTTACAGCGTATTGAATGTGCTTACTCCATTACGAACGGTAGTTTTACCAGAACGAGCGCTCCCATCTCATAACTTGCTTCTGAGCATGTGCAGATTTTTCACCTCGTTAATGCCCACACACGATCATTTTTTACAACCCGAAAAACGACATTGTTTAAAACGTCGTTAAAAAATACAGCATGTTCGATTTTTTTTTTTTGTCGTTTTTCAGAACCCGAAAAATTATGACATTTTTAAAAAACAACGTTTTTTACCTGCCGAAAAATGATCGTGTTATTCCTCATGCACAATAGACATTTTTACAGCTGCTCCCAGGGACATTTGGCATGTATTTCTGCCTCTGAACCCCCCTGTATCTTAGGTTATGTGTCCATGCACACATAGGCTTTTAGAAGTGTTTAGTGGCAGGAGATTTTAGAGGCAGGAAAAAAAAAACACAACTGCCAGTGTGTCCAGGAGCAGCAGAGTTTGGGTATAAAAAATGCTTGATGCTACTAAAAGCTTCTAAAAGCTGCTAAACATACCTAAAAGCTAGATGCGTTTAGTGCTTCAGTTTTAATTAATTTTATTGGCCATATTAAATTATTTATTCTGGCCAATTAAATGAAATAATGCCCAATAGCTTGATGCATGTAAAAGCTTGTAAAAAGTTTAGACGCGTTTACAAGTGTCAGGCATTTTCTGCAAAAACGCTTCTGGCTTCTAGGAGAGTTAAAACAAACGTCCTGTGTGAATGAGGCCTTACTGACCTCTGCAGCTGCAGTTAATGTGGAGCAATTCATCTTCAAATTTCCATAAAAATGCAGTGAAGTCATACAAGTCTGGGAATCTGCATTCCCCTCTCTCCGTTCTTCCTGTGTACTTGTTTATGTTGCAAACTATGAGGCTGACAGACGTTCAAATCACTGATGTTGGGTTGGGGGTTGGAATCATCTTTTGAGGAAATACAAATGTGAAAGAACCTTTTCTTAGAACTTACTGCAATGTGCCTGTACATAGAGTATGTGAGGATTTAAAGTGCTTCTAAAGCTTTTTTATTTTAATAAACATGTTATACTTACCTTCTCTGTGCAATGCTTTTGCACAGAGCAGCCCCAATCCTCTTCTTCTGGGGTCCTCCGAAGGCGCTCCAGGTCTCCCCTCTTTGTTGGATGCCCGCACAAAGAGACGCATTTCATGGGTGCACCCGTACGTGCTCGCTCCTGAGCCCCACTGCTGCATCCATTGAAACAGACAATGGGACTCGGCCCCTCCCCCCTGCTCCTGTGTCGCAGGATTTGATTGACAGCAGCTGCTACCAATCTGTCCAATGAGGAAAGAGACAGCAGCTGGAGCCACTGCACTCATGCACATCACTAGATCGGGCTAAAAAAAAAGGGGGGTTTGGGGGGGAGTTGTAGCACCAAAGTTTGTTCCCTGTCATGGATAGAATGCATTAAAACGAAAAACCTTAAAGTGGAGGTTCACCCAAAAAAATACATTTTTAACATTAGATTGAGGCTAATTACGGGAAGCAGAATCGGGTGTTTTTTTTTTTAAATCAATGCAGTACTTACCGTTTTAGAGATAGATGTTCTCCGTGGCTTCCGGGTATGGGCTGCGGGACTGGGCGTTCCTATTTGATTGACAGCCTTCCCACCGTCACATACAGCGCGCCATGAGTTTCCGAAAGTAGCCGAACGTCGGTGCGCAGGCGCCGTATAAAGCCGCACCGACGTTCGGCAACTCATGACGCGATGTATGCAACCGTCGGAAGGCTGTCAATCAAATAGGAACGCCCAGTCCCGAAGACCATACCCGTAAGCGGCGGAGAACATCTATCTCTAAAACGGTAAGTACTGCATTAATTTAAAAAAAAAACACCCGATTCTGATTCCCGTAATTAGCCTCAATCTAATGTTAAAAAAAAAATTCGGGTGAACCCCCGCTTTAAGGCTTTAGGACCACTTTAATTAAAAAAATGTTTACTGTGTGTTAAAAAGAAAAGGTAAATAGTTGAATGCCCACAGCTTGCTCAACTCAACTCAGGACAGTGGAGTTTGTACGATAAGTTTTTCTTTTGCAAGCACATTTTATTGCTTTTATTGATTATACCTGGGGGCAACATTTAAAACAACGCTTTTGCTAAAAGAGAGGAAGTGGGCTGTTATTTATTTATACAGTACTTGTCACCCCCCTTCCATTTTTTTTCAACTTATTCCAGTTAATAAAAAACGGGCTCTTTAAAGTCTGCTTTAGAGGACATCCTTTATATCCTGCTAGTCTTAATTATGTACATTAGTATAAGCCTCTCTTGATATTGCTTCCTGAATTGATAAAGACTTCCTGTTACTAATTAATGTGAAACGTACCACCCTCTATTTTAATGGTATTCCATTCATGCAAGTTCTCATCAAACACATTAATACTGATAATTTATTAATTAGAAACATTAAACGGTAGTCGTCGTCAAGTGATCTTAGAACATTGTCATGGCAACCAGATCTTTAACCTTTGCTATCTGCCAAGTACATAAATTGTGTTTAGATGTGGAAATATACAAACAAGCATAGACACCATTAAGAAGTGTTTATAAAAAAAAAATATATGATAATAATGATAATAAGTTGTTTATAAACAGTAGAATTTATCTTGTTCCAACTGGCAAGCGGCCATTTTTAAAAGGTTGATGAATAGCCATTATTTTCATGTTTTTGCCAAGACATATTCATTCTAATTGATTCACTTAATTAAATCTCTGTTAATCATATCTATACATAACAGAATGTAAAAGGCTAAATACAGTTTACACAAAACACCATATGGATGCAATCCAACACAATACAACAAAGGGACAGGAAAAAAAAAAGAACACAATTACTGTATAAAGAAGAAAATAAACAGAGATGGTCTGCAGTCGGGAGGGGTGAACGGTTCAACCCGAACATGAGTTTGGGCCGAACATTTGCCTGTTCGGCTATGTGCTGAACAACCGAATTTGCAGGGTTTTTGCTGGGGGTTTGCTTCGACGAACACCCTGCAATGCACAGTGCAATCTACACCCTGATTGAGAAAAGCTTTGCCCAATCAGGGTGCAGTGTAAGCTTGTTGTTAAGGAGCCGACGGGGCATCCTTAACAGCAGATGAGTAATCAGCTGTCAATGGGTTTCCCAGTCTTGTGGTTCTTACTTTTTTTTAAAGTTTTGGGTGAATGGGTAGGGGTACAATGTACCCAGTACCCATTCACATAGGGGGCGGGTTGTCAGGAAGAGGCTCTTGTCTCCATCAACATGGGGACAAGGTTCTCTGGGTGGGGGGGCAGAGCGGGTCTCTCTTATGCTATGTACACATGATCGGAAATTCCGACAAGAAAACCATGGATTTTTCCTGACGGAACGTTGGCTCAAACTTGTGTCACACAAATCTTGTTGGAAATTCCGACCATCAAGAACGCGGTGATGTACAAGACGTACGACGAGCCGAGATCAATGAAGTTCAACAGGCAGTTTGTCTCTTCTGTTTGATTCTGAGCATGCTTGTTTTTTTTGCACGTCGGAATTGCATACAGACAAGCAGATTTTCCGAGAGGAACTTTTTCTGTCATTAAAATAGAGAACCTGCTCTCAATCTTTTGTTGGTGGAAATTCCGACAGAAAGGGTAAGATGGGGCATGCACACGGTCGGAATTTCTGAACAAAAGCTCACATCACACTTTTCTTGTCGGAATTTCCAATCGTGTGTACGTGGCATTACAGGTTTTTGAGCTTTAATTTTTTATCTGCTTGGAAACTCCCCTCCATGTTGGCCAATTTGTCAATGCGCACTTTGGCTTTTTCAGGAGTTTACAGGCATATGCTCTTACAGGCAGAACCCCCAACCCTTTGTTTTTGAGCAAAAAAGATGGCCAAGTGCCCAAAAAACACGTGGAAAGGTGCAAAAAAGCATGAAAAAGTGTGGAAAAGTGCCAACAAGCTTAAAAAAAAAGCATAAAAGCGCACGATTAGCTGACGGGAGGGTTTGTGAAGAAAGAGCTCAAATACGCTCAATAAAAACGCACAAAAGAGCACAAAAAGCACACGCTTCTTTAAACATTTAGGTAGAGAAATAACAGCTCAAATGTCTGAGCTACATGAGCCCTTACTGTATCCAAAATTTAGTTTTACTTTAAGCCTACTATACTCTTTAAAACAATTGCTATCAAGAAATCTGTCAAGTGTGCTTAAAGCGGAGTTCCAGCCTTTTAATGTTTTTTAAAAGTCAGCAGCTACAAAAAGTATAGCTGATGACTTTTAATAAACAGACACTTACCTGTTCCACGGTCCAGCGATGCGGCCACCTGGAGCGTCACTCCTCTCCCCCTCCTCTCCACCGGTGCCTCCATTGCCACTCTGGGCACCCGACCATGACAGCTTTCGGCTTCACGCCCGGCCATGCACTGCGCATTCCTGAGTCGCGCTGAACTCCCGGAATGGACAGGAAATCTCCTGGGGCCTGTCACGTGTCCCAGGAGATCGTCTAGAGGGAGGGGCTGCCTAGGGGCAAAGGAGGAGTCACCTAGGCAGTCCCTAGGTGGAAGTAGGAAGTGGGACAGGAAGTCTCACTCCTACTGACGCCCCCCCCCCCAAATAAATAAATGCCAAATGTGGCATATAAGGGGGCGAGGAGTGCTTAAAGCGGAAGTTCCACTTTTGGGTGGAACTCCGCTTTAACAATGATTTAGGGATGCCAAACTCTACTACAATTTGTTTAAAAACTGACAAAGATACAAAAATAAATACTACACCTATAAACTCTTCACCAAGTTAAAAATTGTTAATGTGTTACTAAACTCAGGACCCTGCATTCACTATATCTGGTCTCCCATGGTACATAGAACATGGAAATGCAATCGCTTTAGTAAATATAAACTGCTATATACCTTTTCTCATCAGCAGTTAGAGCAGTCTTGTGACTTATATGGCCTCGTTCACACGACCGAGGAACTCATTGTAAACTAAACATTGTTTTCCTCGACGAGTTTCTTGTTAGGCTTGTCGAGAATCTTGACAAGCTTTCTTTGCGTACACACTGTCAAGAAAAAAATCTCGTCGTTCTCAAACGCGGTGACGTACAACACGTACGACGGCACTATAAAGGGGAAGTTTGTTTCCACTGGCGCCACCCTTGGGGCTGCTTTTGCTAATCTCATCTTACTGCGTGTTAAGTAAAAGTTTGGTGAGAGACGATTCACGCCTTTCAGTCTGTTACATCGTGACGAATGTGCTATCTCCATTACGAACGCTACTTTTACCGAAGGCACGCTCCCATCTCATACTTTATTCTGAGCATGCGCGGGTTTCTAAGCATACACACGACTGTGTTTCTCTTGCGTACACACTGTCAAGAAAAAAATCTCGTCGTTCTCAAACGCGGTGACGTACAACACGTACAATGGCACTATAAAGGGGAAGTTTGTTTCCACTGGCGCCACCCTTGGGGCTGCTTTTGCTAATCTCATCTTACTGCGTGTTAAGTAAAAGTTTGGTGAGAGACGATTCACGCTTTTCAGTCTGTTACAGCGTGACAAATGTGCTATCTCCATTACAAACCCTACTTTTACCGAAGGCACGCTCCCATCTCATACTTTATTCTGAGCATGCGCGGGTTTCTAAGCATACACACGAAAGTATTTCTCGTCGTAAACCAGCCCGACGAGAAGCACGACGAGGAAATTGAGACTCCCGACGAGGAAAAAAAGAGCTTGTTTTCTTTTTTTCTCGTCGAGTTTCACGACAGTTTTCTCGACGAAAAACATACACACGACCGTTTTCCTCGCCAAAAAAGCTCTGCCACCAAGTTTCTTGATGGATTCTATCGAGGAAAACAGTCGTGTGTACGAGGCCTATCACTTCCTGGTTTAAAACTTGTAGGAGAAGTTGTCATACTGCTCTGAGCTGTCCTATCAGGATCCAGGACCCCAGACCCTCTGTCAGGCCCTGTGCAGATCACATGCACTCTCCCGAGAAAAAAAACTCTCAAGCAATACACACCAAACTGAGCATGTGCAGCCTGAATTCAGTATGTTTGTTTTAGCAATATGGATCTGTTCTGGAGTCAGTGGAAGAAGATGAAGATCTGTGCATGCAGGATCATGCAGCCTTTTTACACAATGCATAGGATTAACCCCTTAGGTTCCACAGTGAGTGTAACAAGCATGTTTTACTGCATATACACACTGATTTTACTGTTGTGGGTTTATTAACACTTTAAAAAGTAATAATTAATTTAAAAAAATCACATGGAGCTGTAATCGTTCCTTTGGACTTTGTTTTGGACCATTGGGAATCTCCAAAACATATAAAGACACATATGATATCACATATCAATGGACGAGCGCCTGATGCTATTTTTCCTGTGCTGCCTGCAGCTCTTTTTTATCATTTCTAGTTAACTGTACATCATAAAGAAACTGTTTACACTCTCGTTCTCTGATCTATATCAGATAGAGGTCCTCAAGCCACAAAAATCTCTTAATATAATAACCCAATGCCCTGCAGACCCGATCATATTCAGTAAGGCTGTGAGTCATTTCTGAAATGTACAATATGACCATAAATCAAATCCCAGGGACTCCACAATAGATCTTTGCTTATGAGTCTAATATTCTGAGCTTTGCTGACTGGGATTATCAAAAATAGACTCTGTATCACGCTTTGATGCAATGCAGTTTTTGCCTTACTGTTCAGTAGGACTCAGAGAATACAAAATGTCATTGTCTTTAGTTTAAAGTGTCCTCATGGTTATATTTTAAAGACAAATATCCAATTTTCACCACTAAGAGAGCTACACTACTACAGTATGCACTTTACAGCTGAATGAACATAGCAATCAGTAGACAGAACAAAGCAAGGCTATTTGGCTATAGGGCAGTGAGGGCGAACCTTGGCAGCCCAGATGTTTTGGAACTACAATTTCCATGATGTAGTTGAGCATCATGGAAAATGTAGTTCCAGAACATTTGGGGTGCCAAGGTTCACTGCTATAGGGCCTTACCATTATGCCTGCCAAACTAAACAATTTTAGATTTGTTTTTGTTTTGTTTTTTCATGAGGAACAAGTCCACTTGATTTTGTCTACAAACGATATTGTAAATTTGTGTATTTCAAATTAGCAATAGTTGGAAGACTCCATTGGGCATACCATATTATTATATTTTAGTTCACTTATTTAGCTAAAGATGAATTGTTGCGGAGTACAACTGATGCTGCCTACCTTAACATAGCGTTACCATTGCAGTTATCATAGGACTGTATTCACTATCCAACCTGCCTGACATGAATATGTATTCATAAAACAAAACAGCTGTTTTTACAATTGTATAGTGCCTGGAGCGTTTTATGGTGGCTTAGTAATAATATGACCTTTAAATTCAATATGGAACGTTTTATGAAAGAAAACCTATACCCTTTCATTGCAGACCTTTCTTTCTCAATATCCTGTTTGGTGTTATTATTGCAGTCACTGATATCAATGCTGAGTATTATTATTGTGGTCACTGATATCAATGCTGAGTATTATTATTGTGGTCACTGGTATCAAAGCTGAGTATTATTATTGTGGTCGCTGCTATCAATGCTGAGAATTAATATTGTGGTCGCTGGTATCAATGCTGAGAATTAATACTGTGGTCCCTGATATCAATGCTGAGTATTATTATTGTGGTCACTGATATCAATGCTGAGTATTATTATTGTGGTCACTAATATCAATGCTGAGTATTATTATTGTGGTCACTGATATCAATGCTGAGTATTATTATTGTGGTCACTGATATCAATGCTGAGTATTATTATTGTGGTCACTGATATCAATGCTGAGTATTATTATTGTGGTGACTGATATCAATGCTGAGTATTATTATTGTGGTCACTGATATCAATGCTGAGTATTATTATTGTGGTGACTGGTATCAGTGCTGAGTATTATTATTGTGGTCACTGATATCAATGCTGAGTATTATTATTGTGGTCACTGGTATCAATGCCGAGTATTATTATTGTGGTCACTGGTATCAATGCTGAGTATTATTATTGTGGTCACTGATATCAATGCTGAGTATTATTATTGTGGTCACTGGTATCAATGCCAAGTATTATTATTGTAGTCACTGGTATCAATGCTGAGCATTCTTATTGTGGTCAATGAAATCAATGCTGAGTATTATTATTGTGGTCACTGGTATCAATGCTGAGTATTATTGTTGTGGTCACTGATATCAATGCTGAGTATTATTATTGTAGTCACTGTGGTAGGTTGGCTCCCCTGCATGAATCGCCATCATTGTACGTCAGGCACGTACACAACGATTTGTGGGCATGTGCCTGCCACCAAAAAAATGACAAAAAATATTTCCCATAGTTTGCAGACGCTATAACTTTTGCACAAACCAATCAGTATACGCTTATTGCGTTTAGTTTTTTTTACCAAAAATATGTAGAAGAATACATATTGGCCTAAACTGATTATTATTGTGGTCACTGGTATCAATGCCGAGTATTATTATTGTAGTCACTGGTATCAATGCTGAGCATTCTTATTGTGGTCACTGAAATCAATGCTGAGTATTATTATTGTAGTCACTGGTATCAATGCTGAGCATTCTTATTGTGGTCACTGAAATCAATGCTGAGTATTATTATTGTGGTCACTGGTATCAATGCTGAGCATTCTTATTGTGGTCACTGAAATCAATGCTGAGTATTATTATTGTGGTCACTGGTATCAATGCTGAGCATTCTTATTGTGGTCACTGAAATCAATGCTGAGTATTATTATTGTGGTCACTGATATCAATGCTGAGTATTATTATTGTGGTCACTGTGGTAGTGAATTTTCACCCAACTTGCTTTTGTGCTGACTTTAATCACACATTTAAAGAGAAAGTAAACCCTGATGGGTTTTACTTTCTCTTTGTTTCCCTTCAAATGTAAAGCATAATGGGCTACTATGCATCGCATAGTAGCCCATTATGTGTCACTTACCTGAAACCGAAGCTTGCAATGTCCCCGATTTCCTTGCTGGCTGGCCGATCTTCACCCCTCTTCCTTCCAGGGCCACGAACTCTGGCTCTGTGACTGGCCAGAGCCGCATGACGTCACTCCTGCGCATACGCACGGGAGCCGCCAGTCGCGGCATGACCCCAGATTGAAATGGCCCTTTCAGGAGTGCACATGCACCGAATACACTGGGGCATACGCATAAGACATCGACGCACAGGGAATTGTAAATATCTTCTAAAACGTGTAGGTTTAGGAGATATTTCCAGCACCTACAGGTAAGCCTTAATCTAGGCTTACCTGCAGGTGAAAGTGGGTTTACAATCACGTTGAAGCAAAAATCCTGCTTTTTTTTTACTTGCACATAATTTGGCATTTTTTGTAAAGTGAACTTTCATTTCTTTATATCCATTATAATAATCATGTGCCATATGTCAGCTCTTAATTATGTTCATTAACCAGTTAACAACCGCCCTATAGACGAAATACGTCTACAAGGCGGTTGCTTAACTCTGGGAGGACGTCCATGGACGTCCTCCCAGAATCGCGCTCCCGCGCGCCCTCTGGGGCGCACACACGGGAATGTCTGTGACCGCTGGGTCCTCCGGACCCGGCGGATCACAGTAAATCGCCGCAGATAGCGGCGGTTTACCACGTGATCGCTCCGTCCAATGACGGAGCGATCACTAGTAAACAAACCGGCATCATGTGATGACGCTGGTTCCTCCCTCCCCTCTCTGCAGCTGCTGTGGGCTGGATCTGTGACAAATGCAGTCACAGATCCAGCCATCCATCCCTCCCTGTGCAATACTCTGCAATACCCCCCATACTCTGCAATACCCCCCATACTCTGCAATACCCCCATACTCTGCAATGCCCCAAAATACTCTGCAATGCCCCAAAATACTCTGCAATACCCCACAAATCTCTGCAATACCCCACAATACCCTGCAAAGTCGCCTATGGGGATTCTTAGGTAGCGAAGTTTGGCTCCATTCCACGAGCGTGTGCAATTTTGACATGTTGGGTATCTATTTACTCGACGTAACTTCATCTTTCACATTTATGCAAAAGAATGAAGAAAAAATACTAAATTTGCTAAATTTTATAACAGAATCAAAGAAATTTTTTTTTTTTTTACAGAATTTTCAGTCTTTTTTCTCTTATAGCGCAAAAAATAAAAAACCCAACGGTGATTAAATACCACCAAAAGAAAGCTCTATTTGTGTGAAAAAAAGGACGAAAATTTCATTTGGGTACAATGTTGTATGACTAAGTAATTGTCATTCAAATTGTGAGAACACCGAAAGCTGAAAATTGGTCTGGTTATTAAGTGGGTTTACGTGCCCAGTGGTCAAGTGGTTAATCAATTTTTATTCTGCACCGCGTATTTTGCTAAACATGAAATGTGCTTCTACGATGAATTTTTGAATAAACTTTATAATATATTTTCTATTTTTGTCATTTTATTTTGTGATATGCCTCATTTAAAGTCCTATGACCAGAATTTTTGTATGTATACTGTTGGGATGGAGGCATGCTGTGGTGGTGCTTTCAGATCACATTCTTATTTCATTTTCTTTCATCTCTATCATGAAATTGAACACGCTCTACTCCTTTTGGAAATCAACCCAAATGTCTGAGAACTGTCAGAGCTATGTATTCATTTGGCCCCATAGGTCTTCTGCAGATGACTTGTTGCTCCTTAGTGGGATTGATTTACAAATAAAGTGTGAAATTTGGAAGTGCAATAGCACTCATTTTCCCTAGAGCTTAGTGAATGCAATGAAGCTTTACTTTGTAAAGAATACCCAATCGGGTGCAAAGGAAAAAAAAAAAAAACAGCATTTTTACTTACTCATGAAAGATGGAAATTAGCAGAGCTTCACCAGATTCATAAAGCTCTGGGGAAAATTAGTGCAATTGCACTTGCAAAATAACCTATTTGCCTTTAGTAAATCAACCCCTGTGTGTTTTCCTGTATATACATATATCTATTTGTTACTTTAGAAGATAATTGCAAATACATTTACTTTTTCAGACACTTTGTCTGATGCTAAAATTGGTTGCCTTGACAGCTGTAGGCTTTTGTTTCACATTTGAAGTTTCAATTTTGCTTTGTTTGTTTCAGCTTTAGTAATACAGTATATAACACTATTGTGATCTTTATAAAACAACTGTATCAAAATACTTTTGAAAACTTTAAGTTCATTTATTTTATTAAATTATCATTTGCAATGGGACCGCAGGCACCATGAAAATGAATCTGCAGACATGCATATTATAAATAAATACACAACACCAAAAAATCCATATAAATATTTTATTCATATATATATTAATTTATATAATTTTTTTTTTTTTTTTTTTGGATTAAATTTGGCCACGGACCGGTTTATTGGTTTAAAAAATAATTCAATAAAATAATTAAATAAATAAAAAACTTCTTTCCATCAAATTTAAATTCATTCACCAAACTGATATATTAAACCACTCACAGCTCAGCCACTAAGACTCAAGCTGACTCAAGCTTTATCATAACATTTCCTTACATATCCCCTTTGGTAATAGACCACCAAATAAACCGTCCGCGACGAGGGGGGGGGGGGTAGGGTTGGGGAACTCCTTATGTTGTCTCCTACTCTGGCGACTGGCCAGGAATCCTGTCAGCTGGTCCTTTAAATAGCCTATGTCCCTTCTTCTAGAAGAGACTAATGGTCACCTGTCTATATCAACCAATCCTATTAAAGCTTAAAATGATTCCCTATCCTTAAACACCTGACCTAATGTGTATGTAATGTAAAGGGTACTCGCTCTCGCGGGAGTAGGCAGTTCCTATGTAGCGGCACAATGTCACCTGGGACTTAGCCTAGATGATTGACATGCTTGATAAAAACTTTCCCCTGGCGGAAAAGGCGCGTCACGAGTTCCGAAAATACCCAAACTGGGAGTCGGCTCTATACAGTGCCTGCGCAGTCAGCTCTACACGGTTCCTAGTCTTTGCGCAGGCGCCGTATAGAGCCGACTCCCAATTCGGCTATTTTCAGAAACTCGTGATGCGCCTTATCCGCCGGGGGAAAGTTTTCATCAAGCACGTCAATCATCTAGGCTACAGTAAGTCCCAGGTGACATTGGGCCGCTGCATAGGAACACCTACTCCCCAAGGAAGTGAGAACCCTGGAAGCTGGGTGGAAAAGAAAAATAATACGGTATGTACAGCAAAAAAAAAAAAAACAGCATACTGTACATGTCGGAAGTATGCTGAATGTAATGGTATATACATGTTTTTAGGGTGAACCTCCGTTTTAAGCCTTGAAATACTTAGGACCTTTTGGCTCACATTCTTTGGAGAGAAGTTGATGCTCTTGGTTCTTCAGACAGTGCAGTATGTTAGAGACCCTCTTTCTACAAATCAGAAACAGTATACACTGATCCACATGCTCCTCCTCGTACACACGACCGAGTTTCTCGGCAAAAACTAGCAAGAAACTTGCTGGGAGATATTTTTTTGCCGAGGAAACCGGTCATGTGTACATATTCGTCGAGGAAACTGTCGAGAAACTCGACGAGCCAAAAATAAAGCATGTTTTCTATTTCCTTGAAGGGAATGGAGAAAATTGGCTTGTCGAGTTTCTCGACGGTTTCACAAGGAACTCGACAAAATGATGTGTTTCGCCCGTCGAGTTTCTCGGTCGTGTGTACGAGGCTTTCGCCTTACCTTTTCAAAAATGAAACTTGACAAAATGATGTAGGAGCAGCTTATAAAAATCATATGACAAGACATGGCAAACTGCTTGAACCTTCCTCTATATTAATAGCTTTAAAGAGACATTAATATTAAAGACAACTTGAATGGTGCAAGAGGAAGTAAGGAGGAGAGGTCAAGGATACATTCAAATAAAATAAACCAAGGCATCGAATTCCATGACCCACCCAGGAGAGCCATGGTGCATGCTAATGGATAGTGGTATCTAAATCATCGCTGAAGGGAGGACATTTAATTTGGGTAGGCCATGAAAGGCTTGCAATGGTCCATAATGACCATATACAGCAAAATGAATCAATGGTATTATTGGAAATGGCTCTGGCCTTTTCAATCTGAGCTATTTCCTTGTCAGATTCTTATTTTGTCTGTATCCCCAGTCCCCACTAGGGAGAATCACTCTCTCTATGTGACTGCATAAAAAGTAAAATTGCCCTAAAAATTATATAGCTATTATCTTGCTATCTGAAAGCGATTGTAAACGATCACCTTGTAAAAAAAAAACATTGAATGTAAAGTAGAAATGAAAGGCATAGCATTTGCATACAGATAATATATATATATATATATATATATATATATATATATATATATATATATATATATATATATACTGTATATAAAACCTTTTTCCCCTTTTTTTATAAGTGATCATATTCCCTCTGTTCTCAGCTACAGGATGAGGAGAAGCAGACACACTCTGAGCTTCCAAGTGAATGACTGTGCAGCAGGGGCGTGTCGGGACAAGAGATGCCAGGGATTTCACATAAAGGAAGCAATACAAAGAGAATAGGATACTTTTTCATACAAGTAAATGGCACAACAGGCACATATCAGGAACATGTAATGCTGGGGTAACAAATGCTTTAAGTAATGAATGACAAATTAAATAGGTCGTGTTAGGCTTTGGTAGTGCCTGCCAAATGTGACATGAGATACAATTTTTGCAACAGCCATGAAGCAAAGCAGTTGGGGGCAAATTAGTAAAATTGCACTCAGCCACCTATTTTTGCCTTCTCACTGGATATCTGTGTGGACAAGCTCTAAAGGAGAAGTGTGGGAATTTAAAATTAAAGATTCACTTCCGGTTCACAGATTCTTCCGAGCTTGCGTTCCACGCTAGTACGCACGCCGTTCTGCAGACACTAGGCTGGTTCTACACACCGCTCTGCTGATCCATCCTCTGCAGCTTGTTGGGACGCCACTGGGACGCCGCTCTGGATGTTACCCTGGACTTTGCAGTGACCCCGGACGTCACCATTACCATTATCATGCCTGATTCTCACTTATACGGTGTGAGTAGCCACTTGGCTTTTTGTTCTTAAATAAATCGTTCACTATATGTTGCACCTTGTCCTTCTTTTTACATAAAGACATGGATGAGTGAGTTTGGGGTGGAGGAACTTGACTGGCCTGCACAGAGTCCTGACCTCTACACCGTTAGAACACCTTTGGGATGAATTAGAGCGGAGACTGCAAGCCAGACTTTCTTGTCCAACATCAGTGCCTGATCTCACAAATGCGCTACTGGAAGAATGGTCACACATTCCCATAGACACACTCCTAAACATTCCCAGAAGAGTTGAAGCTGTTATAGATGCAATGGGTGGGCCAACTAAATATAGAACCCTACAGACTAATGCCACGTACAGACGATCGGACATTCTGACAACAAAACCGTGGATAGATTTCCGATGGATGTTCGCTCAAACTTGTCTTGCATACACACGGTCACACAAATGTTGTCGGAAATTCCAAACGTCAAGAACGCGGTGATGTACAACACGTCCGATGGCACTAGAAAAGGGAAGTTCAATACCAGTCGTGTTTAGAAGTTTGGTGAGAGACGATTCAGGCTTTTCAGCCTCATGCTTTTCAGTCCATTACAGCGTGAAGAATGTGCTATCTCCATAACGAACGCTAGTTTTACCAGACCGATTGCTTCCGTCTCGTACTTGATTCAGAGCATGCATGGAATTTTGTGCTTCAGAATTGTCCACACATGATTGGAATTTACGAGAATGGATTTTGTTGTCAGAAAATTTGAGAACCAGCTCTCAATATTTTGTTGTCGGAAAATCCGACAACAAATGTCTGAGGGAGCATACACACGGTCGGAAATTCCGAGCGTGTGTTCTCGGCATTAGACCGGGATGCCATTACAGTTCATGTGCGTGTAAAGGCAGGCGTCCAAATACTTTTGGCAATGTAGTGTATCTTATCTGCCTTTGTAGTAGCTTTCTTCTCTGCTTGCACTGCTATAATGAGCTGTACAGAACAATTAACCTCTTTGATCTTGCACAATCACATTTGCGGTACATGTGGAGCCTATTGAAGGTCATATATAGCTTTCCTATCCAAAACCCAGTGCTGTTGAACTAAATTAGATTTATATTGTCAGGGAAAAAACGCCTTTGTGTCAGGAGCTGGCTACTTAAGTTCTCAGGGGTCATTTGCAGGCCAAGTCTGAAGATCTGCCATTTTGAATGTCACACTTGCAATTAATTGGTAATTTGCACCGTGGTTTGATTCCATGTTATCTTAGGCTTTCAGAACCGAGACAGTAATAATCACATCAGCAGCCTCTTTAGAAAGTAGAACTGGCAGGTGAGAGGTTTGTATATAGGGGTAGAAAATGCTGATTTATTTTCATTCTGCATCTTCCTTTTCTGTTATATACCATCAATACTGTATTTTGTGCATATATTTGTGGTAGTTGTTTTACAAAACACAATACAATTGATGCATATAGCTTGTCACCTAACTGATCATTGATTGATTAACCACTTCCCTACCGCACAATGGTAATATGATGGCCGCAGGAACCCTTTGTCCCTCCGGGCGGCCGTCATATGACGTCCTGGGATTCCCTGCATTGTGGAGAGGCCGCCATGTCCACCGGGCACCCACGATTGCTCATGACAGAGCAGGGACTTGGATCTGTGTGTGTAAGCACACAGATCCACGTCCTGTCAGGTGAGAGGAGACCGAACCGTGTGTTCCCAGTACAGAGGAACACCGATCGGTCTCCTCCCCTTGTGAGTCCCCTCCCCCTACAGTTAGAATCACTCCCTAGGTAACATATTTAACCCCTTGATCGCCCCATAGTGTTAACTCCTTCCCTGACAGTGACATTTCCACAGTAATCAGTGCATTTTTATAGCACTGTTCGCTGTATAAATGCCAATGGTCGCAAAATAGTGTCAAAAGTGTCCGATGTATCCTCTGCAGATCGCCACCATTACTAGTAAAAAATAAAAATGCCATACATAATTCTATCCCCTATTTTGTAGACGCTATGGGGCAGATCCACGTACCTGCGCATAATCTTGCGCCGGGCGCAGCGTATCTAAGATACACTACGCCGCCGTAACTTTTTTTTTTTTTTCGAATCCTCAAAGAATTTGCGCCGTAAGTTACGGAGGCGTAGTGTATTTTTGGCGGCGTAAGGGCGCGGAATTCAAATGGATGTAATGGGGGCATGTTTTATGTAAATACGTTGTGACCCGACGTAAACAAAGTTTTTTTTAACTGCGCATGCGCCGCCCGTGGGGGTATCCCAGTGCGCATGCTCGAAATTAACCCAGAACAAGCCAATGCTTCCGACGGTGACGTCATTCTACGCAAATCCCTATTCGCGAACAACTTACGCAAACGATGTAAAAATTTAAAATTTCTCATTGGGAACGACGGCCATACTTAACATTGAGTACGCCTCATAACAGCAGCTTTAACTATACGCCGTAAAAAGCCGAACGAAAACGACGTAAAAAAATGCGCCGGCCGGACGTACGTTCGTGGATCGCCGTAACTAGCTAATTTGCATACTCTACGCTTAATTCGACGGAAACGCCACCTAGCGGCTTCCGAAGAATTGCAGCTTAGATCCAACGGCGTACTAAGACATACTAAGCCTGTCGGCTGAGATGCCGTTGTATCTTTTTTTGTGGATACAAAACAAAGATACGACGCGCAAAATTAAAAATTACGCAGCGTATCAAGAGATACGCCGGCGTAATACCTTTGTGGATCTGCCCCTATAACTTTTGAGCAAACCAATCAATATACGCTTGTTGTGATTTTATTTTTTACCCAAATTATGTAGAAGAATACATATTGAAATTTGAGGTGCATAAACCAGACAAACGAAACCTAAAATGCACTTCCGGCGCCAGAGATCAATAAATCAACTGATCCCAAGTGAAGAAATAGATGTAAAAGGGATGTGGTGGAAATATCAATAATAATTAAAATTGATAAAAGGTCCAAAAAAGCAGCTATTTTAAAAAATGGGAAAGAAACCCACTAAAAGATATATAAAACAAAGTATCATAAATAAAGAACCGTGGTTCAAACGATAAAAACAGCGCTAAAAAAAGTTTTAAGGTGATTAGCCCCAGATAAGAGCTTAAAGGAAGAAGCAGGGGTGATGTGTTTGGTGATCAGAAAACAAGGCGTCAGTGCACCCTATACCTTTATTTAAGATTCACCAATAGACGTGATAATGCTCCCTTATGGGGTGCAGGCTTACCACTACCAGCAAGAGAATAAATTATCCCCTTAGGCACATCTTCCACTGTTCTTACACTCTGCGACGGTCATTCATATTGGAGGTGCATGTAAGCAAAATAGAAACACTCAATGGTGAAATATTGTTAACCAATAGTAGCTAAGATGTAAAGGAGAACAATCCCCATATGCAAATGCCCGTACAGAAAATACACAAGGAATGAACAAAAATAGCAAGCCTGTAATTCCTGTCGTCACTGCCGTCCTCTGGACACCAGGGGCCGCACAAGTGCTTGTAACGCTGATGTAGCAATGGATGGCTGAGGAACGCAGGAAGGCTTCCGTGTTGCGCTGTTGTAGCCACGCCCTGACGCGTTTCGTCACTTCCGACTTCGACAGAGGGCGTGGCTACTCAGCGCTGTCACTATCCCTTTGTACCCCATCAGCTACAGCTATTGGATGTGAGCAATCCGTCCCTACGGTCATGATTGGTGCAAACCGGACCGAGAGGAGGGGCGGACGTCAGCTGTGCTGTTTGGGGCTAGCAGGGAAACGTAGACATGTATAATGCTGCACTTTTAATCGAGAATTATATCTCTAAGGAACAAAACAAAACTGGATGCATCTGCCATCAGATAGCAGAGGGAATTGTTTGTAAACAATTCAAGCAATCCACGGTATGTTATTCGATGACGTGTAAGTAAGGGAAAACTAAAAATGAATAGCACAAAAACTAGGGAATTCGACGTAGCAGCCAATCACGTAAGACCTGGGCGGGTAATATGTAAATCAATATACGGGCCGTGTACTACACATCCACAGACTGTGCATCCTGCAGCCAATCATTATAGACTAGGGCGGGGATTACTGCACAGCAAAGAGCAGGCTAAGGCCATAGATGTTATAGAAAACACAGACCCGATGCTGCAGGTATAGGTTTGTGCTGTTACTAATAATAGTAAAAGAACTAGTTCTGATTGACTCAAAACATCAAAGAAAAATGATAATTATGAACTCGCTCTGGAAAATCTGTATAAAAGCTATTAAAAATAGTAAAAATCTATATATATATCTAAAAGTTAAAAAATGTCAGAAAACAGCGACCGACTTAGAGGTCATGTTCAATACACATGATATATAGGAGGATGGTTATGCGCACTCTGTGTTTGCGCATTGTCATGCAATTGGACCATAAACACACGACTTCATATTATAGAGCGCTTGTCTGCATGTACATATGAGTTAATAGCTAACGGGTAGGTATGGTTTCTTATATGCTATGTGTCTGAGTGCATTACTCCCCAGACATCTCACCCGTGGATATAAGCAAAATAAGCATATATAGAATCACCCAATAGGGATCAAGGGTGATATATGGGTTGATAAATGCCACCAATGCCAATGGGTAGATATGGTCGAATCGAGTAGGATGGATTCGACAGAGTACGAGAAGAAGGTAATGGGGCAGTAGAAGCGTACTGCAATAATGTATCAAAAAGGACCAACAAATAAATATATGTATATGTACATATATAAAATTAAAAATAAGAAGGAGAAGGATACTAACGATATCCATAAATATTAATAAATAAATAAATGAATAGTAAAAAAACCGTCTATAGTGAGGACATTCTGTAATCTTATAGGTAAGACCAGAGGAGTGAGGGATATGGAGGACCCAATAGGGACTGGCAAAGTGACCTTAAAATGATTAAAAACATGCCGAGATAAAAGTGGATTATGTGGATCATCTAAAAAGATTAAAAATCACTAATAAAACAATTTATATCAAGCTCAACGTTCAGGCCTTTTGGCAACAACGTATCAACCATGTAGATCCACTCAGTTTCACGTTTTGAGAGTTCTCTAACAAGGTTAGAGCCTCTCCATGCTGGTTTGATGTGGTCAACTCCCCAAAACTTGAGGCCTGCCGGATTCTGGTTGTGATGCTGTTTGAAGTGGAGCGATACATTGTGGTCTTTGTATCCAGACTTGATATTTGCCACATGCTCGGCTATTCTGACTTTCATGGCACGTTTAGTTCTCCCAATGTACATCAATTTGCACGGGCATTCTAACATGTAGACTACATGTGTGGTGTTACAGGTGATGAAGTCCTTTACACTGAATGTCAATCCATTTGATGTGGAAACAAAAGTTTCTACAGGTCCTCTCGACCTGTCTGCCTCTCTGCAGGGGAGACATTTCCTACATGGAAAGAAACAGTCCTTATCCCAAAATGAGGGAGGTTTCTTTGGGACATCAAGGACTTTCTTCACGATCTTATCACCAATGCTTACAGCCTTTCTGTAGATAAATCCAGGATTAGAAGGAAGTACTGTACTTAGTATACGGTCCAAAAACAGTACATGCCAGTGGGTTTTAAAAATTCTTTCCACTTCTTTGTACTGGCTATGGTACCCTGAAATAAAACTCCATTCATGTATGTTTCTAGTGTTTGTGAGCTTGGTCTTGAGAAGACAGTCTGCTCTTGGTATCAGAGATAAATCTCTGATAGTTTTTTGCAAATGAGCATCTTTATATCCTTTTTCCATGAATTTAGCTTTTAAGATCAAGGCCTGTGAGATGAAGTCAGTGTCGTTTGTACAATTCCGTTTGACCCTCATAAGTTGACCTTTCGGTATATTCCTGAGCCACATCGGATGATGTCCACTGTGTATTGGGAGGTAGCTATTTCAGTCAGTGGGTTTGAAGTAAACTTTGGTTCCCAATTTATTGCCATTCCTGAAAATATTCAAGTCTAAAAAGTGAATGCTCTGCTGGTTATATTCGCTAGTTAAAACCGATAACCGATAACCGATAAAGAGACCAATATTTTAAACCTAGGCCTGAAGTGTGGACTTAATCGACCAATAAACAAATTTAATGTGTTCATCGATATCCATAAATACATCAGGAAACTTAATATCAAGAAATATTTCCTTAATAGGAATTTAAACATTAGCAGTAGAACATCAGCGCCTCCAACGGATAGTGGCCTAAGAAATAAATCACTCTTTAATCCTCTCCTTAGCTCAAACCAACCACTCGAGGTTTTTAAAGGGTTACTTCTACGTGATCTAGAACCCTTAAAACCAAAGAAGAACGTTAACCCAAGATATGTGAGAGACGGTATTGAGCTACTTGAGAAGAACAATGACATCATAATAAGGCCAGCAGACAAAGGAGGAGGTGTAGTGATTTTAACTAAAGATTTTTATCACAACCAAATGATGGGTATGCTGTTAGATATTGAAACTTATACAAAATTGAAGTGTGACCCCACAACTCAATATGAAAGCAATCTACAGATCTTGGTACAGGCAGGGTACCGTTCACACGCTATCTCAAATAAAGAAAGAAAATACCTACTACCTAGCAGTAGTAGGATTCCAACGATATATACGTTACCCAAGATACACAAGGATATAAAAAATCCACCTGGAAGGCCCATAGTAAACGGGATTGGTTCCATAACATCACGCTTGGGCCAATTTCTTGATCACTACTTACAAAAAAGTGTCACGGTCACAAAAGCGTATCTTAAAGACACAAAGGACCTACTCATCCAATTGGAGGGTATAGACCTCCCTGGACAAGATGACGTTTTTTTGGTTACAGCGGATGTGTCTTCACTTTACACGGTGATACAACACGATGACGCACTTTTAGCACTAAATTGGGCACTTTGTGTAAGAGAGGATATCACGCATACTCTGAAGATTTTTTTACGTAACTGCCTTGATTTCTGCCTAAGCCATAACTATTTCTGGTATGATGGATGCTTTTATTCCCAGAAGAATGGCGTTGCTATGGGGGCCAAGTTTGCCCCCAGTATAGCTAATTTATTCATGGCAGAGTGGGAAGATAAGACTATTTTTAATGCGAGACCCAAGGAGTTACTATTTTATCGAAGATACATCGATGACTTGTTTTTTATATGGGTGGGCTCGCTTTTAACGTTGGAGAAATTTTTATGTGATCTTAATACCAATACCTGCAACATAGTTTTAACTAGCGAATATAACCAGCAGAGCATTCACTTTTTAGACTTGAATATTTTCAGGAATGGCAATAAATTGGGAACCAAAGTTTACTTCAAACCCACTGACTGAAATAGCTACCTCCCAATACACAGTGGACATCATCCGATGTGGCTCAGGAATATACCGAAAGGTCAACTTATGAGGGTCAAACGGAATTGTACAAACGACACTGACTTCATCTCACAGGCCTTGATCTTAAAAGCTAAATTCATGGAAAAAGGATATAAAGATGCTCATTTGCAAAAAACTATCAGAGATTTATCTCTGATACCAAGAGCAGACTGTCTTCTCAAGACCAAGCTCACAAACACTAGAAACATACATGAATGGAGTTTTATTTCAGGGTACCATAGCCAGTACAAAGAAGTGGAAAGAATTTTTAAAACCCACTGGCATGTACTGTTTTTGGACCGTATACTAAGTACAGTACTTCCTTCTAATCCTGGATTTATCTACAGAAAGGCTGTAAGCATTGGTGATAAGATCGTGAAGAAAGTCCTTGATGTCCCAAAGAAACCTCCCTCATTTTGGGATAAGGACTGTTTCTTTCCATGTAGGAAATGTCTCCCCTGCAGAGAGGCAGACAGGTCGAGAGGACCTGTAGAAACTTTTGTTTCCACATCAAATGGATTGACATTCAGTGTAAAGGACTTCATCACCTGTAACACCACACATGTAGTCTACATGTTAGAATGCCCGTGCAAATTGATGTACATTGGGAGAACTAAACGTGCCATGAAAGTCAGAATAGCCGAGCATGTGGCAAATATCAAGTCTGGATACAAAGACCACAATGTATCGCTCCACTTCAAACAGCATCACAACCAGAATCCGGCAGGCCTCAAGTTTTGGGGAGTTGACCACATCAAACCAGCATGGAGAGGCTCTAACCTTGTTAGAGAACTCTCAAAACGTGAAACTGAGTGGATCTACATGGTTGATACGTTGTTGCCAAAAGGCCTGAACGTTGAGCTTGATATAAATTGTTTTATTAGTGATTTTTAATCTTTTTAGATGATCCACATAATCCACTTTTATCTCGGCATGTTTTTAATCATTTTAAGGTCACTTTGCCAGTCCCTATTGGGTCCTCCATATCCCTCACTCCTCTGGTCTTACCTATAAGATTACAGAATGTCCTCACTATAGACGGTTTTTTTACTATTCATTTATTTATTTATTAATATTTATGGATATCGTTAGTATCCTTCTCCTTCTTATTTTTAATTTTATATATGTACATATACATATATTTATTTGTTGGTCCTTTTTGATACATTATTGCAGTACGCTTCTACTGCCCCATTACCTTCTTCTCGTACTCTGTCGAATCCATCCTACTCGATTCGACCATATCTACCCATTGGCATTGGTGGCATTTATCAACCCATATATCACCCTTGATCCCTATTGGGTGATTCTATATATGCTTATTTTGCTTATATCCACGGGTGAGATGTCTGGGGAGTAATGCACTCAGACACATAGCATATAAGAAACCATACCTACCCGTTAGCTATTAACTCATATGTACATGCAGACAAGCGCTCTATAATATGAAGTCGTGTGTTTATGGTCCAATTGCATGACAATGCGCAAACACAGAGTGCGCATAACCATCCTCCTATATATCATGTGTATTGAACATGACCTCTAAGTCGGTCGCTGTTTTCTGACATTTTTTAACTTTTAGATATATATATAGATTTTTACTATTTTTAATAGCTTTTATACAGATTTTCCAGAGCGAGTTCATAATTATCATTTTTCTTTGATGTTTTGAGTCAATCAGAACTAGTTCTTTTACTATTATTAGTAACAGCACAAACCTATACCTGCAGCATCGGGTCTGTGTTTTCTATAACATCTATGGCCTTAGCCTGCTCTTTGCTGTGCAGTAATCCCCGCCCTAGTCTATAATGATTGGCTGCAGGATGCACAGTCTGTGGATGTGTAGTACACGGCCCGTATATTGATTTACATATTACCCGCCCAGGTCTTACGTGATTGGCTGCTACGTCGAATTCCCTAGTTTTTGTGCTATTCATTTTTAGTTTTCCCTTACTTACACGTCATCGAATAACATACCGTGGATTGCTTGAATTGTTTACAAACAATTCCCTCTGCTATCTGATGGCAGATGCATCCAGTTTTGTTTTGTTCCTTAGAGATATAATTCTCGATTAAAAGTGCAGCATTATACATGTCTACGTTTCCCTGCTAGCCCCAAACAGCACAGCTGACGTCCGCCCCTCCTCTCGGTCCGGTTTGCACCAATCATGACCGTAGGGACGGATTGCTCACATCCAATAGCTGTAGCTGATGGGGTACAAAGGGATAGTGACAGCGCTGAGTAGCCACGCCCTCTGTCGAAGTCGGAAGTGACGAAACGCGTCAGGGCGTGGCTACAACAGCGCAACACGGAAGCCTTCCTGCGTTCCTCAGCCATCCATTGCTACATCAGCGTTACAAGCACTTGTGCGGCCCCTGGTGTCCAGAGGACGGCAGTGACGACAGGAATTACAGGCTTGCTATTTTTGTTCATTCCTTGTGTATTTTCTGTACGGGCATTTGCATATGGGGATTGTTCTCCTTTACATCTTAGCTACTATTGGTTAACAATATTTCACCATTGAGTGTTTCTATTTTGCTTACATGCACCTCCAATATGAATGACCGTCGCAGAGTGTAAGAACAGTGGAAGATGTGCCTAAGGGGATAATTTATTCTCTTGCTGGTAGTGGTAAGCCTGCACCCCATAAGGGAGCATTATCACGTCTATTGGTGAATCTTAAATAAAGGTATAGGGTGCACTGACGCCTTGTTTTCTGATCACCAAACACATCACCCCTGCTTCTTCCTTTAAGCTCTTATCTGGGGCTAATCACCTTAAAACTTTTTTTAGCGCTGTTTTTATCGTTTGAACCACGGTTCTTTATTTATGATACTTTGTTTTAAGAATACATATTGGCCTAAACTGAGGAAATTCTTTTTTCTCTTTTGTTTTATATTTATTATAGCAAAAAGTAATACATTTTGTGTTTTTTTCAAAATAGTTTTTTCAAAACTGTCGGTCTTTTTTTGTCTATAGTGCAAAAAATAAAAACCGCAGAGGTGATCAAATACCACCAAAAGAAAGCTCTATTTGTGGGAAAAAAATTATCAAAATTTGGGTACAACGGCACATGACTGCACAATTCAAAGTCATTCAAAGTGTGACAGCACTGAAAGCTGAAAATTGGCCTGGGCAGGAAGTGGGGTGAAAATGCCCAGTATTGAAGTGGTTAATAAAATAGCCAGCAATGTCCATAGTTCTGTATAAAGTAACAAATTCGTAACAGGAGCTGTAACAATACAGTAAAGCCTCGTACACACGCTCGGTTTTCCGAGCGTGTGTACGAGGCTTTCAGGTTTCTCGTCAAGAAAACTGCCCAGAATCTAGACGAGAGATCTAGTCGTGTGATTCTCGGCAGTGTTTTCCTGCCAAGTAACCCGAGAGTGTATATACTTACCTGTTGCCGTGGAAACCGCGCATGCTTGAAATTACTGACGCATGCGCGGTAACTTCCTAGGCATAGGTAGGGTGCAGAAAGATGGCGGCGACGGCATCGAATGTGATGAGCGTATGCTCGTCGTACGCAATGACGTCACCGCGTTCTTGCCTTTCAAAAGAATGGCGGTTCTTTTGAATGGTGTGTCTGTATACTCAGGCCCCATACACACAACCAGAATTCAGCCAGAAACTCGATCGGAGCCGTATTCTGCCGAGAAACCCGGTCGTGTGTACACTTTTGGCCGAGGAAACCGACGAGGAACTCGTCAAGCCAAATAGAGAACATGTTCACTATTTCCTCGTTAGTCAATGAGGAAACTTGGCTCGCCGAGATCCTCGGCGGCTTCACAAGGAACTCGACGAGCAAAACGATGTGTTTTGCCCGTCAAGTTTCTCGGACGTGTGTACGGGGCCTCAGACGGCAAGAGGTTCTTGCCAAGAATCTTGCCAGGAAAAACAACGTTTTTTTCCTGACAAGATTCTGGCCCGTGTGTACAGGGCTTTAAAGTACATGTACACTCTAACTAGATGATATGTAATTGGCTAAAACATGTGCATTTACAAAAGGCAATTAGACGGTGTACATTTTGTGCAATTTTAAAGCGTGACAAGTTAGGCATCTATTTACTTGGCTTAACATCATCTTTCACATTATACAAAAAATTTGGCCTAACTTTACTGTTTTGTTGTTTTTTTAATTCATGAAACCGTTTTGTTTCCCGAAAAAAGGTGTTTGACAAATTATTGCGCAAATACTGTGCGAGATAAAAAGTTGCAATGACCAACACTTTATTCTCTAGGGTATCTGCCAAAATATATATATATATATAATGTTTGGGGGTTCTGAGTAATTTTGTAGCAAAAAAAATAATTTTTTACATGAAGGAGAAAAGTGCCAGAATTGGCACGGAATGGAAGTGGTTAAAAATGACCTTTCCTCTTCGATCTACAGCGCTGTAATTATCTGTAAATTGCATTACAGTATGGGAACATGGAGGTGTTCTGTACACAAATGGGCGGTACAGACAACAAATAACATAGACATATGTGGTATCACTGTGATCGTTGGGATCAGGAGAATTTGGGTTGTTCTTTATTGCTAGGTTATGATAGTAACAAGAACTATACAGCTAAATTAAAAAAATACAGTATATATATTTTGGAGAGTTTTTCTTTGATAAAAAAAATCCGGAGATACCCATTACCAGTTACCACTAAATGAAAGCCCAATTTGCCCTGAAAAAAAAAAAATGTTTTAGACATGTGCATTCGTTTTCGTCCGAATTTCGGGTATTTTCGCTGCCGTTTTAACAAATGAAAACGAACGCATAGAATCCGAATTCCGAAAGATCCAACATAAAAAAATGCTTTATTTTCATTTTCGTTGCTACAACAGTTCGATATAGATAGGAGATTTGACATGACGGTGACAATAGTGATCTGTGTCTATCGAACTTGCAGTCGAACGTGCCTAACCTTAACACTATTAGTCCAAGATTATTCTACAAAGAGAGGAAAGATTTGACATTATATAGTGTTGGGGTAGACCATTCGACATAGAGAGGAAAGATTCTACATAGAGAGAAAAGAGTTGACATTATAGAGACAGTGTTGGGGTAGACCATTCGACATGAACGACGAAGATTTGACCAAGCAGCGAAAAACATACAAACATTGAATCTGTCATTGAAGGATTATGGTGTCTGTCGAAAGTTCTAAGAAGATTCGACAAGCAGCTAAACTGTATGACGCTGCAATCGTACATTTCTGGTCAAATGCTCCACCCATAGGCTATAGAAGAATTCTAATGTTAGTTGACTAGTAATAATAATTTATAAATATAATTATTACTAGTGTCATACAATATTAGAATTCTTCTATAGCTTGTAGGCGGAACATTCGTCTGGAAATGTACAATTGCGGCGTCGTACAGTTTAGCTGCTCCATCGAATCTTCTTAGAACATTCTACAGACAACATAAGCCTTCAACTGACAGATTCGACCTTAATTAATTCAGATTTTCGGACGAATGCATTTTTTAACGAAACAAAATAAATAAAAACGAATTTCAGGAGTAACTAGATTAATAAATTTTTCGGACGAAAACTAAATTCCGAAACAAAATATTTCAGTGTGCACATAATTTGTTTTACCCTTAGGTGCGAAGGGGTTAAAGAATATTTTTGAAAATAATTTAATATACTTTATCTTCAACTTTGTGTTATTGACTATTTAGCATTAGACCTTGGTAATACTGAACATTGTGAAAGTGAGAATAGTGTTATATTTCAGAATAATAAAAGGATAAGGTAAGTAGGTGATAACACTTGTATACTGTAGTGAGTACGTTCTAGTACAGAACAATCTGTGCTCCTATCTACCATTGTCATTACATCTGTGTTTGTTATACTTTGTTATCTGTTATTGTTAATTTGTTCTTCAAAATAAACTGAATATATTTTATTTTCGTGCATAAATTTGAACTTTGATCACCTTTAAAAAATATCCATGTAGGCCCCTCTTTCCTCATATAGACTAAAGCAGTATTAATTCCAAAAGCAAAGATTTATTATATTGCAATTTATCAGGACCCTTTCACACTGATCAGTTTTTTATGTGCTTTTGGGGTTTAAAAAGCGAAAGACAAATGCATGAAAAACGTATCATTTTAAATCCTATGGAACTCAGAATGCTGCGAGTATGGTGCGTTTTCAAAAAGTCCTGCATGGTGCATTTTGATGCATTCTTGTTGTATTTTTCATGTGTTTTTGGTGTATTTTCTGGTTGCTTAACTCCAATCGTGCACCTGTGAAACATGCACATGCAAATCGAAATTTGCAACAAAAATGCACCACGGTTGCCTGCTGTACCATGTGCTTGTATGAAAACATATCCTGTTCTCTTTGTATTGCTTCTTTTGTGTGAAATTCCTGGTGTTTCTGCCCCTCTGCTTTCCTTAAAAAATAAAAATCATCCGACCACACTAGGAATGATAGCACAGAGTGGTCAGTTTCCTGGCTGTGTTAAAAAGCTCAGCCTCCTCTTTTCTAATGATCAGATTAGTGCTGACATGCCCCCCTTCACTAGGGTGCTGTTGTTTCTCCTCTCCTAGCTTTGTGAGCTCCTTATGCAGTTGAGAACAGAGATTATGGCAGTGGCAGTTTGTCCATAGAGGGTGCCCGGAGCGCCGCCCCCTCTGGCTCTCGCACCGCCACTGAAATACATAGATTCATGCATTGCATGAATCTATGTATTTTCGCCGCTGCCGCCCACTATTCAGATGGCCGGATGGTGAGCGCCGGCCACCTGAAAAACGGCAGCTGGTTGGCTGTGTGGAAGTGCATATCAGAGCCTTTTTCCTGAAAAATGTAAACAAAAAAAAGAGCATCTACAACAGCAGGACTGAAATTCCCAATGCTTCAATAACGCTGGAAAAACACTGTTAAAACGGCTGCAGCGTTGCGTTAATTTTACCGCTAGCGCCCTAAAAACCCAGTAATAGCGCTAAAGGCATTTTAGGGCATTTTTTCAGCACCTCAGCGTGAAAGGGCTCTAACTCTAATAATAAATAGGGTTAAATGGGTCCCCAAAAAAGTGTCAAAAGTATCATTTAGTGTCCGATTTGTCAGCCGCAATCCCGCTATAATTAGCTGAGCAACCCATGGCTAAGTCACGTGACGAGTGACGATACGCGTGGGGGAGGAGCCTATGTGACGGGACACGATCCGAATGAGGAGACCATCACACTGAGCGGCAACCAGATTCAGAGCCTGTGTTAATCGGCGGATTTGTGAGTTTACACACCGTCGGTGTAGTCCTTGTCTCCCCTCCTTGTTTCCAACAATATTGCACTAGGAGGCTTGTCCTCTCGTTCTTCTCTCTTTTTTACTTTTATGTGGAGTTTCTGGCTGGAATCTTTGGGAAGATCTATCCTATCTTTTTTGAAGCAGTGAGAAGGAGACATCAGCTGATTTCCTGCAGGGCTGCATATGGGTCTTGTCCTGTTAACCCATTATGAACTCACTTTCATGTAGATAGGCAATATTTACATAGTGTTGTTGTTTCCTATACTTATATTTTACACTATTGAATTTTATTTTATTGTACTCACCTTGCACGAGTTGATAATCATGAATATATACTAGCCTTTACTGCAGCTGACTAGGTTTATGGTAAACCCCTGGGATTTGAAGTGCTAACCAACAAGCAGTGTTGACTATTGATACTCTGCATGTGTGCAATGAGCCATGGCCACTTCTAAGAAATCACACACGAGGAGCTTAGAATGAAAAGACAAGCTGATTTCTGGATGGTTGCCATGGTTTTCTCTATCAATCTTTACACTTTTTCAAACATTTTCAAGATATATTTTAAATGTTCCTAAAATAGACTTGAATTGTGACAAGTTTCATTATCAGAACATTTCTAAAGTTAAAATCAAAATGACATTGAAGTACACAATACGTTGGTCTGATTTACTAAATTGTGAAGTGAAGAGCGGTGAAAGAGAAACTGTGGGCGGGAGTTCAAAAAAGCTGCTGAGCCACTTTTCTGACGTTAATTGCTCTTTTTATTGTTCTTCTCCTTATTAAAAAAAATCTGCATCAGTTCTGGTTCAGACAGCAACTCATACGCCAAATTCAAAATAAAATCAGGGCCAGGGCTACCACTAGGCAAACTAGGCAGCCGCCCAGGGCACCCTGCTTCATATGGCGCCTGGCCACTGGTGTTCCTACTCTCTTCTCTATGCAGCAAGCAACTAAGTCTCGGAATCAGCAGGCAATCATCACTCCGTTCACACATAGTGCCAGAGGCGCAGAGGCGGCGGACTGTGTCTGTGTCACGACTCCCGAATGAATGGAAGCAAGCAAACATTCATTGATGGGGGGCTGGTAGGCTGCATTTGATGGGGGGCTGGTGAGGCTGCATAGATGGACGCTGGTGAGGCTGTATTTGATGGGCGCTGGTGAGGCTGCATTTGATGGGCGTTGGTGAGCTTGCATTTGATAGGGCGCTGGTGAGGTTGCATTTGATGGGCGCTGGTGAAGCTGCATTTGATGGGCGCTGGTGAGGTTGCATTTGATGGGCGCTAGTGAGGCTGCATAGATGGACGCTGGTGAGGCTGTATTTGATGGGCGCTGGTGAGGCTGCATTTGATGGGCGCTGGTGAGGCTGCATAGATGGACGTTGGTGAGGCTGCATTTGATGGGCGCTGATGAGGCTGCATTTGATGGGCGCTGGTGAGGCTGCATTTGATGGGCACTGGTGAGGCTGCATTTGATAGGCCGCTGGTGAGGCTGCATTTGATAGGCGCTGGTGAGGCTGCATTGATGGGCAATGGTGAGGCTGCATTGATGGGCGCTGGTGGGCGCTTCATCAAAAAGGTGGGATATACATGGGCAGGGCAAAGGGGGTGGAGTCAAGTGGGGGGGGGCGGCAAAATGAAGTTTCGCCTAGGGTGTCAAAAATCCTTGCATTGTGAAAGATAATCTTACGCCGAGTAAATTGATACCCAACATGTTTCAAAATTGTGCCTGCTCGTGGAATGGCAAAAAAACATTGACCTTTAAAAATGTCCATAGTCAATGTTTAAAAATGTCTACAGGTTACCAGTTTTTAGTTACAGAGGAGGTCTTTTGCTAGAATTATTACTCTCGCTCTACCAATTGTGGTGATACCTCACATGTGTGGTTTCAACACTGTTTTCATATGCGGGTGTGACTTGAAACTGCCATCTTTGACTCTGTTTAATCTACAACTGCCATGATGCTGCACATATGATCAGTTATGACCCCAGCCATTGGATGGTTTGAAAGTTTGGTTGAGAGCACAACCAATGGAAGTGTCACATTTCCAGCACGTGCCGGAAATTAAACTGTTTTATGGATGGGTTTACTTCTGCTTTAAGTATGTGTTCGCTTCTGCGTGCGAGCTCAGCCGGACGGGGTGCTTTAAAAAATGTTTTGTTTCTTATTATTTATTTTACTTTTTTGCACTGTCCTTTAAAAAAAAATTGGGTCACTTTTATTTCTATTACAAGGAATGTAAAGATCCCTTGTAATAGGAAAACAAGCATGACAGGACCTCTTTAATGTGAGATCTGGGGTCAAAAAGACTGCAGATCTCACATTTACACTTAAATGCAATAAAAAAAAAAATGTCTTTAAAAAATAAATAAAAAAATACCCCTTTAAGACCACTGGGCGGAAGTGTTGTTTGACGTTGCTTCCGTCATCCAATGTTATGGAGCCAAGTGGGGGGCCATCTTTCCCTTCCTAGGCTCTATGCTACTCAGGGTATAGGATTGGATCATCTCCGTCGCTACCAGTAAGTACACCTCAACTCTCCCTCCGCCGATAAAAGTAATATTGCGGCGAATCCGCCGCAGAGACCACTTTTTGTCTGAAAGAGGACCACTCATCTTTGAAGAAATTCTAAGTCAAAGTACCCACGTATCATGACGGCGGCTGGTCCCTACGTTGTTAAAGTGATTGTAAAGGTTCATTTGTTTTTCTTAAAATAACAAACATGGCATATACCTGCTTTGTGCAAGTGTTTTGCACAGGGTGGCCCCTGATCCCCCTCTTCTGGCATCCCCCTGCTGCGCTTCTGGCTTCTTCTATTTCTCATCAAGTGCCCCCATGGAAAGTGCCCCCATGGAGAGACGCTTTCCATGGGGGCACTTGTGTGGGCGCATTACCGAGTCCTGCTGCTGCACCCATTTAGACACACAGCAGGACTCAGCCCCAACCCCCAGCTCCCGTGTCACTGCATTTGATTGACAGAAGCGGGAGCCAATGGCTTCTGCTGCTATCAATGTATCCAATGAGGACCCGAGAAAGCGGCTGGAGCAGCTGGGCTCGTTCTCATCGCTGGAGTGACTGGGTTCTGGTAGGGAAAAGTGGGGCTCAGGGGGACAGCTGCACCACAGAAGGTTTTTTACCTTAATGCATTAAAGGGGTTGTAAAGACAAAAATATTTTCCTCTTAAATTAAAGTCTGACAGTAGCTGATAAAGTAAAAAGTAATGTTTTGCATTATAACTAGTTTGATACCTGTTGAAATCGAGCTGTTTTATTCACCTCGGTCACTCCTGAATCGTTATTCTCACTGACTTCCTGGTTTGCGGTGCGCATTCATTCTTGCTACATCATGGCCTAATGGGAACTACAGTTCCCATTAGGCTTAGCCTCCATGCCTGTGAGGGATAGGAGAGCATCTTCACGCAGGGCTGTAGTCATAGGGAGGGGGTGAGCACATTCTGCTTTCCACCATGCAAAACGGCTCAGATGCTGGTGGAAAGCAAGAAGAGGAGAGACAGGAAATGGCATTTTCTAAACCTGAATTACTGTATTTTGGAGGTCAAAAGGAAAAACGAGGTAAGTGATATTTAAATGCTCTAGCTTACAGCAATCAATTGATCTAATAAAAAACAAACCTTTAGTGTTCCTTTTAGGTAAAAAACATTGAGACTTTACAACTCCTTTAATAATAAAATACATGTTTTGAGGATAATGCACTAGGCTGGTGCACCCTCTGTTTTGTTTTAGGCTACTTTCACACTGAACACCGCCCCACGCTAGTGGTAAAGCACCGCTCGTTATAGCGGCACTTTACTGGCGTGGGCTGGGGCAGGGCAATTTTAACCCCAAAGAAGGGGTTAACAAGAGGTTAAAAGCACCCGCAAAGCGCCGCTGACGAAGCAATTTGCAGGCGCTTCGGCATTACCGCTCCCCCACCACCCCAAATACGCTGCTTGCAGGACTTTTTCTCCTGTCCTGCAAGCGCACCGCCCCAGTGTGAAAGCACTCAGGTTTTCACACAGGGGAGGCTTGAAAGGCACTTTTCACTTGCTTTTTTTAGCGCTAAAATGACTGAAAAGCAACCCAGTGTGAAAGGGGTCAGTGTATTGTGACTTCCCCAGATGTAAGAGGGCAGCAAGGCACAGCATGTCTGTTTGAGCCAAATGGGAATCTAGACAACCGTCCTCCCTGGTTATTACTCTCAGGCCCCGTACACACGTCCGAGGAACTCGACGGGCAAAACTCATCGTTTTGCTCGTCGAGTTCTGTGTGAAGCCGCTGAGGATCTTGGCGAGCCAAGTTTCCTCATTGAACAACGAGGAAATAGAGAACATGTTCTCTATTTGGCTCGACGAGGAACTCGTCGGCTTCCTCGGCCGAAAGTGTACACGCGGCCGGGTTTCTCGGCAGAATTCAGCTCCGATCGAGTTTCTGGCTGAATTCTGCCGAGAAACTCGGTCGTGTGTACGGGGCCTCAGGTGCAGGAGGTTTTACATGTGTCTGTTGGTTTGGCAGGTGCTGAAGCCTGTGGGGGCAACAATTTGAAGAGGGCCTGTCAACGGACCATTCCTTTTAACAAAAATCATCCCATAAGATTATAAAATAAAATCCCAGTGGTGTAGACATCCAAAAGCCTTGAGGCTGTTGGGTGGCATGAACTTGGATGTGATGTCAATAGTCCCAGCAGACTGAGAGTTGTCACTCAAGTAAAAAATTGAAGTATTCTACAGTATTCTACTTTGATCCTCTGGTTGCTAAGTAAAAGGTTAAAGATAAAGGGAAGAGAGGAGCAAAGGAACTAGATCACCAAAGAGAATAATTAGATACTCCTTGAAGAGGAGAGGGCTATGATGTGCATAGAGGGAGGGTGCTGTTCTAGGGAATTTGAAGGGAGTAGTCATATTTTCTAGCAAGCGCAACATACATTACAACTGAATGAAGATATTTTATGGAACAGAAGAACACTGCAAGTAAGCCTTTAAAATGATTTGTTTTGTGTGAATGTACCTGCAATTATTTTAAGCTGGTGACAGGATCTCATTGAGTGTTACCAGCAGTACCCAACAGAGTTGCAGTACACTACATGGATAAGATTAAGTATTTAGATAAATATTTGTACGGTTTTCAAGCACAAGACCACACTCAAGCCTCGTACACACGATCGAGGAACTCGACGGGCGAAACACATTGTTTTCCTCGTCGAGTTCCTTGTTAGGCTGTCGAGGAACTCAACAAGGCAAGTTTCTCCATTCCCGTCGAGGAAATAGAGAACTTGCTCTCTTTTTGGCTCGTCAAGTTTCTCGACAGTTTCCTCAACGAAAATGTACACACGACCGGTTTCCTCGGCAAAAAAATATCTCCCAGCAAGTTTCTTGCTGGGTTTTGCCGAGAAACTCGGTCGTGTGTACGAGGCCTCAGACATACTGTGTAAGTGGAAAACCTTTTACTTGGGGGGTTCGAAGTACAAAAACCTTCAGTCTGTATATTTGTGATACAAATAAGACATTAAGCAAAATACATAAACCAAAAGAATCCATCAAGCAGTCAAGCTTCTGTTTCAGCCCTTAAATTGTAAAATTGCATATTGTTTTTCTATTCATTTTCTTTTGAGCATTTGGGAAAACTTTTCTCAAGGATATAAATCTTGTTATCTGTCTCAAATCTTGCTCTGTTATGCCCATATAATGTTGTGTAATCCATTCATAATCAGGAAGACAATGTAAATGATGTCTCTAAAGACTCTTTTATTGATCCTCGAATGTGCATTATGCATGTTGTCATAGTGTGGTCCAAATGGAGTGCATCTCACATGAATAATGGTGGCAGACTCTGCCAAGCTAGGTAATTTTTTTGTATCTGTTATGAGACACATACAGACTTTGTGATGACACATCTCTATAATTATCCTCTCTCAGCTTGTCTCACCAAGCCCTACACAGCGTCGCCTAATATTGATCCGAAACATCTTACAACAACAAATTAAAAGTTTAAGGGGAAATAGAATAGAGAGCATGAACACAACAGGAATAAAATAACGATTACGGCATTATTGTCTATTGCTGTGAATTACTGAAACAAGCATAATGATTCAATGGTCCTTTACTTGGAATGGCAAAAAACACAGGTTGGAAAATTGGTTGTTTCTTTGCACATGTCTGACAGATTAGAAGACAGGTAGGTCTCTGATTTTCCTTTCTAAATCATTAACCCTTATGCCGCGTACATACGACCATTTTTCGGGTTCTAAAAAATGATGTTTTTTTTTATGTCATTAAAAACTATCGTGTGTGGGCTCTAGAGCTTCTAAAAAATGGCCATTAAAAATTTAGAACATGCTTTATTTTTTCACGACGTTTTTAACGTTGTCATTTTTAAGGTTGTAAAAAATGGTCAGTTGTGGGCTTTAATGACGTTAAGAAAACACTCATTCTCAGAAGCAAGTTATGAGACGGGAGCGCTCGTTCTGGTAAAACTAGCGTTCGTAATGGAGTAAGCACATTCATCACGCAGTAACAGACTGAAAAGCGCGAATCGTCTTTTACTAACATGACATCAGCAAAAGCAGCCCCAAGGGTGGTGCCTTCCGAATGTAACTTCCCCTTTATAGTGCTGTCGTACGTGTTGTACGTCACCGCGCTTTGCTAGAGCATTTTTTTCATGATCGTGTGTAGGCAAGGCTGTTTTAATGATCGGGTTGAAAAGTGGGGCCTTCACATAGGTTGCACTTTATATTTCTGAACATGGCATTTTTGCAGCTCTGTATTTGTACATGTGTCCAGCCTACAACCTTGTTACACTTGCTAGTGTCTAGTTCACTCCTGGATTTGTCCCTTTCTCCAAGTGCTTGTACACAGGCATCAGTAACGGAAGACCTCTTCAGACTTTGAAATGACCAACCACCTTGTTTTGTGGGAGCTCACTGAGAACATGTCATACTTCATATTCCCATTGCACACATTCCTGGATAAGCTCTTGGGTTTGGGTGCTCATATCAACAACCAGCTGGATATTGGTGCACGTTACAGTAGAAATATTTGCCAGCACACCATGGAACAACGTAACTAGCGTCCAAACGGATGATTTATTGCATGATCACAACACAAAGAGAGTGCAACGCTTCGGAGACACGCAGGGCCCCTTCGTCATGTCTGACGAAAGCGGCCCTGCGTGGTCCCCGAAACGTTGCACTCGCTTTGTGTTGTGATCATGCAATAAATCATCCATTTTGGCGCTAGTTACGTTGTTCCATGGTGTGCTGGCAAATATTTATACTCTCACTGAGAACATGCACACTCTTTTTAGGTACAGACATGTGTGTCTCTGCTGTCTACCACTGACTGTATCATTTCACCAATGCAGACAATATTTGGATGTTATCTGTGGCTTTTGATGTTTGATAGTCCAAGCGGTCATAAAGAAAATACATTTTCCGTTTCTGTCATTATTGAAATGGTAATGCTCTATTTGTGTCCACTTGACCAGTGATTAGTTGCTAAATGTAAGGTTATGCACTTGGGGGTTAAGAATATGCATGCATCATACATACTAGGGGGAGTATAACTGGGGGAATCCATAGTGGAGAAGAATCTGGGTTTTTTGGGTAGATCATAAGCTTCACCACTTGCCGACCGGCTCACGCCGATATGTCGACAGAATGGCACGGCTGGGCAGATTAACGTATATATACGTTGCCCCAATGCTGTATCCTGGCCTAGGCCAACAAGGTCCAGGCCTAGGGCAGCACTTTGCAAGGGGGGCAGCACGGAAAGAGTCCCCACCAGCTTGTGCTACACTGTTAGTGTAACGCAAGCTGCTTCTAATTTTGACTGTCCTATCATCCTGGACCACAAATATTCCTCACTGTGCTATATGTTTTCTGCTGCACCATTGGCATGATTATATCTTCTTAGTCCTCTCCATAAAATTATCAGAAATTTGTGCTTAAAGTAGAACTATAAGCAATACTTTTATTTTTATTTTGGATAGAGTGAGGGAGGGTTATAGCCTCTGTGAGATTATTTTTTACCATCCCTGTCCCATTGCAGAAATTTCCTTTCACTTCCTGCCCCATAGCTAAACAGGAAGTGAGAGGAAATCTATGCAATCCTGTTCCTCCCCCGCAAGGCCCTAAGAACTAGTGTCCCCACTCAAAAATTTCAGGGTGGGTCTTAAACAGAACGAGGTGTGACCTTGACAGGAAAGGGTGGGTCATATTTAAATTAGGGGGTGCACAAGTTTAGTCAGGCCTAGGGCAGCACAAAACCTAAATACACTACTGAGTTGCCCTTTAAGATGTAGCATTGTGGGCGCCGCACACACTCCCGCCGCAAGCTCCGTGAGTGTGACCGCGGGTCCCATGAACTCGATGTCCACGGGTCCTGCAGACTCAATGTCCGCGGGGATCCCCACGATCGTCTCACGGAGAGGGAGAATGGGGAAATGCTGATGTAAACAAGCATTTCCCCGTTCTGCCTAGTGACAAGGACACTGATCACAGCTCCCTGTAATCGGGAACAGTGATCAGTGTCATGTCCCACGTAGCCCACCCCCCCACAGTTAGAACACATCCCTAGGACACACTTAACCCCTTCACTGCCCGTGTCATTTTTAAAGTAATCAGTGCATTTTTATAGCACTGATCGCTGTAAAAACGACAATGGTCCCAAAAATGTGCCAGAAGTGTCCGATGTGTCCACTCTAAAGCCGCAGTCACAATAAAAATTGCAGATCACCGCCATTACTAGTAAAAAAAATATATTATAATTAAAATGACATAAAACTATCCCCTATTTTGTAGACGCTATATCTTTTGCCCAGACCAATCAATAAATCCTTATTGCAATTTTTTTAACAAAAATATTGCTTTTTTTTTTTTAATGTCGCTCTTTTTTTGTTTTAAGCGCAAAAAATAAAAACCACAGAGGTTATAAAATACCACTAAAAGAAAGCTCTATTTGTGGGAAAAAAAGAACGTCAATTTTGTTTGGGAACAACATCACACAACCACGCAATTGTAGTTAAAGCGATGAAGTGCCGAATCAAAAAAAGTGCTCTGGTCTTTGGGCAGCCAAATGGTACGGGGCTGAAGTGGTTAATAATAGCAGACAATGCCAAGCTGCGGTATACAAAGCGTGCAAAGTCCTTTCTTGTATTAAGAGAGGTATGGACTGACATATGATTTTGCTCCTGTACAAGTCGTTAGTAAAACCTCACCTGAAATATGCAGTTCAGTTTTGGGCACCAGTTTACAAAAAGGATATCGGGGAACTGCAGAAAAGGGCAACCAAACTGATAAGGGGCATGGAGGAGCTCAGCTATGAGGAAATATTGTAGGAACTTAATTTATTCTCTCTTGAGAAGAGGAGATTAAGGGGGCATATGATCAACATGTACAAATACAAAAGTGGTCCATATACAGCGTAGTGAACTTGGTGTTGAGTTATTCACTATAAAGTCATCATAGAGGACAAGGGGCCACTCTTTATATCTGGAGAAAAAGAGATTTAATCTCCAAATACGGAAAGGTTTCTTTACAGTGGTTCTGTGCAGCTCAGTAGATTGTTTTAAAAAATGTCTGGATTCTTTCCTAAATGTACATAATATAACTGGGTACTAACATTTATAGGTAAAGTTGATCCGGGGAGTAGGAATGAGCTTCGAGTTCGACTCGAACATTGCCTGTTCGCTGAACAGCGAACAATTTGGGGTGTTCGCAGTTTTTGGTCTGTCCAGTGACCTGCATGTAGTTTTATATTATAAAAACTGTTTTCTGCCTGGAAACTGGAGATTGTCCATACCAATCAAAAAGTGACCCTTTATATCAAAAGTGCTTTTAGACCAGCTAGAAAACAGCGATAATAAATTTGAATCAAAATATATATAAGAGTGCACTAACACCTGCTTAAGGGAGATAAGTGGCTGAATATCTAAAGCAGCGCTTACAAAACTAAATAAAAATGTGAATATATATATATATATATATATATATATATATATATATATATATATACACATATATACATATATATATATATATATATATATATATATATATATATATATATATATATATATACACAAAATAACAGTGTAATGATAATCAGAACTCATTAAAGTGTAAGACAACCATACATAAATGATCGGACGGATAAATGATATATCAAAAAACCTGTGAAAAAATAAGTGGTCATCTTATCACAATCTGAACTAACGTGGATATTTTGGAGTGTGGCGTTTTTTGAGCTTGCTGTGGAATAAGGAAGGAGTTTTTGGAAGATCACATACAGTTTGAGGGCTATGAGTACTTCTAAAGCTGATTGAGGGTCCGCCGTGACCACTGGCTCACTTGCAAGGAATATTGGATTACACCTTTTTGATTTGGAGTGATTAATGCCTGGTTAAAGAGTTTGTTTGTGAGTGTATTATTTGAAGATTTTACGCATGGTATTTATTAAAACTGGTTTACAGTATTACTCTATTGTGGATTTTCTTTCATTATTTATGTGAACACAATTATGTATTGCACTATTTTGGAACGGATCTCTTATCAATATATCTGAGTGGTCCTGGTTTAAGCTTTTACGCCAAACACGAGAGTGTGAGGCCAATCGTTCTGGTGAGTGCGTTTTTCTGAATGGTGGAGGATTCACTGAACACTGTGGTGTGGTGGAAGAAATCTGAGGAAGAGACCAACACTTATTAACTTTATTTTTGTCACCTTTTAAACACTTATTTTTTCACGGGTTTTTTGATATATCATTTATCCGTCCGATCATTTATGTATGGTTGTCTTACACTTTAATGAGTTCTGATTATCATTACACTGTTATTTTTTTATATATATATATATATATATATATATATATATATATATATATATATATATAAAAATATATATATATATATATATATATATATATATATATATATATATATATATATTCACATTTTTATTTAGTTTTGTAAGCACTGCTTTATATATTCAGCCACTTATCTCCCTTAAGCAGGTGTTAGTGCACTCTTATAAATATTTTGTCACAATTTCTTCTTTTAATAGCAGCAGCTAGTTATATTCATTATTCTCTCCAGTAGAGCGCAGTGGTGGTAGTTATCTGACGGCCTTTTTAATTACCCATTTGTTTACAATAAATTTGAATCACTTGCAGAATTGAGCAATAGCGATTTGTGGGGAAATTCATCATCAAACACTGAAAGTAATGACAGTGTTTTCAGTGTTTTTGATTTGATTACATTATTCAATATGTTTTATTATTATTATATTATTATTTGTTATAATTATTTATGGTTATTTATTATATTATAATTTGATATTTTGTTTTCCAAACTTTATCATACCCGGGATGTCTACTAGACTCTTGTTTGGACAGATTTAAGTGAGTTATTTCTAATTATTACAGGCCTACAATACAAAACGCCAAATTTCCATGCAAAATAATGGTACCGCTTTCAGCATCAAAAATCTGACATAATCATACCGCCAGGGAAGTTAAGATGTAAAAAACCCTCCTGTATATGTACTTCCTCTGTGCAACTGTTTTACTAAAGTGCATCTGTAGGGAGTTAAGAATTAATATGTGTGCCCTACTTAAAAAGTTATAACATTGAATAATTTTTTTCTTTAAAGCGTTTTGGAAAACCCGCGATTATTATTATTTTTTTTTTCACCTGAAAGGCAAAAGCCATAATGAGCTAGAATGCACCGCATATTAGCTCATTATGAAATACTTACCTCAGAACGAGGTGAGAGGAACTTACCTGGTCCACGCTGAGCGAGATGTCATGCGCGCGGGAGACTTCAATTCTGCAAGGTCCGGCGGCTGCCGGTCCTTTAGCCGAGGATCCCCGCTGCGCATGCGCCGCTGCAATCAGCGGCGCATTGTGGGGGGATATTCTTTATACCTACAGGTAAGCCTTATTATAGGCTTACCTGTAGGTAAAAGTCATAAAGTGGGGTTTACAACCACTTTAAGTATTATTTTGATAACAACAGTTTTCCCTGTCAAAAAAAAAACAAGTCTGTGATTCTTTCCTTTCATGCTACCTAGGAAGCTTTTATAAACAGACTCCACAATTTTAAAAACTGAACTTTGACTTTTAATAGTTTGTAACACTGCAAGCTAGAAACAAAATAGTCTTAATTGGAATTTTACAATTTTGATTCATACTTTTCATATTTTGAATGTGCAACATTTTTTATTGTGACGCAAGAATAAAATAGCATGTTGTAAAACTAACAAACCTTTGTTGGTTAAAGTGTACTGTATTTGCCGGCGTATAAGACTACCTTTTACACTTAAAAAAACTGGCCAAAAAGCAGGGGTCATCTTATACGCCGGGTCAGCTACTCAAATGCCTGCTGGATGTGCGGTAATACTGTATGTTATTAGGCTACATACAGTATATACCGTTTAGCCAATCCCAGTGAGCGATATATTCAAATGAATACAGAGCCTGCTTGGATTGGAGTAACAACCTCTGCCAATCCGAGCAGGCTACATACAGTAGCCTGCCTGGATTGGCTTTGAGAGTCAGAGAGGCATGGGCTGATGATGTTGCAGCCTCTGCCAATCCAAGCAGGCTTTGTATTCATTAATAGAATACATCGCTCGTCCTGATTGGCTCCAGCAAGAAGTAAAAAGAATATGGCTCCGGCTCCAGGTCCAGCAAGAATGAAGAAAGATATGGCTCCAGAAGGAAGAAATATGAAGCCTAGGAAGGGGGGTCGTCTTATACGGTGAGTACAATCCCAATTAAATATATTTTGATTATGGGATAAAAGACTGCACTATTAGGCCCAAGGGGGTTTATATATATATATATATATATATATATATATATATATATATATATATATATATATATATATATATTTTGCAAATATATGTGAACTGTTGTACCTACCCTGTTTCCCAGAAAATAACACAGTGTCTTATATAAATTTCTGCTCCCAAAGACGCGCTAGGTCTTATTTTCTGGGGATGTCTTATTTTTCCATGATTCCTCCCTCTGATCCTCCTGTGTTATTTTAAGTGATCCCCTCCCCCACCCCTGTGCCAGTGGACACCTTCAACAGACATCCCCCCACCCATTTATCAGACATTTCCCCCCTACCTTAGTCACCCCTGTGTGTCCACACAATGTGCCCGACTCCTGCTTCAGGAGGAGCGAGCAGCAGGCGACAGCTTGTCCTGGTGGCGGAGCGGGCTCTCTGATTAAAAGAGACCACGCACTTCCTGTCTGCTCCGTCTGCGATGTGGCCTATAGTGACTTTTGCGGCGGTGCCTGCCGCTACAGTCCAGGGTACAGAGTTACGATAGCTTTGGGGGGCCTTATTATCGGGATGCCTTATGTTCAGGGAAGGCCCTATTATCGGGGAGGTCTTATTTTTGGGGGGATGCCTTATATTTCAGCGAGAGGCAAAACTGTAAGTAGTTCTTATTTTCGGGGGATGTCTTTCGGGCATAATGAATCTTTTAATTGTCCTACTTACTCTTACTGGAATAAAGTTATATATTTAACTTTGTGGTGTGGTTGCTTCAATTCACATTTTTGTTACATTACACTACAAGCCAGGGAAACTGTGGAGATCCTTTGAGGTGTGGAAGCCACCTTTCCAGATTGCTTACATCAACATCATTAAACTAGGATTAGAAATAAGTACCAAAAAGATAACCCCACAAGTCTAGTGTTATCTTTCCACTTTCCTTATTCGGTCTTGTGATTCAAACACATTTCCTAGACAACACAGACAGGCCCTGGATCTTTTAGAAGATGACACTGCAGTTAGCTTAAAGTGTAAGTTCAGGCTAGATCTAATGAAGCTCAAAACAGCTCCTACCCTCCACCTAACTCATATTCTTACTATCCTATAGAAAGAAGATGCTTATACTTTACTATTCTCAGTGTGCTACAGTCCTATCATGTGATCGGCTTCCAGCGGCTTCAGGGGAGAGGAGGGACAGCTGACAATGGATGGTCCTTAGTAGGGTTGTACCGATACCAATACCAGTATTGGTATAGGTGCGGATACTAAGCATTTACACAAGTAGCGGAACTCGTGCAAATGCACCGATGCTTAAAGTCTATACCTGCTGGCTCGGTTCGTTCAGCTGTCAGCAGGACCAAGTCGGTATCCTCTCTGTTTAGATTATAGCTATCCTGTGTTTAAAAACTTTTTTTCTGACTGCATGGTCTCCAGCTTTTCCATGCCTTCACTGTGTGTATCTTTTGTGGAACACTTCCGCCAGTATCTGATGTCCCCTCTAAATCTGTGCTGGTCTCCTCCGGCCCATGAGCATGTCTCCTTTGGATCTCCCTGGCTGTCACAACTTTGTCCCTTGTCAAGACCCCTCAGGAGATCCAGGGGCTGAGCTATCCATCCATTCGACTTAGCAGTCATGTGCACCATACCATCTATGTGAGCTATTGAACGCTCCTGTACATCTCCACCTGATATTTTTTTAACAATAAATTATATATCTGAATTGGATTTTATAGATTTATCTTTGTTTCTACTATTTTGGAACAGCGCTCCCCTTTTTGTGTTTTAGTCCCTTCTCATTGGTTTTATGAGTTGGGGAACAACAGCCAGTGTTGTATAGACTGCAGGAGAAGGGGACATGGGATGGAGGAGATGGAACTGGGGGAAGAGGAGGACGTAGGATGACAGCATGGACCTCCTAGATGTGGGGCCATCAGTGCTAAATGTTGGGAGTGCTGTGTTTCTTCATCACTTGGTCTCATCCAGGTGGTAATATTATCCAGCATGCTGATAGATGATCATCCTCCTTCTCCTCATCTTGATCTCCCTAAATGCCAAAAATAGGTGTTGGTAATTGGTATCAGCGAGTACCCAAAAAAAGTATCGATAGTCGTACTCATTGCTAAAAAAGTGGTATCTGTGCATCCTTAGTCCTTGGTAAGCCTATGGGTGACATCACCACCCAGGTATTCCAACCATTGTTAGTGCTCTCGCATCTCACTTGACACTGGGGAGATCACCTGACCAGACCGAGCCCCCTGAGAAAAAGTAAGTCTAACTACTCTGTTCCTACTACAGGGTAGTTACTAGTTAGAATAGGAGTTAGAAGGGGTTTGGGAACAGTTTTAAGCTTATATAAGAAGGTAGTTGCGCGTTGCTATTTAATAAGATAAAATAACAAAATTGCTTCTTCTGTCACCTATGTGTTCCCACAAGAGATAAGATATATAGTGAGTGAATGAGACAGCACTGCATTTAAACAAATAACAACAAACTATCATAAAATAAGTAAAGATGTAAGTGCTCAAGAAAAAGTCCATTGGTGACAAGTAGGTGATAAATCTTCTACTAGCATGCAGGGAGATGTGGTTTTTTTTCCTTGCTCCAAAACAACTTCTACACCATTAGTGCTCCAGCCAGCATGTGTAATGCTCGCTCACCTTCTTATAAGAGCCGGCAAGGGGTCAAACATGCCTTGCACATAGTGCAACTCTCCCTTCAGGGATGCTCCAAACTGGTCCTTGATAATTTCTGTTAGGCTCTCAGGGAACAGATAATAATCTACAACCAATGTAGTTTCCTTCCACTATACTGCTTCAAACTTGACTCCACGTTAGCTGGCGGTAGTTCCGCAGTGACATAGAAGAAACAAAAAAGCCTCCAATAGTGTAGTATCAAGGGGATTAAAAACAGAACCTTACCACCCCAGCTAATAGTCAACTCACATTTATTTAAAAAGTTAAAAGCATTGATACAAAATCCATAGGACAAATCTCACTTGTTGCGAAAGGTTCCACCGCCAGGCTCCACCTCTAAAGGTGAGGTGGAGCCTGGCGGTGAAACCTTGCTTTGGAGAAAAGTTGTTTTGAAGCAAGGAAAAAACTCCACATCTCCCTGCATGCTAGTGGAATATTTATCACCTACTTGTCACCAATGGACTTTTTTTTGAGCACTTATATCTACTTACATGATAGTTTGTTGTTATTTTGTTTAAATGCAGCGCTGTCTCATTCACTTACTATTTAGTTTTAAGCTTAGTTACCAAATTTCTAGACTTGAATTCCACTGTAACTACTTGCTGACCGCTCTATAGCACTTTTACTGCTACAGAACGCAGGATCACATATATACTGTATACGTGATCCTGCATTTTTGCCTGCAGGGAGAACGCGTGCACCACCGGCAGGCCGCTTCTGCTTCGATAATTCACAGCAGAAACTGATCTGCGGGTCCTGGGAACTCAATGTTCTCTGGCACCCACCAATCGTCAGTAAAACGCAGAGAACTGAGATATGCCTATGTAAACACGGCACAATTCAGTTTCAGGTAATTCTATGTAATAAAAAAATTCACACTTTTTTTCACTAATAATATAAAACACAATAACATGGTGATTTTTTGCTGCTTGGAGTTCAGCTACAAGGTAATGTTTCTGAGGAATACGTATTTTTAATATTGCTGCACTTCTACATAGCATAACAACAAGAGCTGACAATATGCCAAATCTGGAAATTATGATAACATGGCTGGATTTGTCATACAGATGTTTATGTCTGAAATAATGTCACAGCTGGAGCTCAGACCAGCAATCACAGAATGTCACTAGAATGGAAAGAAAAATGAGTTCCTCATTTTAACTCATTAACATGTTAGCTTCAAAGATGTCTATTCTGTTGATTTAAATCCTTCCCAATAGTAATTTCAAGAGTGGCATTGCCTTTTATCTGTTTAATTTTAATCAGTTCTAATCAAATTATTGAGCTTAAAAATATGCATTTTATGACTTACTATATAAGGTTAAATATAGTATAATGTAATGGTTTCAAAAACGTAACAGCTGGGTCAAACAAGTTCGAAAGTTGCCACATTTAAGATTAAGTGGTTAATGTTTACAGCTTTTGTTTGGCCTAACTGGGTTTCCTTCTAACCAGATGAGAAATATATATAATATATATATATATATATATAAAACACATGAAGGTCATAGAGTGGCCTAGCCAGTCTCCAGACCTTAATCCTACTCAATTCATAGCATTTGTATCATGTGTTTTTTCTGGACTTTTGTTTGATATTCTGTCTCTATCATTTAAAATACACCTATGGTGAAATTATAGACCCTTTATTTCTTTGTAAGTGGGAAAACTTACAAAATATTCAGGGTATCAAATAATTATTTTCCCCACTGTATGTATGTATATATTTACATATACAGTATATATGTATGTATGTGAATACCACTTTGGATTGATGGACCCATTATTATGCTTTAATAGATGATATACTGCCCTTTCCTCTTTTTGGGGGGCTTCCACACAACCTGGTATGTGGTCTTGGTGCTGCAATATATGACCCCATAGGTTGGTCTGTACCTCTCAATATAAGAGTGAGAATCCCTGAACATGAATGTGAGTATTTGAAAATTGCCATGCACTAGCACAAAATGTTATGGAAACTTGTAACGACTTGTGAATAATTGTGGTCCATTTCTTATAATGATATAGAATCTCATGAGGACGCTAAGTCTAGTAAAATGCATAGAGGTCAAGATCTTTGTTGAGATCCTCATTCATCCAGCCTATTAATACTTGCATATCATTTTAAATAATCGATCTTCAATATTAATGTAACACCATGTACATGTCTGGGCTAGATACTGCAGTTATGGAGGATATAGAAGTTCAGTATACCTCTTTTGAGATGTTGTCACACATTGATATGGATGTTAAAACGTTTTATACAAAAAATGTTTTAATGTATGCTCAATACACCTTGTATATTGTATTGCTATATGACATACTCTAGTGCTTTTTTTCTCTTTAATTGGGGTTATGAGTGGCAGCTTTTAAAGTCCTTTTTTTCTCTACTTCCATATAGGTATTATGCGATTTTCCTACTGGATATGGTTCCACATTAAGAGATTGTACATTTCATTTGTTATCTATTATATTGCAGCTTACCAATTCTTAGATGTAATGTTTTTTTTATTACTATAAATCCTTTAACACAAAAGAAAAATTAACTCTTGTTATGCCTTGTACACACAATTGAAATTTTCCGATGGAAAAAGTCTGACGGAATTTGACCCATCTGACTTTTTCCATCAGAAATTCCGATGGAGTTAGAAAGACAACATGTTTTTCCGACAGAAAAAAATTCTATAGGAAATTCCATTTGTCTGTATAGAACTCAGACAGAGAGAAGAAACTTCATTTTTCTAGGCTCGTTGTAGTGTTGTACGTCACCACGCTTTTGACGGTCGGAATTTGGTGTGTCCGTGTGTATGCAAGACACCTTGAACGGTATTCCGTTGGAAAAACCCGTCAGCGTTTATTCCAACGAAAACTCTGATCGTGTGTAAAGGACATTGTTTTAACTAATTATAAAGTGTGAGCTGGAGTTTGCCATTCCTGTTCATGTTTTGTAATGCTACTTTATCTTTAGTAAATTCCAGTTTTATACTGAGCAAAAAAAACAAAAAAAAACTAAATGGAGAAATTGTGGAAGATATTTCTAAAGAGCTATAACTATGTGGAACCTACTGACAACCAAACCAACACTTCCAACTGGAGTGCTATTAGAACTAGCTAGATTATCATCATCATAATAATAATAATTAATATTATTTTTATTATAATTATTAATATACTACCATGTTATTAGCATACATAGTAATTAGCGTAGGTCAAAGGCTGCATATTGAGTGAATAAATTCTAGGAGATTGACCTAGCTGTACATCCTGTGGATTGACAGTATTATTTCACACTACATTTTTAGTGTGGCCAGACACAAAAGATAGTAATTATACTGTATGAGGCCGATTCGAGATATGCATATATTAGAGAGCCTTAAAACTGAAGTCTAATGTGCTTATATTGCTAACATGCTAACTATAATTTTCAATAAAATCTTCCTATTTTCATCACAGCACCCTTTCTTGCTACTCTCAAGAGACCCCAACTCTGTCAGTGAGTTGTTCCTTGGGAGAAGTTATATGAATACCAAAATATCATGATGGGTGGAAGTCAGTCTGGAAAAATGGCTGTTCCTAGGCACCTTGCTCACTTATAATCAGGGATGGACTGGCCATTGGGACTACAGGGAGTTTCCCGGTGGGCCGATGGCTCAGTGGGCCGGCTTCAGTGACAACGGACCACCGCCCCCCTCCGCTCCTCTGTCTCTCCCTTCCCGCAGCACTCACCTCCTCTCCCTCCCCGCAGCGCTCACCTGGGGGGAAGACCAGAGGAGCAGGGGGGATGACAGAGGAGCATGGGGGGGGGGGCAGACAGCTGACTCAACAGCTATGGCCTGGGAGTTTCTCCCCTCTGCCTAATCTTGTCCCATAAGGGGGGGGGGCACCAAACTGATTCTTTGCCCCGGGTGAAATAATGTCTAGCTTCCCTACTGGTACTGCCTATAAAAGTACCAGTACCAGCCATTCTACTCTAATAAAGTAGAACGGCTAGTGGCTAGTGAAGGGGGAAAGGGGGCTTGGGTGGCCGGGGGGGAGGGTGCGGGAGTTGTCCGGCCGCCATGGGAGAGACCTGTCAAAGTGGGCCAGTCTGGATGAAGTCCAGGGCCAAATTTTTGTCCCAGTCCAGCCCTGCTTATAATGCTAAGCCTCTATGACTGAAAAAAATTAAAGTCATTGAATAAAGGGCCCGGCCAGGGACAGGCAGACTGGGGGGTGCTTGATGATACTGGGCATCCTTGATGATTAGCTGCAGTTTCTAAGCACTCCATGAGTAGCTCGCACTCTGCAGGAAAATAAGAGAAAACTGTTTCAGTGCAGGACAGAAATCTGAACAACTGTGCAAAACTGAAGGTAAGGATGAAGTTTACATGTAAAGTGTATATTAAGAATATCTCTTCTGTTTTGACAGAGTAAGGACCCTGTGTCAAGTTTTTAATGTTGCTGGGAAGATTTCCTCCCTCTGTTAGTTCTGGTGACCATTGCCATTGAGACAGAAAGTGAAAGTCCTAACTTTTGTGTTTTAACAAGAGCAAGAAGTGAGGGAACAAATTCTTATGTGCACACCTGCTACTAAAATAACTCTCTAAGTGCCGGTTCACACAGGGGAAACCCGACTTACAGCGTGACTTTGCAAGGTGACTTCAGCGCAACTTGGAGCAACTGACAACGCGACTTGAAGTTGCCTCCAGGACAGGCAACTTTGGCTGTGGCCAATCACAGAATAATCAGCTCTGTGGGAGGGGTTTGCCTGAGAAAACAATTTTCTCTTCCTGTAAAGTTGCTTCAGTTAAGACAGTGATCCGACTTTGGAGGCAACTTTCATTGATATCTATGGGTACAAGTCGGATAGAAGTCGCCTTGAAGTAGTACAGGAACCTTTTCTGAAGTCAGAGCAACTTCAGTAGTGTACATTAAGATGGCTCTCATTCACTTCAATTGATTTTCTCATGTCCTCGACTTGGGGCGACACAAGTCGGATCCCAAGTCGAGGTAGTGTGAACCAGCATTAAGAGGCTATTTGTTTTGGGGAGTTACACTCACCAGCCACCTTATTAGGTACGACTTGCTAGCACCGGGTTGCCTTCAGAACTGCCTTTGGAGAGCAGTGGAATCATTGTCATGTTCACGTAACCAGTTTGAGATGATTTGTACTTTATCCTGCTGGAAGGAGCCATCAGAAGATGAACACACTGTAGACATAAACGGATGGACATGGTCAGCAACAGTATTCAGGTAGGCCGTGGCATTTAAAGGATGCTCAGTTGGTACTGAGGGGGCCCAAAGTGTGCCAAGAAAATATCCTCCACGCCATTACACCACCACCACAGGAAGCCTAAACCGTTGATACAAGGCAGGATGGATCTGTGCTTTCAAGTTGTTTACGCCAAACTCTGACCCTGACTCATCATACCAGGCAACATTTTTTCAATCGTCTATTGTCCAGTTTCGGTGAGCCTGTTCAAATTGTAGCCTCAGTTTCCTGTTCTTAGATGACAGGAGTGGCACCCGGTGTGGTCTGTAGCCCAGCTGCTTCATAGTTCAATGTGTTTTTCTTTCAGAGATGGTATTCTGCATACATTGATTGTAACAAGTGGTTATGTGAGTTACTGTTGCCTTTCTATCATCTTGAACCAGTCTGTCCATTCTCCTCTGACCTCTGACATCAACAAGGCATTTTTGTCCACACAACTGCCGCTCACTAGATATTTTCTCTTTTTTAGACCATTTTCTGTAAACCCTTGAAATGGTTGTGCATGAAAATCCCAGTAGATTAGCAGTTTTTGAAATACTCAGAAAGGCCCGTCTGGCACCAACAACCATGCCATGTTCAAAGTCACTTAAATACCCTTTCCCATTCTGATGCTCGGTTTGAACTGTAGAAAGTCGTCTTCAGCAACGTCTAGATGCCTAAACGCATTGATTTCCTGCCCTGTGATTGGCTGATTAGCAATTAGTGTTACCAAGCAATTGATCAGGTGTACCTTATAAAGTGGCCGGTGAGTGTATGTTCTCACTTCCTGTTGTGTCTTCAGTTTTTGCTTTACATACAGTTTAATAATCATAAAATCACACACAAAGACCTAGACAATGGTACAAGCACTTTGCTCTTAGACATAAAACCGGGCTGAGAACATTCGAGAATAGTGGCAACATTTTCTTACACCCTTAAGCCTCGTACACACGCTCGGTTTACTCTGCAAGAACCAGCAATAAAACTGCTGGCAGAGCATTCTTGCCGAATAAACCGTGTGTGTGTACGAGTCAAGAAAACTGCCCAGAATCTAGACGAGAAAAATAGAGAACCCGTTCTCTATTTTCTCTTTATGATTCTCGGCAGTGTTTTCCTGCCGAGAAACCTGAGAGTGTGTATATTTACCTGTCGCCATGGAAACCCGCGCATGCTCGAAATGACTTTGACGCATGCACGGTAGCTTCCTAGGCATAGGTAGGGTGCAGCAAGATGGCAGCGACGGCATCGAATGTGACGAGCGCATGACGTCACCGCGTTCTTGCCAGTCAAAAGGACCGCGGTTCTTTTGAATGGAGTTTCTGTAAACTCGGGCGGCAAGAGATTCTTGCCAAGAATCTCGTCAGGAAAAACAAAGGTTTTTTCCTAACGAGATTCAAGCCTGTTTGTACAGGGCTTCAGGCCTGGTTCACACCTATGCAGGATGCAGGTTGCAGTTTGCATATTCCAGGTGTATTTTGCATTTTTCAATATACGCGCTGCTAAACGTCAGGAGGGAGAATGATTTGGAGGCGATTGTTGGAAATTCATGATTGTGTCTACTGTTTCCTTGAGCTAAGTTGTGACTCGCTATACGCATTCTTTGATGCTCTGTCATGGGGGGTCATTGTTAGTCGGTAAGGCTGGATTCACACCTATGCAGTTTTAGTGCTTTTTTGCATTTTGCAGATTTGCACTACAGAACGTGTTCCATAGGAAACCATGTTAAATGGACTGTAGTGCAAATCTGCAAAATGCAAAAAGCACAAAAAATGCATAGGTGTGAATCCAGCCTAAATGGGCTGTAGTGTGTTTCTGCGAAACAGAAAACGCACTAAAAAATTCATAGGTGTGAACCAGGCCTTAAAAATACTTTAGTTTAATTTTACAAATTATTGTCTCTTTTTACTTTTTAGGTAAAGAATAAAAAAATAAAATAAAAATATATATTGGCTTTGCTTTTGCTATTCTGTGCATAAATTCTTGAAAGGATATTCATCATGAATTTGACTATAATTAGCTTTTTCCCTAAAGCCATATTATCAGTGGCTACATGTATTTCTGCTGACATATGGTTAGCAACCTTCCAGTACAATAACAAGCATGATTCTGCATTATTAAAAGAAACAATTAGCTTTATAAACAATCTCTCAGGCACAATTTGTGCATACCTGACCACTGAGTGTGAAATTTAATCATCATAGAAATGATAATTTGGTTAGAGGTTTAAACACAGGTGTTTATGACTAAAGCTGGCAGGAGATTGTTTTTGGGAGACACTTGGCTAATTCGCAAAATGCACAAAAAAAAAAAAAAGTTTTAGAATAATAGATTGTAAAGTGATGAAAGTCATTACATTGCAAAATGCAGTGGTAAAAAATGCCAAAAAATCAAAGAAAATAACTCAGAAACTCAGAAACTCATCCGTCATAGGAATATAAAAATATGAGAGTCGCACCTCATAGTTAGCTGGTCTTGATACTTTATCCACTTGACCACCGGAGATTCCCCCCCCCCCCCCATTTGATGACCAGGGAATTTAACTGACAATTGCATGGTCATGCAATGCTGTGGGAAAAAGAAGGGTCAAACCCCAAACCTGTGCAGGTGATTAGTAGATGTGAACAAATGCTGGTAATGAGAGCAGCTCGTTATCAGTGAAAAACCATATGTGATAAAAAACATAATTAATACATTTATTTAAAACACTCTCTCTGCAAATGTATATCAATTACCAAATATACTCCAGTTTAAGCCAAGGTTTTCAGCTCATCTTTTGCATTTTGTGCTGAAAATGCCCCCATCAGCTTATACTCAAGTCATCTTTTTTGTGCCTAATCTCCCGGAATTTGGGGACCCTGTACAGGCCGTCCGTAGGTCCCCTGGACACCAAACTTGGCACACATATAGCCCCAGTTCTCCTCTACAAGTATGCAAAGTTTGCTGTCTGGGGGACCTACGGCCGGGGAGCACCAAGTTTTCAAAGACAGGCACCCCTTTTATATACTCCCATGTTAAACGTAAGTCTAGTCATGGACACCGTGAGGCATGGGCACAGTGAGGCATGGACACAGTGAGGCACAGTGAGGCATGGACACAGTGAGGCATCGGCACAGTGAGGCATGGGCACAGTGAAGCATGGGTACAGTGAGGCATGGGCACAGTGAGGCATAGGCACAGTGAGGCATAGGCACAGTGAGGCATGGGCACAGTGAGGCATGGACACAGTAAGGCATGGGCACAGTGAGGCATGGACACAGTGAGGCAAAGTGAGGCTCAGTGAGGCATTTGCCACAGTGAGACAAAGTGGGGTACAGTGAGGCATGCAGATGGACACTCAGTCAATACATTTTCCCATTTTTTTGTGGTAAAATTAGATACCTTGGCTTATATTCGAGTTGGCTTATACTAGAGTATATACGGTAAATATGGATTTCAATATACTAAACCATATTAATAAGTTCAAGTACATGATTATAAGTGCATATTCAAAAAACATTTAGTCAAGTGCATAAAAAAGTGTCCATAGTAGTGACAATTGAGTAAAAAACGGAATGGGAAATGAATGTCCAAAAAACGATGAGTATATGAATATAAATATATCTTCCTAATCCTGGTAAATGATTAGGAGTGACTGTGTATCTTCCACCACCAACACCTGTCAAACATCCTACTCATCAGAACTCCGTGACACCCATTACAGGTAGTCAAAAACATAGAGGAATCAGACCAATGAAGGAAATTCTCCCGATCTCGAAACGTCAGACCTCCAGACATCCGTGGGGTAATGAAAGGAAAAGATAGATTTCCATAGCAAAGTTCATCACGATTTATTTAAAACATTTAAAATACCAATATGTCCATCCAACATGCAGTACAAACTTGTGTTCGGAGAACCTTACATCTGCTCCAGAAGCATTACAATGTTGCTGAAGTGACGTATCACGCTCAAAATACCCTCTTTGCGTTTTGTCAGCACGCTCTGATGTCATCAGGGGTCATGTGATCGAATACGTTGCTTCCTATTTTATACAGCTCCGCCATTGAAGGATATCCAATACGATTCAATCCTTGCCTAATAACTACTGTAAACTTTAATTTTAATACACAATATATTAATAAAATCAAAACTATTTTAAAAAAAAAGGTTAAAATAAATGGAAATGAATTGAGTTTAAAATTAAAATTTTAATATATACCACCATCTTGTGGTTGAATACCAAGTGGCAAGGAATAAATAGAAAAAATACTGCACTTATCCAACAGAAATAAAAAAGCAAGCAATTATATGTGTTATATGACACTAGGTAGAAATAAGGTAGAAAAAGCTGCGCTAAACCAGATGACTGAACCGAGATCCAAGTGGCAAGGAACCATATATGAAAAACTCTGCCCGCCATCTAGTGGCGGTTAATTGTACTGGATTCAAATGTAATTGGAATACCTTTTACATCTGTTGTAAATTCCAATTACAATCTATGCCTATTTATGCCTATCATGGTCAGTTTTAAAATAAGAAAGCAGGGGGACTGGCAGGATCACCAGGTATTTCCCACAAAGGTGACAATACAACGAGAACAGGATGGTTTTTAACACAAGTTCATGGTACAACATGTAAGGAATATAATATGTTGGGGTAACATGCTCCTTAGAGATGTTCTGTCTATCCTGTTGTGTCTTAAAAAATAAATAAAGTGAAAAAAATGCTCTGCGCCTCGGATGTGCAATGTGTTTAGATATACCAATATATAAACTAATAAATATGAATGATTGCTACAGTTGTATGTGTACTTTGTGAGACACAAATTAATAAAAAAACTTCCAATAAACCGCACATAAAATGTAAAAAAAATTTTTTTGTAATTCCTTTATTTTCAAAAAGAAAAAATTGTACGGCTATCAACCGGTACAAAATACATACAGCATCAACATACAGAATATAAGAGGGGTTTGGGACTTTAAATGAGGTATGCATGAGATAAGACACTGTAATATGGATGCGTTTATTTGTCTAAAACACATAGCAGAGCATGCGATTTCGAATGTATACATAATAGTAAACATACATGACAGTGCATATAAAAAGCATGATGCAAAAACAATAAACTTTGTATAAAAACTTGTACATTGCATTATTTAAAAATATAGAATCATTAAACCCAAGGTAGGTCCTAAAACTGAAACATGTAGCATCTGTGTAAGCCTGAGACGCCTTTCATGGCATTATAGCCAATCTTCAGGGGCGGATGCGTAGTGGGGTAAGATCTGCAGAAGGACACAAGTATAATATGTAAGTTTTAGCATAACACCCAAAAAATGGGAAGAAATAAGAGATGGAAAAAAAAGGCCATCTCCAAAAAACGTACTCATTCCCAGCATGTGAGGATGTGCGACCAGGAACGCACGGGTCGCTAGGGTTGTCTGCAACCGGGAACTGAGGTAGGGCCAGTGGGAAAACCAAGAGCATAAACATGTATCACAGATGAATGTATGTTCAACTGGCAGGTGACTGGGGCTCCCATCTAAATTAGATAATTGATAACATTAATGAAAACCAAAAGGGTAAGTAGTAATTTGGTTATATAGTAAAAGCCCCCAACCCAGGTAGTAGCTGGGGGTAATAAAGAGGCAATTGTTACCCTGTATGGAGATAAGACCCAGTGAATAGGGATATGTAAAGCAGGATTAGCCTTCGGCTGATGTCCTAAGTGAATGCTTCCGATGTTAATCACCCAGCCCCAGCGTCACGCATCAGCATACAGTAGCGGTCATACAGAAAGATAAAAAGGGGTCGTCAGACTAGATAAACATAGCAGATACTCTGGCAGTATACTGTTAATAAGGTACAAATGGCAAGGCAATGAAACAGGATCAGCGTATAAAGCCATGGAGGCAACTAAACAGATGGTTATGCGACCAAAAACCTCTTGTAGTGCATATAGTGCTACACAATAAAGTACATTTTACATTTTAATAGCCGTTTGGGAGGCAGAGCAATCCAACAACAAGATGGGCCCAAACATGGGGCACACAGAGCGACCGATGCTCATGGGAATAAAACAGTTTCTAATCAGAAAAGCCCATGACTGGATGATAGCTATGGGGAAGGAGCATTAGCTAAAAAGGGGTGGGGGGAAGGGAGAACGGAGAACCGGGCATAAAAGAGGAGAGGAGTGACCAGAGAAAAAAAGGGGAAGAACGAGAAAATAAAGAAGAGTGGGAGAGCGTCCCCCGACCAGGAGGCAAAGCAAGCCCTGTGGGTCAACCAGACTGTGCTACTTCACGGAGATACTCGTCCGTGTAGATGAAATGCTGCCAGGGTCTCCAAGTCTCCCGAAAGGTCTCCTCCCTGTTGTGCAGGGTGACCGTGAGATCCTCCATGTCTCTCAGTTCATTCACTTTAGAAAATCACAGGGTCTTCGCCGCCGGATTCTCCGATCTCCAACAGAGAAGAATGCATGCCTTGGCAGCATTTAGCAGCTGGATGGTAAGGGAGGCCTTGTATTTCCGAATGGGGCGCTCAGAGAGGTGAAGCAGACATGCTGCGGGGTTGCCCTCCAGAGAGATGTCAGT